>NC_138776.1:14875480-14900480 GCF_965119305.1 Pelophylax lessonae | reverse complement strand
ACTGACCACTAGATGTCTCCCTTGTTATTTCAATAAATTAGCAGCCCCAGATCTGCAAGCTGCAGCCTCTGAGTTTTGATTGGTGGTCAGGACCCATTGGGATCTGTTCACAGTAAAATCCTTATAATAATAATAATAATAATAATAATAATAATAATAATAAAAAAACACTGCTTTCAAATTGCCAGCCTCACTTTCTAAAAATGTATGCCTGCCATGGTGATAGAATTGCTTCAATTCTTTGAGTCGCACACCTGGAAGTACAGATCAGGAATCCGATCGTCACATGACATGCTGCATATCTGTGTTTTCGATAAGGGGTTCAGAAACCACTGACAGACACAGCCAGGCAAACAGCATTTTTAGAAAGGAGGGTGGCAATGGTGACCTGGGGCCAGGGGTGTCCAAACTACAGCCCTCCAGCTGTTCAGGAACTACAATTCCCATGAGGCATTGTAAATCTCTGCCATTCACAGACATAACTAGGCATGATGGGAATTGTAGTTCCTGAACAGCTGAAGGGCCATAGTTTGGACAACAGTACAAAGCTCCGCCCCCCCAGCACATTCCTAATGGACCCTGAGGCCAGCGATTATAGTGAACGGCCAATAGGAGTGTGTGTGTGTGTGGGGAAGGGGGAAAAAAAAAGGGGGGGGGGTCAGCTTGCCAATCTGCAGGTAGTGAGAGTTTTGCTGATTGCATGCTGTAGGTCTGACTCCGCTAGTGGCGTGTTGGACCTCTGCAGAGGGACCGCTGCTTTGACACAGAGCAATGGCCCTTCTTTGCAGCATGCTGGCAGGGGGGGGGGGCGCTAAACTCAAAGTTTACTTGAACTTTTACATACCCCTACTATGTTCTAAGCCAGGGGTCGGCAACCTTTGAGAAGTGGAGATCTACCTAAGCAACATGGTAGAGATCAAAGATCACCAGGGGTACAGCACACATTTCCCCCCCCCCCCTCCCCTTTAAAAAAAAAAAATGTAACTAGCAAGGCCCCAATAAAAGGTTAGCATAAAGAATAAATATAAAAAAATATAAACAAATTTCACTAAAAAAACAAAAAAAAAACACACACAAAAAAAAAAAAAAGATTTATATACTATTTTTAGCCTGTCCCGGTTCAGTCATGCGTCAGTGGCCTGAAAATAGGTTCAGCGTGGGTGTCAGGAGGGGCATTTTTTGGGCTAATTAGGTTGAAGTTGTGCTTTAAAAACCACCTTAAGACCGGCTAACGTACATTTAGTTTGCCCGTTCAAAGTGGAATACCACAGCTAAAGGCTGCCTTCTCGGGCAGACAATGCATTTTTTTGTAAAATAAATCCTAGCGGCTAATAAGCCGCTGGATTGCTTTTGCAGGCGGCGGAAGGGGGTCCCCTCCCCCTTTCCGGTGCCTCTGCACTGATGGTCAGTGGTAGTGGTATTTCAAACTACCCTCCCGATTGGTGGGCAGTGACGATAAATAACCACTTTGTGCTGTATTAGTGGCCAGTGGCAGTGTTTAATGACACTTTCATGCTGCAGCATTAAGGGGTTAATTAACGGACACTGGTGCCACTAATGCAACATGAAGGGGTTAACACTGACACTGGTGCCACTAATGCAACATGAAGGTGTTAATTTGCTGCTATTGGTCACTGATGCCTTAGTGACCAGTGTCAGTGTTAATGAACCCCTTCATGTTGCATCAGTGGCACCAGTGTCAGTGTTAATTAACCCCTTCATGCTGCATTAGTTACACCAGTGTCAGTGTTAACCCCTTCATGCTGCATTAGTGGCACCAGTGTTAATTAACCCCTTCATGCTGCATTAGTGGCACCAGTGTTAATTAACCCCTTCATGCTGCATTAGTGGCACCAGTGTTAATTAACCCCTTCATGCTGCATTAGTGGCACCAGTGTTAATTAACCCCTTCATGCTGCATTAGTGGCACCAGTGTCAGTGTTAATTAACCCCTTCATGCTGCATTAGTGGCACCAGTGTCAGTGTTAATTAACCCCTTCATGCTGCATTAGTGGCACCAGTGTTAATTAACCCCTTCATGCTGCATTAGTGGCACCAGTGTCAATTAACCCCTTCATGCTGCATTAGTGGCACCAGTGTCAATTAACCCCTTCATGTTGCATTAGTGGCACCAGTGTCAGTTAACCTCTTCATGTTGCATTAGTGGCACCAGTGTCAGTGTTAACCCCTTCATGCTGCATTTGTGGTACCAGTGTTTGGCAGCTGGTCGGCAAGTGGTTAACACGGACACTGGTGCCACTAATGGGGTTAATTTGCTGCTATTGGTCATTAATGCATTAGTGGCACCAGTGTCAATTAACCCCTTAATGCTGCATTAGTGGGGCAGTGTTAACCACTTGCGGACCAGCCGCTATACTTACACTGCGGCAGGTCGCGCTCTGCAACGCGAAGCAACGTACCTGTACACTGCTTCGCGAGACAGCTAGTGGGGCGCGCACACACCGATTGGCCACAGGGGGAGCCAATCAGCGGGTCCAGCGGACGCGATGTCCGCCGGACACCCGCAATCGCATTGCACAGACATTGCATGTGATTTGCACAGCAGTGCAGTACGAATCACATGCAATGTCTGACATCGCATATGTGTGAACCGGCACCTAAACTGACAGATCCCTTTGATCTGTAGATGAAAAGACAGAAAGATACAAAAAGAAACAATGCTTCTTTTTATCTGTTTCAGCAACTGAACATTGTTTTTGATAAACATTGCTGAGATGCTTTTTTTTTTCTGCTATAATGTAAACCAGCACTTATTGGGATTTTATTTAATTTTTTTTTTTGCCAAAAACGTAGCAGAATACATTTTGGCAAAAATTTATAAGGAAATTTTATTTTTTTTACATTTTTTATTGAATAATATTTTTTTTGCAGAAAGCAAAAAATAGTTTTTTTTTTTTCAAAATTTTCGGTAGTTTTTCATTTATATAAGAAATAAAACCCCCAGTGATTCCTTTGATCTGTAGATGGACAGAAGATACAAAAAGAAACAATGTTTCTTTTTTTCCTTTCTGTTTCAGCAGCTGAGCAATGCTGTTGATAAACATTTCTGGGATGCTTCTTTTTTTTTCCCGCTATAATGTAAACTGGCACTTATTCGGATTTTATTTATTTTACCAAAAACATAGCAGAATACATTTTGGCAACAATTTAAGGAAATTTGATCTTTTTACATTTTTTTATTGAATAAGTTTTTTAAGTAGAAAGCAAAGAATGGTGGGTTTTTTTTTTCAAAATTTTTGGTAGTTTTTCATTTATAGAATAAAAAATAAAAACCCCCAGTGATCCCTTTGATCTGTAGATTAATTGACAAAAAGATACAAAAATAAACAATGTTTCTTGTTATCTTTCTGTTTCAGCAGCTGAGCATTGTTGTTGATAAACATTGCTGGGATGCTTTAATTTTTTTTTCCCGCTATAATGTAAACCGGCACTTATTGGGATTTTATTTATTTTTTTACCAAAAACATAGAAAAATACATTTTGGCAAAAACTTATAAAGGAAATTCGATTTTTTTACATTTTTTTATTGAATACGTTTTTTTAGCAGAAAGCAAAAAATTGTTTTTATTTTTTCCAAAATTTTTGGTCGTTTTTTATTTATATAATAAAAAATAAAAACCTCCAGTGATCCCTTTTGATCTGTAGATGGACAGAAAGATACAAAAAGTAACAATGTTTCTTTTTTTCTATCTGTTTCAGCAGCTGAGCAATGCTGTTGATAAACATTGCTGGGATGCTTATTTTTTTATTTTTCCGCTATAATGTTAACTGGCACTTATTGGGATTTTTTTTTTTTTTTTTTTTACCAAAAATGTAGCAGAATACATTTTGGCAAAAATGTATAAGGAAATTTGATTTTTTTACATTCTTTATTGAATATGTTTTTTTTAGCAGAAAGCAAAAAAACTTTTTTTTTTTTTCAAAATTTTTGGTAGTTTTTCATTTATATAATAAAAAATAAACCCCAATGGTGTTTAAATACCACCAAAAGAAAGCTCTATTTGTGTGAAAAAAATGATATAAATTTCATTTGGGTGCAGCGTTGCATGACTGAGCAATTACCAGTTAAAGCAGCACAGTGCTGAATAGGAAAAAATGGCCTAGTTAGTCATTAAGGGGACTAAACCTTCCGGGGGGGGGGTGCAAGTTGTTAAGTCATGGTGTGTGAACCCCTCCTTTACCCCCACTACATACCAAGCAGCCCCCCCCTTACCTGTGTGAACATGGGCTTTCCATGCTGTGTGACCATTGTGCACTGATCGCAGTCGAGGGAAACAAAGTTATTGTGGAATGACTCCTTGGGGTGTTTGAGGACGTAGTAGAGTTCTGTTGCCCCTCCCTCGAATATACTGCGGAAATACCGAGGAATAAGCGTCCTTCCAATTGCTAGAAAGAAACAAAGAAACAGATCTATGTCACACGGATGTCCTCAATGATACATATCTGGAGCTTTTCCTATTAGCCAGAGGCTGGCAAAGCAGAGCCCTCTAGGTTCTTGGTTGGTGGTGGAATGCAGAAGCCAGAGCCTCACCTGCCCTACTTACAAGGAGGAAAATGTTTTAGCTGAAACTTTGATCATGTTTTTACCGCCCCTGACTGCTAGTGTGTGAAAGAGCCCTAGAGCAAAAACATGAAACGTCTAATCATGCAAATTGATAGATAATTAGCACTCAACCCAGAAGAAGCTGTTGGAATTTAATGGGACCTCCTGCCTCCTAAGTGTGACCACCTTGTAGCTAAGGAACCTAGGCAATGACCCTTCTAGAACTACGACAACTCCAGACAATATTCTGGGCAGGAAGGAAACATCTAGACAGCTATCTTTCCAGGTAATGGTCTGGGGGGGGGGGGGGGGTGGGGTAGAACCTTTTTAGAGCTTTGATCTCTCCAAGTAATGGTCTGAGGGCAAGGACCTTTCTAGAGCTACGATCTCTCCAGGTAATGGTCTGGGAGGGAAGGCTCCTTTTAGAGCTACAACCTCCCTAGGAAATGGTCTGAGAGGTAAGGACCCTTCTAGAACCAAGACCTCCCCAGAGAATGTTCTATGATCTCTCCAAGTAATGGTCTGGGGGCAAGGACCTTTCTGGAGCTATGATCTCTCCAGGTAATGGTCTGGGAGGGAAGGATCCTTCTAGAGCTACAACCTCCCTAGGTAATGGTCTGAGAGGTAAGGATCCTTCTAGAACTAAGACCTCCCCAGAAAATGTTCTATGATCTCTCCAAGTAATGGTCTGGGGGCAAAGACCTTTCTAGAGCTATGATCTCTCCAGGTAATGGTCTGGGAGGGAAGGATCCTTCTAGAGCTACCACCTCCCTAGGTAGTGGTCTGAGAGGGAAGGACCCTTCTAGAACCAAGACCTTGAGCCCAGTTCTGGGCAGGAAGGACTCAACTAGAGCTGTGACTTCTCCAGGCAATGGTATGGGAGGGAAGAACCATTCTAGAGCTACAAGCTGTCCAGGCAATAGTTTGGGGAGGGAGGGACCCTTCTAGAGCTACAAGCTCCCTAGATAATGGTCAGGGAGGGAAAGACCCTTCTAGAGCTACAACCTATCTAGGCAATAGTCTAGGAGGGAAGGGCCTTTCTTGAGTTACGACCTCTCAAGGTAATGGTCTGGGAAGGAAGGACCTTTCTAGAGCTAAGACCTCTCCAGGTAATAGTGTGGAAGAGCAGAACCCTTCTAGAGCTACAACCTCTCCAGACAATGGCCTGGGCAGGAAGGACCCTTTTAGAGCTACAACCTCCCTAGGCAATGGTCTGGGAGGGAAGGACCCTTCTAGAGCTATGACCTATCTAGGCAATAGTCTAGGAGGGAAGGACTTTTCTAGAGTTACGACCTCTCAAGGTAATGGTCTGGGAAGGAATGACCTTTCTAGAGCCAAGACATCTCCAGGTAAAGAGAAGAAGCCTTCTAGAGCTATGGCCTCTCCAGAAAATGGCCTGGGGAGGAAGGACCCTTTTAAAGCTACAACTGCTCCGAGCAATGGTTTGAGAGGGGAGGACCCTTCTATAGCTACGACCCCTCCAGACAAAGTTCTGGGCAGGAAGGACTCATCTAGAGCTACGATCTCTCTAGGTAATGGTTAGGGTGGGAAGGACCCTTCTAGAGCTACAACCTCTCCAGGTAATTGGTCTGGGTGAGAAGAACCCTTCTAGAGCTACTACCTCTCCTATAGTCTGTGAGGGAAGGATTCTTAATAGAGCCAAGACCTCTCCAGGCAATGGTTTGGAGCAAAGGCCTCAAAACCCTAAAACTCCCAGGCCGCGAGGATCCTGACAGGGGCAAAGCGCTCTCTGGTCTATTTAGTCCAAAGCCAGATGGACCCCACTGCTCAGGAACCTGCTGAAGCTGGTCCTCCAAATCGGCTCTCCCACAGTTGTCACCAGAACCTACTATTCTATTCAAGTTCTGACACCTGTAAAATTTTGGATTTATTTCCCCTGTTGCGGGTTACAGAGCAGAAACTGAAATCCCATTGGCTGCTGAGGAAGGCGGTGCCAATTTTCTTCAGCTTTGGCTTTTATTGCATTTTGAGGACCGATTGGATTAGTCCCAGAACTTGGGGCAACCAGGGATGGCAACCAACACCGAGGAGAACTCACTGTATCTCTTTGGTCCATCCTCCAAGCAGAAGGTGATGGTCAACATGGCGTCATCTTCAAAGAACTCTGTAGTGAAAGCGTCCCACCAGAGGTTATCACATTCCTGGGAACAGAAGAGAGACATCATCATCCGAAATCCACCACACTGACACAACAAACCGTTCATTCATCCATCCCCATTATATGCTTCAAGGAAAAGGCCTTCCAGGGCTGGATTCAATTATTATTCCCTTAAGCCTCATTTGTTGTGTCACCTAAAAATGTGGTTTAATGCTAAGGGCCTAGTAGTTTTACCCCCAGGATGAATCGGATTTGCCACCCTAGACTGTGACCTCTGCTGCCGTACCACACCCAGGCCAGACAATGGAAGAGATTCATTATAATCACCCGATTTTTCATTGAAGCCCAAAGCTATTATCCCTCACTGCTGTCCGCGCTCCCATAGGAGAGATTTTACGAATTTCAGTGACCTCACAGGAAGGGAGAAATAGAATTCCAAATAAGACACACAAATAGATATTTCAACATATATCAGTGGAGGCATGAGGTCAACGCAGGGGAGAGGGGAAACTCCTCCGCCGAGCCGCCCAACACAAGGGGAGAGGGGAAACTCCTCCGTCGAGCCGCCCAACGCAAGGGGGGGGGGAAACTCCGCCCAACGCAAGGGGGGGGGGGGGACTCTGCCCAACGCAAGGGGGGGGGGAAACTCCTCCGCAGAGCCGCCTAACGCAAGGGGGGAAAACTCCTCCGCAGAGCCGCCCAACGCAAGGGGGGAAAACTCCTCCGCAGAGCCGCCCAACGCAAGGGGGGAAAACTCCTCCGCAGAGCCGCCCAACGCAAGGGGGGAAAACTCCTCCGCAGAGCCGCCCAACGCAAGGGGGGAAAACTCCTCCGCAGAGCCGCCCAACGCAAGGGGGGAAAACTCCTCCGCAGAGCCGCCCAACGCAAGGGGGGAAAACTCCTCCGCAGAGCCGCCCAACGCAAGGGGGGAAAACTCCTCCGCAGAGCCGCCCAACGCAAGGGGGGAAAACTCCTCCGCAGAGCCACCCAACGCAAGGGGGAAAAATCCTCTGCAGAGCCACCCAACGCAAGGGGGGGGGAAACTCCTCCGCCGAGCCGCCCAACGCATGGGGGGGGAAAACTCCTCCGCAGAGCCGCCCAATGCAAGGAGGGGAACTTCCCTGCTGAGCCGCCAACCCAAGCGGTGAGTAAACTCCTCCGCCGAGCAGCCAACCCAAGCAAGGAAACTCATCCGTTGAGCCACCAACCAAAGCGGGGAGGAAACTCCTCCGCCGAGCTGAAAACCCAAGCAGAGAGGAAACTCCTCTGTTGAGCCGCCAACCCAAGGGGGAAACTCCCTTGCCGAGCTGCCAACGAAAGGGGGGAAAACCCCTCCGCCGGGCCAGCAATGCAAGGGGGAAAACTCCTCTGTTGAGCTGCCAACCCAAGAGGGTAAAACTCCTCCACTGACCACCAATGTAAAGGGGGCACTTCAATTTTCTTTGTCTGCATTACATTCTTTATTCTATTTAAAGCGCTCTATAATCTACTAATCATGGTAATGCAGAAGGAGCTGTATATCTAATCCTTTTAGCAGGGATTCCCCGAGGCCGGAGACCTACATTCATGGTACAGAAGGCCGGGAAAGCCTCAGACACAAATCCAGGAAAAGTCGGTGACCTACCTCTGTCCAATTCTGCAGACGTTTGTTCAGTTCAAATATTCTGTAGTCTGTCTGATTCCCGTACGGCGTGTGTCTCCTGCGGTGAATATAAAACCGCGTCAGTAAATGAGAACACTAAGAAAATGGAAAAATCATCACCACCGCCATCAGCACTTCAGCAATAAATAATAAATGAAGATTAAAGAGGACCTGCTGTGAAAAAATATATATATATTTTAACACTTAGCTGCTCAGATTTTTAATCACTTTAAGACCGGAAGGATTTGCCCCCTTAATGACCAGGCCACTTTTTTTTTTTTTTTAACTTGGCACTGGGTAACTTTGACTGTCATGCGACGCTGTACCCAAATTAAATTTACATCCTTTTTTTTCCCCCACAAATAGAACTTTCTTTTGGTGGTATTTGATCACCTGTGCGATTTTTATTGTTTGAGCTATACACAAAAAAAAAAAAAAAAAAAAGTGACAATTCTAAAAAAAAAAAAAAAAAAAAAAAAAAGAAAAAGAAAAACAATATTTCTCACATTCGGCTATATAACATTCCCAAAAAAAAAATTTAAATAGGACCTGTCACGGCCCATGCAATCACAGTGGATGTTGTTCATCCCTTGTCATAGCAATAAAGTTATTCCAAAAAAAAAAAAAAAAGTGACAATTCTGGAAAAAAAAAAAAAAAAAAAATTCTCATTCTGCTACATAACATTCCCAAAAATGTTTTTTAAAGAGGACCTGTCACGACCCATGCAATCACAGTGGATGTTGTTCATCCCTTGTCATAGCAATAAAGTTATTCAAAAAAAAAAAAAATTATAAAGTGTAAGAAATTATAGGAGCTAATAAAAAAAAAAAAAAAAAATGAAAGTGCCCCACGCTCCCCCTTCCCCCCCCCCCTTCATGCTTAAGTGCAAACACATCTGTAAGTCCCGTGCGGATATGTAAATGCTGATCGCACCACGTGAGGTATTGTCACGAATGTCCGAGCGAGAGCAATAATTCTAGCGCTAGACCTCCACTGTAACTCTACACTGATAACCTGAAGAAATGTTAAGTGTCGCCTATTGAGGTTTTTAAGTACTGTAGTTTGGCGCCATTCCACGTCCGTGCGCAATTTTAAAAAGTGACATGTTCGGTATCTATTTACTCGGCATAACTTCTTTTAAACTTTAATAAAACATTAGGGTATTTAATTGCGTTTGTGTGCAATAAAATGAATTACGCCTTTCACACTTGTGCGACTTGTCCTGCGATTTGGGACTGCAAAGTCACATGACAAGTCCTACTCCCATGATTTCCAATGAGTACCGTTCATATCTGTGCAACTTCAAAGTAGTCCCTGCACTACTTTCGTCCGACTGATGCGACCTGAGGTCCATAGACTTCAAGATTACACAGGCATTGCTTCAATGTCGGACCAAAGTAGTGCAGGGACTACTTTGAAGTCGCACAGATATGAATGTGTGAAAGGGGTCTTAAAAGTGTATTTTTTTTTTGTTTGAAAAAAAAAAAAAAAAAAAACTGCTGTGCAAATACCGCGTGACATAAAAAAATTGCAACACCCGCCATTTTATTCTCTAGACCAGTGATGGGAAACCTTGGCACTCCAGATGTTTTGGAACTACATTTCCCATGATGCTCATGCAATCGGCAGTATAGTTGAGCATCATGGGAAATGTAGTTCCAACACATCCCGGCTGCCAAGGTTTCCCATCACTGCTCTGGGGCCTCTGCTTTAAAAAAAAAAATGATATTATATATATCATGTTTGGGGGTTTTGGGGCAATTTCATAGCAATAAAATGTAGATGTTTACATGTAGGACAGAAGTGTGAGATTTGGCCCAGTTGGCAAGCCCTGATGAAGTGGGGAGGAGTTCTGCCCACTGAAACGCGTCGCTTTTTTTTTTAACCTGTTCCCAACCGCCCACCGCCTATTTACTGCGGCAGAGTGGCCCTCCTGCGCAAACCAACGTAGACCTACATCGGTCGCACGCCCACTTGACAGCAGGGACTCCGATGCACGGGGCAGGTGGCTCCGATTGCCGCCGGCCACCCGCGATCGCTCCCCGAGAGAGAAGGGCAGACAGCTGTTGTAAACACATCTGACCGTTCTTCTCCCTGGAATGATCACAGAGCGCCTGTGATCCTTCTATATAGGATCACATGTCTATATTGTCATTTCACAAGCCACGCCCCCCCCCCCCCCACAATTAGAATCACTCCACTAGGCTCACATTTATACCCCTTGATCACCAACACTGTTAACCCCTTCCCTGCCAGTGTCATTTTAACAGCAACAGTGCATATTTTTAGCACTGATTACTGTAGTAATATCACTGGTCCCCCCCAAAAGTGTAAAAAATGTCAGTTAGGGGTCCGATCTGTCCGCCGCAATGTCGCACTCCCGTAGAAAATCGCAGATCACCGCCATTACTAGTAAAAAAAAAAAAAAAAAAAAAAAAAAAAAAAAACAATAAAAATGACAAATCTTTCCCGTAGTTAATAGATGCAATAACTTTTGCGCAAACCAATCAAAATACACTTATTGCGATTTGTTTTGGCCAAAAATATGTAGCAGAAAACAAATTGGCCTAAGATGTTAAAAGGGTTAAAAAGTGTTAAAAAGTCAAGGGTCCGCTCTGTCCGCCGCAATGTCGCAGTCCCGCAAAAAAAAAAAACGCAGATCGCCGCCATTACTCGTTAAAAAAAAAAAAAATAAAAATGACAAAAATCTTTCCCTTTGTTAGTAAACGCAATAACTTTTGCGCAAACCAATCAAAATACGCTTATTGCGATTTTTTTTACCAAACATGGTAAAAAAAAAAAAAAAAAATTGGCCTAAAATGTTAAAAAAAAATTTGATTTTTACATTTTTTGGGGGGGGGGGGGGGGGGAATTTCATATAAAAAAATGTGAAAAATATTGTTATATTTGCAAAATTGACGCTCTTTTTGTTTATAGCGCATGATCAAAAAATCGCACAGATGATCAAATACCACCAAAAGAAAGCTCTGTTTGTGGGAAAAAAAAGGACGTCAATTTAATTTGGGTACAGCGCTGCACGACCGCGCAATTGTCCGTTAAAGTCACACAGTGCCAAATCGCAAAATATGGCCTGGTCAGGAAGGGGGTAAAATTTTCCGGGGCTTAAGTGGTTAAGGGGTAAAAGAATCTTCTATTTGATTTTACATTGGAAGAAATTTGTATCAATTAAAGTACTTATGACCTGCACTCCAAGGGGCGGCTCCCTGGAAGACATCACTTTGGGGCTCATACAAACGGCCACAAGGGGGCGGTACAGGGTGTGGGAGTGTCCAGAACCTCCGTAAAAAAAAAAAAAAAAACTTCCCCTGGACTGCATACTGCCACCTACTGGCTGAAACGGCAAGATGCAACTGTACAGTACATGGAAGGACGTATTTCCCCAAACGCTCGCATCCTGACATTACACAGAAAATCAGACATTTTCAGAGGCGGAGAAAGTCCTCACCCAATCCCAGGCTCCAGGTACGTTGGCGGATACATCGGGGTGGGTCTACAAGACAGAAGAAGAGATATTGGAATTAGATGATGAGCCGCTTTCTACAGAGAAAATACCAAATTGTTACATTCACACACTGACACCGATCCTATTGAGCAACACAGGTCTGCTCCGCCCAAAACGGTTACTCCTACGTCTCCCACAAGCTGAAATGAAAGGGCTACACGCTCTCAGCCAGATTCTCCAATCAGAATCCATGCTGATGGTGGTGGTGATGGTGGGGCTGGAGGTGGTCAAATCAGCTGTTTTTTTTTTAATTTGCACAGCTCCTCCCACTATTGCATCAGCCCTGAGGGCTTTTGAGTGGAGTACTGATGTGATGTTGTCAGGAAGTCAGCACCCTGCCACTCCCTCCCACCAGCCATGATCTGCCTGCATTGCATAGAGAGGCGCGGAGGCCCAGTGATTACATTACAGGGTAAAAAAAAATAAAAGGTATGTAATGAAAATTCTTTTTTTTTTTTTTTTTTAACAGAAACGTTTTTATTGATTTCAAATCAAGGTTACCCATTTAATTATTTTTTTATATTCAAAGCAAACCCCCGCCCCCCCCCCAATCCATCTGTGTCTCCATGCTTTATTTTGTTGAGAAACTCCTTTGAGGAAACACCCCCCGCCCCCCCCCCAGCATTTCTAGCCGTGGCCATCTTCCTGTAGCATATACTTAGTGGAATCCATCTGCCCTTAGATCAAACATGCAGGTAGGAGGGTGTGCTTAGCTGAGAAACCCCTCCTTCCATAAAGGTTCCTGGGATGTAAAACACCCCCCCCCCTTTCCCGTAGCATTTCTAGCTGTGGCCATCTTGAGTAAGGGCAGATGATTCAGGTACCCATCTTTAGTACAGGCAGATGGCTCATGTGGCATTTTTTGTGTTCTGGAATCCATCTGCCCTTCGCTCAAGCATGCAGGCAGGAGGGTGTGCTTAACTGAGAAAGACCCTCCTCCCATGAAGACTCTTGTGATGTAAAACACCCCCTTAGGGTTTGTAGCTGCAGCCATCTTCAGTAAGGGCAGAGGAGTTATGTAGCATTTGCTTCCTGGATTCCATTAAATCAATCATGCAGGCAGGAGGGTGTACTTAACTGAGAAACCCCTCCTACCATGAAGATTCCTGGGATGTAAAAACACCCCCATAGCATTTCTAGCCATTTTGAGTAAGGGCGGATGATTCACGTAGCATTTACTTCCTGGAATCCATCTGCCCTTAGTTCAGGCATGCAGCAGTAGAGTGTGCTTAGTTGAGAAATCCCCTCCTCACATGAAGACTCCTAGGATGTAAAACAACCCCATAGCATTTCAAGCTGCGGCCATCTCGAGTAAGGGCAGATGATTTTCGTAGCATATACTTACTGGAATCCATCTGCCCTTAGATCAAAAATGCAAGCAGGAGGGTGTGTTTAGCTGAGAAATCCCCTCCTCCCATTAAGACTCCTGGGATGTAAAACACCCCTGTAGCATTTCTAGCTGCCGCCATCTTGAGTAAGGGCAGATAATGCATGTAGCATTTACTTTATGACAGGGCTGAAAGCTGAAAATAGGCCTGGGCAGGAAGGGGATGAAAGTGCCTGTTGTTGAGGAGTAAAAAAAAAAAAAAAGGGGGGGGGGGGAGTAAAAAAGTGTTAAATAAAAAGCAAAGTTGAAAAAAAAGTGTAAAAAAAACGCAAATTGAATAAATTTGCAAAAAAAAAAAAAAAAAAAAATCGCACAGGTGATCAAATACCACCTGTTTGAGGGAAAAAAAAAAAAAAGGACATCAATTTAATTTGGGTACAGCGTCGCACGACCGCGCAATTGTCCATTAAAGTAACGCAGTGCCGAATCGCAAAATAGGGCCTGGTCTTTGAGCAGCCAAATCCTCCGGGGCTAAAGTGGTTAAAAGAAGTCAATGCAAGCCGCTCTGAAGTCGCCCCCAAAGTAGTCCAGGAACCTTCTTTCCAGTCCGAGAGACTCGAGTCGCTCCGATTAGAACGCTTCCATTACACTACATAAAGCATCGACTTGTCAGGCAAAAAACTGCCCCAGTGTGAACCGAGCCTTACTGATGTGCACTGATGAGACTGCACTAGCGGCACTGATAGGTGACACTAATGAGGCACTGATGAGACTGCACTGATCGGTGACACTGATGAGGAGGCACTGATAAGGTAACAATGATGGGCATTGGTGAGACCGCACCGATAGGTGGCACTGATAGGCAGCACTGATGGGTGACACTGACGAGGAGGCACTGATAGGCAGCACTGATGGGTGACACTGATGGGGAAGCACTATTGGATACTAATTGGCAGCACTGGTGGGTACTGATAGGCACC
This sequence comes from Pelophylax lessonae, assembly GCF_965119305.1. NCBI lineage: Eukaryota > Metazoa > Chordata > Amphibia > Anura > Ranidae > Pelophylax > Pelophylax lessonae. Next base: position 14,886,324 of record NC_138776.1, on the reverse strand, counting down.
AAAGATAGGCGACACTGATGAGGAGGCAATGATGGGCACCGACAGCATTGATAGGCATCACTGATAGTTGACACTGATGGGGAGGCACTGATGGGTATTGATAGGCAGCACTGATTGACGATACTGATAGGCGACACTGATTAGGCAGCACTGATGAGCACTGATAAGACTGCACCGATAGGTGGCACTGATGGGTGACACTGATGAGAAGGCACTGATGGGTACTGATAGGCCGCGCTAGTGAGTAGTGGATTGGCAGCACTGATAGGGGACACTGATGGGGAGGCACTGATGGGTACTGATAGGCAGCGCTGATCAGTGACACTGATAGGCATCACTGATGAAGAGGCACTGATGGGCACTGAAGAGACTGCATCGATAGGTAGCACTGATGGGTTACACTGATGGGTACTGATTGGCAGCACTGGTGGGTGACACTGATGGGAAGGCACTGATTGACGGCACTGGTGGGCAATGATAGGTGTCACTGATGGGCACTGAAAGGTAGCACTGATAGGTGACATTGATTAGGAGGCAGTGATGAGCACTGATAGGCATCACTGATAGGTGACATTGATTATGAGGCAGTGATGGGCACTGATAGGCATCACTGATAGGGGACATTGATGAGGAGGCAGTGATAGGCATCACTGATAGATGACACTGATGAGGAGGCAGTTATGGGCACTGGTAGGCATCACTGATAGGTGACATTGATGAGGAGGCAGTGATGGGCACTGATAGGCACTGGTAGGCATCACTGATAGGTGACACTGATGAGGAGGCAGTGATAGGCATTACTGATAGATGACACTGATGAGGAGGCAGTGATGGGCACCGATAGGCACTGGTAGGCATCACTGATAGGTGACATTGATGAGGAGGCAGTGATGGGCACTGAAAGGCAGCACTGATAGGTGACATTGATGAGGCAGCGATGGACACAGATGGGGCTACACTGATAATCAGTGCCCTAATTATCAGTGTAGAGGTCCCTTTAACACAAGCCAGTTATCTCTTCTTGTGTCTACATGTGATTGGACACATCTAATCACGTGGTAAAGGACGGCTGTGATTGGCCCTTTACCCCGATCTGTGATCAGCTGTGTCCGAAGGATGCAGCGACTACAGAGCGCACCACCCAGAAAAGTAAGCCCCCACTGTAGCCGTCTTTTGGCTATATTGCGGATGGGAACTGCATGCCAATTTAATGTGTCCAGGTATTTACCATCTCCTACAGAGATCACAGCACTGCCCCTGACCATGCCTGAATTACTTTCCTCTCCATATGGACGGCACCATCTTTGTTCAGGCATCATCCAGGGTCATAGATCAGCCCCCTGCTACAAAGGTTTCAAAATGTTCAGCTTTATCGTTAAGAAGAAGAACTGCCTGTGCAGGAAAGGAGCCCAATGAGATGAAAACAAACTGTGCAGCCCTGACCAGAGTTGGATGATGTCTTAGCTATAGGTGTAGGCCATTTCCGTACCTCCTGAAGCCTGGCTGAAAAACTCTGAGTTGGCATCCCATGTCCTGCCTTGTTGCTAAAACACTCCCAGCCTATACAACAAACACAACAAACAATAAATTGGATGATAAATCCCCATCAATGGAGGGTGTTTTATGTGTCTGCCTGGAGTCATTCTTTAAATATGAAGGTTTCCCATCCCCCGGTGGCCGGCATCCAGCAGCCCAGATGCGGGTTTCCACTGAAGGCCGTGCTCAGTGTCCGAGTGCATAAATCAATGGCCGGCCGACCTCTTCCTGCACCAATAACAAATGACAAATGACTCCGCCCACCATCGCCAAATGCTTTAACATTTTTTACAAATAAATATATAAAAAGTGTGGCTGCATTTCTATTCACCCCCCTTTACTCTGACACCCCTAACTAAAATCTAGTGGAACCGATTGCCTTCAGAAGTCACCTAATTAGTAAATAGAGGCCACCTGTGTGTAATTTAATCTCAGTATAAATACAGCTGTTCTGTGAAGCCCTCAGAGGTTTGTTAGAGAACCTTAGTGAACAAACAGCATCATGAAGGCCAAGGAACACACAAAACAGGTCAGGGATAAAGTTGTGGAGAAGTGTAAAGCAGGGTTAGGTAATAATAAAGTATCCCAAGCTTTGAACATCTCACAGAGCGCTGTTCAATCCATCATCTGAAAATGGAAAGAGTATGGCACTACTGCGACCCTACCAAGACATGGCCGTCTACCTAAACTGACCAGCCGGGCCCCTACCAAGACATGGCCGTCCACCTACCTAAACATGGCCGTCCACCTAAACTGACCGGCCGGGCCCCTACCAAGACATGGCCGTCCACCTAAACTGACCGGCCGGGCCCCTACCAAGACATGGCCGTCCACCTAAACTGACCGGCCGGGCCCCTACCAAGACATGGCCGTCCACCTACCTAAACTGACCGGCCGGGCCCCTACCAAGACATGGCCGTCCACCTATACTGACCGGCCGGGCCCCTACCAAGACATGGCCGTCCACCTAAACTGACCGGCCGGGCCCCTACCAAGACATGGCCGTCCACCTAAACTGACCGGCCGGGCCCCTACCAAGACATGGCCGTCCACCTACCTAAACTGACCGGCCGGGCCCCTACCAAGACATGGCCGTCCACCTAAACTGACCAGCCGGGCCCCTACCAAGACATGGCCGTCCACCTAAACTGACCAGCCGGGCCCCTACCAAGACATGGCCGTCCACCTAAACTGACCGGCCGGGCCCCTACCCAGACATGGCCGTCCACCTAAACTGACCGGCCGGGCCCCTGCCAAGACATGGCCGTCCACCTAAACTGACCGGCCGGGCCCCTACCAAGACATGGCCGTCCACCTAAACTGACCGGCCGGGCCCCTACCAAGACATGGCCGTCCACCTAAACTGACCGGCCGGGCCCCTACCAAGACATGGCTGTCCACCTAAACTGACCGGCCGGGCAAGGAGAGCATTCATCAGAGAAGCAGCCAAGAGGCCCATGGGAACTCTGGAGGAGCTGCAGAGATCCACAGCTCAGGTGGGAGAATCTGTCCACAGGACAACTATTAGTCGTGCGCTCCACAAATCTGCCCTTTATGGAAGAGTGAGAAGAAGAAAGCCATTGGTGGAAGAAAGCCATAAGAAGTCCTGTTTGCAGTTTGCGAGAAGCCATGTGGGGGACACAGCAAACATGGAAGAAGGAGCTCTGCTCAGATGAGACCAAAATTGAACTTTTTGGCCTAAAAGTAAAAGTCTATGTGTGGGGGAAAACTAACACTGCACATCACTCTGAACACACCATCCCCACTGTGAAACATGGTGGTGGCAGCATCATGTTATGGGGATGCTTTTCTTCAGCAGGGACATGGAAACTGGTCAGAGTTGATGGGAAGATGGATGGAGCCAAATACAGGACAATCTTAGAAGAAAACCTGTTAAGAGTCTGCAAAAGACTTGAGACTGGAGGGGAGGTTCACCTTCCAGCAGGACAACGACCCAAAACATCCAGCCAGAGCTACCATGGAATGGTTTACATCAGTGATCCTCAAACTACGGCCCTCCAGCTGTTGCAGAACTACACATCCCATGAGGCATTGGAAAACTCTGACATTCACAGACATGACTAGGCATGATGGGAATTGTAGTTCCTGAACAACTGGAGGGCCATAGCGGGAAGACCAGTGGTTTACATCAAAGCATATTCATGTGTTAGAATGACCCAGTCACAATCCAGACCTAAATCCCATTGAGAATCTGTGGCAAGACTTGAAAATTGCTGTTCACAGGCACTCTCCATCCAATCTGACAGAGCTTGAGATATTCTGCAAAGAAGAATGGGCAGAAATGTCCTCTCTAGATGTGCAAAGCTGGTAGAGACATCCCCAAAAAGACTTGCAGCTGTAATTGCAGAGAAAGGAGGTTCTACAAAGTATTGACTCCGGGGGGGGGGGGGGGGGGTTGAATACAAATGCAGCCACACTTTTCACAGATTTATTTGTATCATTTATCATTTTCCTTCCACTTCACAATTATGTGCCACTTTGTGTCGGTCTATCACATAAAATCCCAATAAATATACATTTACATTTTTGGTTGTAACATGACAAAATGTGGAAACATTTTAAGGGGTGTGAATACTTTTTCAAGGCACTGTGACAGTCCCGTCATCAGCTCCAGGGGATGGAGAGCATTCACATGGATACAGCAGGCAGCGCAATCAGCAGAACTACAGACCACCTAATTCAGGGTATATTTGCTTTCCCTGCCCCCCCCCCCCCCAAAAAAACAAACAAAAACAAATAAAATAATAATAATATATATATATATATATATATATATATATATATATATATTTATTTATTTATAATATATACATTTATTTTTATTTATAATATATAAATTTATTTTTATTTATAAAATATATATATATTTATTTTTATTTATTCCTTCCATTTAGCTACATATATTAAAAATAAAAAATATATATTCTAAATAAAAATAAATAAAATATATATTCTAAATAAAAAATATATATTCTAAATAAAAATAAATAAAATATATTCTAAATAAAAATAAAATATATATTCTAAATAAAAATAAATAAGATATATTATAAATAAAAATAAATAAAATATATTCTAAATAAAAATAAAATATATTCTAAATAAAAATAAAATATATTCTAAATAAAAATAAATAAAATATATATTATAAATAAAATTTTTTTTTTTTTTTTTTTTTTTTTTTATATATAATGACATTTTGAAACAAACCTTCGCATTTTTATTATATTTCTTATTTTAGACCCAGTGGCATCATGTGCTGCTATGTCACCCTTGTTCATTAGGGTGCCTTCAGGGGCGCCTCGGCAAAATGCCTAAAAATTGTCCAAGAATTGTATACAAGCCAAAAGATAGATCAAGTCTGCCTTTTACCCACTTGCCAACCGCCCGCTGCAGATATACTGTGGCAGAATGGTTTGACTGCGTGATCCGCCGTACCTGTACGGCGGATCACAGGAGCGCTCCTGGGGCCGTGCTCCCGCCCCCATTAGGAAGCGGGGAAGCCGAACTACTGGGGCCGGCAGCTGCGATCGCTCCCAGTGGAGAGAGGACGACAGTCTGCTGTTGTAAACACAGCGGACAGTTGTTCTCTCAGGAATGATCACAGAGCTCCTGTGTTCCTCATATTTAGGATCACAGATCTGTGTTGATTCCAACAGCCCACCCCCCTCACAGTTAGAAAGCACCCCCCAGGGACACATTTACCCTTTGATCACCCCTAGGTTAACCCCTTCCCTGCCAGTGTCATTAGTACAGTATTTTTTTTAGCAATGATTACTGTAGTAATGTCACTGGTCCCCCCAAAAGTGTCAAAAATATCAGTTAGGGGTCCGATCTGTCCGCTGCAATGTCGCAGTCCCGCTAAAAATCGCAGATCACCGCCATTACTAGTAAAAAATAAATAAAAATGACAAATCTTTCCTGTAGTTTGTAGACTCAATAAATTTTGTGCAAACCAATCAAAATACGCTTTTTTTTAATCAAAAATATGTAGCAGAAAACAAATTAGCCTAAAATTATGAAAAAAATTGATTTTTATTGGGAATGTTATATAGCAGAAAGTGAAAAATATTGTTTTTTTTTTTCAGAATTGTCGCTCTTTTGTTTATAGCTCAAGAAAAAAAAAAAAAATCGCAGAGGTGGTGATCAAATACCACCAAAAGAAAGCTCTGTTTGTGGGGAAAAAAAGGACAAATGTTATTTGGGTACAGCGTCGCACGACCGCGCAATTGTCAGTTAAAGTAATGCAGTGCCGAATCGCAAAAAATAGCCTGGTCATTAAGGGGGAAAATCCTTCCAGTCCAGAAGTGGTTAACTACTCGGGGGGGGGGGGGGGGGGCTGCCTAGATCAAGGGTCTGCAACCTTTTCCATGGATGGAGGGCCAAATTCACCTGCTAGTATATGAAGATTACACAGCCCCCCCGCACCTCTGGTCCCCTTCACATTACACAGCTCTCCCGCACCTCTGGTCCCCTTCACATTACACAGCCCTCCCGCACCTCTAGTCCCCTTCACATTACACAGCCCCCCCGCACCTCTGGTCTCCTTTACATTACACAGCCCTCCCGCACCTCTAGTCCCCTTTACATTACACAGCCCTTCCGCACCTCTGGTCTCCTTTACATTACACAGCCCTCCCGCACCTCTGGTCCCCTTTACATTACACAGCCCTCCCGCACCTCTGGTCCCTTCACATTACACAGCCCTCCCGCACCTCTGGTCCCCTTCACATTACACAGCCCTCCCGCACCTCTGGTCCCCTTTACATTACACAGCCCTCCCGCACCTCTGGTCCCCTTTACATTACACAGCCCTCCCGCACCTCTGGTCCCCTTTACATTACACAGCCCTCCCGCACCTCTGGTCTCCTTTACATTACACAGCCCTCCCGCACCTCTGGTCTCCTTTACATTACACAGCCCTCCCGCACCTCTGGTCTCCTTTACATTACACAGCCCTCCCGCACCTCTGGTCCCCTTTACATTACACAGCCCTCACGCACCTCTGGTCCCCTTTACATTACACAGCCCTCCCGCACCTCCGGTCTCCTTTACATTACACAGCCCTCCCGCACCTCTGGTCTCCTTTACATTACACAGCCCTCCCGCACCTCTGGTCCCCTTTACATTACACAGCCCTCCCGCACCTCTGGTCTCCTTTACATTACACAGCCCTCCCGCACCTCTGGTCTCCTTTACATTACACAGCCCTCCCGCACCTCTGGTCTCCTTTACATTACACAGCCCTCCCGCACCTCTGGTCCCCTTTACATTACACAGCCCTCCCGCACCTCTGGTCCCCTTCACATTACACAGCCCTCCCGCACGAGAGACAAGACAGGACAGGACCCCTCCTCACTCACCCTGCCTCAATGCAGCAGCAGGCGGCGGCTACGGCTTCTTCGCCCTGTCTTCTACGACTCCTCCCTCCTCCCCCATGCTCAATGGCATGGCTTCTCCTTTCGGCCAATTGGGAAACGTGTCTCAAAACCCGCTTCCTGATTGGCCAAGAGGAGGATCCGTGTGACAATAGCGAATTTTCATTCTAGGTGGGGGTTAGGGATGCACTGCTCTGCGCCCCGAGCCCACCCCATTTTAAAGCCTGTGAGAGCCTCTGGCTCTAATCACATGGCTAAAAAAAAAAAAAAAAAAGCCCCATTGAACTCCATGCTTTCGGTGCCCGCATGTAGATTAGGGGGCCGGTTGCATGGATGGGGGGGCGGCGCCCCTGCGCCCCATATACACTAGCCGCAACTGACTGCTACATTTTGGCGGACAGATCAGACCCCTGACATTTTTGACACTTTTGGGGGGGACCAATGAGATTACTACAGTAATCAGTGCTAAAAATATACACTGTTACTGTACCGACACTGGCAGGGAAGGGGGTTAACCCAGGGGTGGTCAAAGGGTTAAATGTATGCCTAGGGGGTGTTTTCTAACTGTGGGGTGGATGGGCTTGTGGAATCAACACAGAGACCTGTGATCCTAAATAGGAGGAACATAGGGGCTCTGTGATGATTGCTGAGAGAACGGTCTGCTGTTGTAAACTGGCGAATGAGCGCGCGCTTGCGCGGTTGCTCCCGCAAAGCGCCGTACCTGTACAGTACGGCGCTTCGTGGGAACCTGCCAACCTGCTGCCATATAGCGGCTATAGCTGGTTGGCAAGTTGTTAACATCCATAGCGCGGAAATGCCATGATGGGATTTGTGTATTCTGCCACACCTGGACGGCCACAGTCTGAGCACCCATGCGGGTGCGAACCGAAACGCATTTTTTTACACCTGCCAGGATAAAAGGTGTTCAGAAGATCTGGTCACACACCCAGTGCATGAGGCCTTATTTCTTGGTCATCCTGCCAGTAACACACTTCCTGTCCTGAGGTGACAACGCTCACTGCACTGTATCTCTGGAGAGCAGCGTTGTCACCCCACGACAGAACCCTCCCCCCCCCCTATAAAACATGTATAATAAAAGGTATAATGACCGGAGTGCCGGCATTCCGGAGACACAGACAGAAGAATGTACCTACCCCACATCTCGATCCAGCATTGTGCCCGGGTGGAAGGGGGGAAAGGCGTTGCCGTTCGGGGGCTCCTTTGGCGAGTACAGCTTGAACGACTTGGAGGAACAGCCTGTCGGAAGACAAAAAAGGAACAGCCAGCGTTACACGGTGACAACGGGGCAACAAAGGCAACATTTTCACATGTAGTCAGGTCTGCTTAAAGCAAAACTCCGCCTTCATTTCCTGTTCAGGCCGTGCGCAGACATTAACCACTCGTTTACCGGGACGATGGTTTTACTTTTATAAACACTGTAAAAGCATTTTTTGTTTTTTTGCTCAAAATTATAGTAAAGTACCCCCCCCCCCAATTCCCCCCCCCTTGCTTTTATGAACACGGTAAAAGCATTTTTTTTTTTGCTGAAAATTACTGTAAAGTACCCCCCCCCTTTACTTTTACAAACACAGTAAAAGGCATTTTTTTGCTGAAAATTACTGTAAAGTACCCCCCCACCCACCCCCACCCCTTACTTTTATAAACACAGTAAAAGCATATTTTATTTTGCTGAAAATTACTGTAAAAGTACCCCCCCCCCTTTACTTTTACAAACACAGTAAAAGGCATTTTTTTGCTCAAAATTACTGTAAATTACCTCCCCCCCCTTACTTTTGTGAACATGGTAAAAGCATTTTTATTTTTTGCCTAAAATTACTGTAAAGTACCCCCCCCCCTTACTTTTATGAACACGCTAAAAGCATTATTTTTTTTTTTTGCTCAAAATTACTGTAAAGTTCCCCCCCCCCCTTACTTTTATAAACACGCTAAAAGCATTTTTTTTTTGTCTCAAAATTACTGTAAAAGTACCCCCCCCCCATCCCCCCCCCCCCTTTACTTTTACAAACACAGTAAAGGCTTTTTTTTTTTGCTCAAAATTACTGTAAATTACCCCCCCCCCACTTTTGTGAACATGGTAAAAGCGTTTTTATTTTTTGCCTAAAATTACTGTAAAGTACCCCCCCCCCCTTACTTTTATGAACCCGGTAAAAGCATTTTTTTTTTTGCTCAAAATTATTGTAAAGTACCCCCCCCCCCTTACTTTTACGAACACGGTAAAAGCATTTTTTTCTCCAAATTACTGTAAAGTACCCCCCACCCCCCTTAGTTTTATGAAGACAGTAAAAGCATTTTTTTCCCCTCAGAATTATTGTAAAGTAGCCCCCCTCCCCCATCCTTTATGAACACGGTAAAAGCATTTTTTTTTTTTTTTTGTGCAAAAAACTGTAAAGTACCCCCCCAAGGAAGTACATATTGTCCAAAAAAAAAAAAAAAAAAGACCCTGGAGAATAAAACAGCGGTAGTTGCAATTTTTTATGTTGCATTTGTGCGCAGTCATTTTACAAAAGCAATGAAACAATGCACTAAAATAAGCAAATAATAATGTTTTGTTGTAAAATAGAAGTCTCCAATCACATCCAAGCGTATTGCAGCAACAGCGTGTTTTTTTTTTTTTTTTTTTTTTGCGTGTGCGTTTTTGGAGCTGCACCGTTCATTTGTTTGGGCCTCCCTCCGCTCCAAAGATGCTCATGTACCAAATTTTAGGACAGAGCTAGGAGTATTTGGTGGTGCGATTTTTGCAGCAATATTAGAGAGTTTTGCTACTCAACAATCGTGGCCAAAAAAAATAAAAAATAAAAACAAAATTAAAAAAAAAAAAAAAAAAAAAAAAAAAACGCACCGCGTTTGGGGTGCCACTAAGAACTAATGGCATCGCAAACGTGTCCTGTGTTTTGCTGCGATTCTGGAATCTCCGGTGTGAATGGAGCCTGAAAGATGAGTTTGCATCGAGTAAAGAGATAAAACATTTCAAACCTTGAAACCAATCCAAAAATGAAAGGAATAGAGGCTCCGCCTACTAAAATCACATGATCAGCCGGGCACTAGTGATGTAATGCAAGGAAGGAGCGGCGAGCCAATCGCACAGGTGGAAGAACAATGGGCCAATCAAGACTGGTAGAGCAATGAGCCAATCACAAGTGGGAGATTTGGGACTGGTCTCCACCCCTTTTAGAGAATGCAAATATTTGTTTTTTGGTACTAAGTAGTTTGTTCATGAAAAGTAGTAATATATGCGCTGCAGCCGGCAACAGTAGATCGTCTCCCCCCGGGCAACAGTAGATCCCCTGCCCCCGGGCAACAATAGACACCACCAGCAATAGATCCCCTTCCAGAAAAAAATAAAATAAAAATATATATATATATTATAATATATATACACACACACATATACACCCCTCACAAAAAAATTACCTTCAGCAACAATACTGTAGATCCACCATAGCAACAATAGACCCCCCCCCCCCCCCCAATAACAGAACCCTCTGGCAACAACAAATCCCTCACTGTAAAAATTGATCCCCTCGCAAGAAAATACCTTCAGCAATACAGCAGATGCATCTCAGCAACAATAGATCCCCCAAACGTAAATACCCTCAGCAACAATACTGTAGATCCACCCGAGCAAGAATAGATCCCCCCAACAACAATAGATCTCTCCCAGCAACAATAGATCTCTCCCAGGAAAAAAATAGTCCCCCCCAAGAAAATATTTTCAGCAACAATACTGTAGATCCACCCGAGCAAGAATAGACCCCCCCCAACAATAGATCTCACCCAGCAACAATAGACACCCCCAGCAATAGATCTCTCCCAGCAGCAATAGATCCCTCCAAGAATAGACCCCCCCCCCCCGAGAAAATACTTTCAGCAACAATACTGAAGATCCAC
>NC_138776.1:14530480-14870480 GCF_965119305.1 Pelophylax lessonae | reverse complement strand
CAAGGCGCACTACAAAGTCGCGCTAGAAGTAGCCGCAATAGTGGAAACGTAGACTTAAAGCTGACCATTTAATCTGCTTATATCTCCCTGTATCCACCCATACACACACACACTGTGTGAAAAAATAAAATTTAAATTTAAATAAATAAAAAATAAAATGCCAAAAAAATATACAAACTGTAAACAGCAACAATTCATTTTTAACAATAAAGTCAAACTCCGAGATAAATGTTATTTTTATTCTTCTAATTTTGGATAGTGCAGGGCAGGGGAAAAAAATGGAAATCACAGGGGTCCCATAGAAGTAAAAAAAAAAAAAAGTGAACAAGAGCTGATGATACTTAGGGGGTCCATTTATAAAACATTTGTTGGACAAACCTCACACACATTCATGCACGCTCAACACATTTTGGTTATAATTTTTCTAAATTGAATAATCCCTATATCGTTCGTCCTATCTAGTGGCCAAAAGCGCTATAGTTCTCTGAAATAGTTAAAGTGGAGTTTCCGCCTATTTTGCAACTTTAGTGATTCCTGGAGTGCTCGCTATGCTGATCAACAATTGGGCATTTTCAATTTTTTTCGGGGGTCCCTTACCTTATTTTCAGGGCATTTTTGATTGTACTTCCTCCTTCTCCCCCCCTCTGTGGCCACGGCCCCCTGACATCATTTCCTCCTTTGCATTGCATCCTGGGAGCTGTTTGTCATCACTCCCAGGAGGCTGGAATCAGGAATAACTCCCAGAACACTCCCTGGAATCAGGAATAACTCCCAGAACACTCCCTGGAATCAGGAAGACCTCCCAGAACACTCCCTGGAATCAGGAAGAAGTCCCAGAACACTCCCTGGAATCAGGAAGGACACCCAGAACTCTCCCTGGAATCAGGAAGAACTCCCAGAACTCTCCCTGGAATCAGGAAGGACACCCAGAACACTCCCTGGAATCAGGAAGAACGCCCAGAACATTCCCTGGAATCAGGAAGAACTCCCAGAACACTCCCTGGAATCAGGAAGAACTCCCAGAACACTCCCTGGAATCAGGAAGAACTCCCAGAACACTCCCTGGAATCAGGAAGAACTCCCAGAACACTCCCTGGAATCAGGAAGAACTCCCAGAACACTCCCTGGAATCAGGAAGAACGCCCAGAACACTCCCTGGAATCAGGAAGAATGCCCAGAACACTCCCTGGAATCAGGAAGAACTCCCAGAACACTCCCTGGAATCAGGAAGAACTCCCAGAACACTCCCTGGAATCAGAAAGGACACAGCAGATTACACTGCGGCTTCAGATGCCCACATCCAAGATGGCCGCGCCCAAACAGCGTTTTTAAAAAGTACGATTTTGACTAAAATCCAATACTGTACACCTTGTAAGTATGAGAATAGCGGTCCTGTAAAGGGCGATGGATTAGTATTATAGGGGTATTTTTAGTTATAAAAAGGTATTTGAGGCCGGAACTCCACTTTAAGGAGGAAAAATACAGCATTTTGGCCTTTAGATGGAGCTGATGAGCATAGGAAATATTCAATTTGAGAAACTGAGGCCAAAATGGGCTAAACATGCACAAAATGTGTGACATTCATCCAACTAACGTTTTATAAAAATGGACACCTAAGACCCCAGGCTGTCCAATAAATACCTTTAAAAGCGCATAGCGACTTTAAAATTTTACTGTTATTGCAGGTCTTCAGCAAATGCAAATATTAGATGCGTCCAATACCTGGTCTCCCTCTGTGTATTGGGGTTCATCCCGCTATAGCCCCCGCATTACTCCAGAGGTATATAGACCAGCAGGAAACAGGTATTGGGACTCAATAAATAGAAGACAAGCTCAAGAAAAGGGGGAATTTAGATATCCAGATGGGATATTAAAGATATTGGTATCCACGTCCCAATAATATAGTAAAAAGGAAAGAAGGGGGGGGCAGGGGGACTTTTATGGGGGTACCGTCATTAGACTAATTAGTCTGATGATGGTACCCCCATAAAAGTCCCCCTGCCCCCCCTCTTTCCTTTTTAAGGTATTGGGACTCACCTGAAGTGTGACACCAGCCACGGCCAGGTATGCATCGTATATCCTTTTACAAGGTGGTATTGGAGTTTGTATGAGAAGTTAGGGACAGGATCCCTCTGACCGGCCGCTCGCAGGAGGGTACATCTCACTGATAGCCACATCTAGAAATGATCGTCAAATGTAAATATCATCACTGTGTTAAACATTTTTTATGGTGTATAGTTTTCTTAAAATAGATGTACATGGGGCAATCTGATTTCCTCATTACATAATGCAGACTTTGCTTCCCGCTGACAACAGAATGTCCGTGGTCCCTAATAATGGCAAACACCCACAGTGCACCTGGCAGCCAAATACCATATAATCATTGCCTGGTACATGATGGCATTCAGAGCCATCACAACAAGAATTGAATTTTTGACTTAGCGTAAAATCCATCTCTCATGTTCATTGAAGGACACAGCTCCTGATATTCTTAACTATTGGGTTATACTGCCCCCTACAGGAGTAGGACACGAGGCTACGCCTATGGGCAGTCCCAGGGGGTATACTCCCCCCCTCCCTGCTATAGGCACTCAGTTTTGTTACAAGCAGTGTCAGAAGAATTACAACTCCACAGAGGGGTGGGTGCTTTGTCAATCAATGAACATCAGAGAAATGGATTTTACGGTAAGTCAAAAATCCCATTATCTCTTTCGTTCATTGACGGACACAGCTCCTGATCATCTTAACTATTGGGTTATACTGCCCCCTACAGGAGTAGGACACGAGGCAGAAAAGACTGGGGCAGTCCCAAGGGCTATACTCCCCCTCTCAGCTATAGGCACTCAGTTTTGTTACAAGCAGTGTCAGAAGAATTACAACTACACAGAGGGGTGGGAGCTGTGTCCGTCAATGAACATCAGAGAAATGGATTTTACGGTAAAGTCAAAAATCCCATTTTCTCTTTCGTTCATTGACGGACACAGCTCCTGATCTTCTTAACCATTGGGACGTTCCAAAGCAGTGTTAAACATGAGGGGTGGGAACAGCGAAAAAAATTCCCAAGGCTAACTATAGCCAACCAGGTAAACAGGAGCTCAACCAAAACAACTGGAGCCCACCTGAAAAAAAAAAAAACAATACACCCTCAAAGAGGACCAGGTCCTCTAAACAGCAGCCTGCAAAACCTTGCGGCCAAAGGAGGCATCCGCAAATGCTAACACATCCTTTTTAAAGAACTTTGTGAAAGTGTGCACCAATGAGCGGTGCCTGCTTTGCATACCTGCTTCACCGATGCCCGATGACGGAAGGACAAGGAACCGGACAGGCTGGCATCCATGGTGACCACTGTCCAATACAAGGGGAGGAAGGATTTGCCCAGCCAAAGCAAGAAGCCACCATATCAGGGACTTTTTTTGTTCCCCAGCTCAGCCGGATCGGATTGTCCAGAGACTGGATTCTTGTCCCATTTGGCCAGAATCTCCCTTGCAGGGACCTCGTATAGAACTGTGCAAACGAAACCACCTCGAAGGTAGACACCATCAGGCCCAGCAAGTCCGGAGGGATTACCATCTTCTGAGCAGCAGGAGACGAATTAACAGCCTGCAGTTTCTGGAGTTTGTCCAGAGGAAGAAGCACTCTGGCTATGGCCGAGTCCAGAGTCAGACCCAGATAGTCCAGCTTTGTGGACAGAACCAGAGCAGACTTCTAAAAATTCAGAATCCAGCCAAAACACTCCCAAGCTCGGATGGGGATTTCCAGGTTTTCTTCCAGAGCAGTAGGAGACACCTCTCGCAGAAGGAGGTCGTCCAAGTAGCCCAGTACCGCAATCCCTCGTTGGCGTAACAATGCTTGCAGTGGGGCCAACACTTTCGTGAAGACGCGAGGAGCAGAAGCAAGACCAAAAGGTAACGCTACAAACTGATAATGCTCCTCTGCCACGGCAAAGTGGAGGAAGTGTTGGAGACTGACGCATATTGGAATGGGAAGGTAAGCGTCCTTGATGTCGATGGAGGCAAGAAAATCCCCCTGACGTAGGGATGCCACCACCGTGCAAACAGACTCCATTCTGAACCTATGCACCCCAACAAAGCAGTTCAGCGCCTTGAGGTCCAGAATTGGACGCATCTTGCCTTCCTTCCTGGGGACTGTAAACAGGTTTGAGTAAAAACCCGTGAAAATGTTTGGCGACCAAATCAGATTCAGAATCTGATGAGACCGATGAGGCAGAGGAAGGCAGGGGCACTTTTTACCAACCCGTCGCCCAAAAGCCACCTCCACCCGGGACACCAAGGACTCCAGGTCAGCCGTTAGTGTATCGATAGATGGATGGGACCCGGAGGGCCCCGCAGCCTCAGAGAGGGAACCAGGTGGGGAGATGTGCTCCAAAGACTCCATGAGTCACCAGGGGGACCCCACAAAAATATGTGTAAAACATTGCTAAGGGACAACCCCAACCGCTCTGGCAGCCCACCCGGTTGCCTGCCACAGAGCACCAATCAATCCTCAGTAGAGAGGGAGAGGACCCCATCAGATTCGCCACTCTGCAGAAACCAGGCACCGCAGCTACCACGAGAATCTGCACTGCACGAACGGTGATCAGGAAATTAAAATATCCAGGAGTCAGCACCAGGGGATGAGGAGGGGCTCCCACCGACGAAATCGCCGTCCAGAGGGCTTCCACTGTCATGGCCGCCGCTATTTTCAATGGCAAAAAATTGAAAAATGGCCGCCGGACTACACAAACTTGGCAGCAATGCATTAAGCACACAGACTACAAGAAGATGGCAGCCACGCATGGCACCATGAGGGACCAAGGAGGGATCCAAAGGCCTCAGAAAATGGCACAGCCAGGAAGGGAAGGCCCGGGCAGGAGCCACCACCAGGTACAGCCCCCCCCCCCCCCCCCCACAGCCAATCTCCCAAGACGTTTTACTGGCAGGCCAGCCCCCGCCTGGTGGGGCTATGTTGCGGCCGACTTAGCGTGGAGCTAAGGTCTGCGCATGCTCGCTGGCCAGACTGCGGTGACCACTTTTTTTTTTTTTTATAAAGTAACAGCGCAAGTAGGACTAAAGTAAACCCCCCCCATATACATTATATATATATATATATATATATATATATATATATATATATATATATATATATATATATATATATATATATATATATATATACACACACACATAATTTATTTATTTTTTTTAATTAATTTTTACTAAAAATTGTAAATTTACTAAAAAGTATAATTTAATTTTTTACTTAAAACCATCCTTTTTTTGTAAATAAAAGTATATATATTTTTTTTACACTAAAATGATTTTAAAAATAATGTTTTACTAATATTTACTAAAACTTATGATTTTTATTAGGTAATGCTGACCCATTTCTAATGGATTAACAAAAAGTATATATTTTATAGTCTATAGTATAGTTACTAGAAAAGTAAAAAAAAAAAATATATATATATATAGCATCATAATTATAAACACCCTTCCCCCCACTATCGTCATAGTAAATGTATTCACCCCACCTGATAAGTGGCTATAGGGAAAAAAAAAATGCCAATTTTGTGCATTCTGCCCCCTCCCTCCCCAATCTAAAGGTGCCATTGCAAGGAAATATAGGAGGTTGATGTAAATATCGTTTTGCATACAAATGTACAACGTATATATATATATTTTTGTTTTATTTTTTTTTTTTTACGTGTGCGCAAAACAGTCTTCACCTTCTCTCTATATACCTTAAAGAAGTGGTGACATCATTAATCTTGAACTGCAGGAAAAAATATTTTATAACATGCAGTTTCATCCAGTTATGCAGTCTTTAAAAGAAAATTTTAAAAGTATCACGGACAGTACCTTTCTCCCCCCCCCCCCCTACTAACATCAAAATATTCAGGACACACACCTACACAGGTTGAACTAGATGGACTTATGTCTTTATTCAACCTCAACTACTATGTAACTATGACAAGGTTTCGGGGTGTACCCCCTTCTTCAAGTTCCAGGCAGTAGGAATACCTACTTCAACCTTGAAGAAAGGTGTACACCCCCGAAACCTTGTCCTCAAAATTTTGATAGTGAAAAAAAAAAAAAAAAAATGGACAGCACATTTTTATTTATTTATTTATTTATTTTTAAAGAGTGCTTTCCGTGATGGCATTAAAAAAAAAAAACTATCACGGACAGCACTCTTCACAAATTTTTTTTTTTTTTTTTTAAATGCCACCACTTTAAGATATAGGGAGATGACCATGGTAGGATTGTAATCATGTATCATGGACATGTTTTTATTGCAAGTGCACTAATATGGCTACAATCACCTTATGTAAAAAAAAAAAAAAGAATATATATATATATATATTTATTTATTTATATTTTCCCCTGGGGTTCACCTTTATTGATGTCACCACTTTAAGGTATATAGAGAGATAACCATGGTAGGACTGTGCCTGTCATGTGCTCCGCTGAGCTGTACATAGAATACACACCAGGCCCGGCCTAGGAAGACATTATCCAGGATTCACACATCCTACCCTCCCCCCCTCTCCCTGGGGACATTGCATCTCATTAGCTGCCTGCCCATTTCCTCCATGCCGCAGGAAGCCTTTTAAAACCAAAACAATCTGAGAACGTTCTGCACAATGAATCAATACAACATGGAGGAGGGAAAGGTGCTCCCAGCCTGGAAACCCCTTCCACACTCAACATCAAACACTTATTATAAATACCAATGATAATAAAATAAACACAAATATCAGAAGATGTAACAGGAAAAAATTAATCTCCTATAAGAAACCTCCATCTGTCTGTATAGATGATCTTCTGAGCACATAACAGGTAGAAGTCTCGTCCTACATTCTTCGAGAGAGCTAGCATGCACACTCTCACACTCCCTCGCTCTCATTTATTTTAATATATATATGTATATATATATATATATATATATATATATATATATATATATATATATATATATATATATATATATATATATATATATATATATATATATATATATATATATATATATTATATATATATATATACACACACACACACTATAAATAAATACATTGACATGTTTCTGCCCCAACCTTAGGGCCTTAGTCATAATAAAAGTTTTATTATGACTAAAGCCCTAAGGTTGGGGCAGAAACACATCAGCTATTTTAAATTATGGATATTTTAGATCTTGATGGATATTGAACAAAGCTTCAACTGTATTATCGTCAGTGGCGGAGCCAGAGGGTTAGCTGGGGTGGCAATTGACACCCCAGAAGAAGTCATTGCCACCCCTGTTGCCACCCCAATCCTGGGTGGGTGCATGGCAGCGGAAGAATCACACAGGGGATCGCCGTGCGGTATGGCCGGGAGCTGCGGGGGGAGGAGGGAGGCGGAAGGAGAGCAGTTAGACAGGAAGACCGGACAATCGTCCTGTGTCTTACTTTGTGTCCTCCCAACTCTCCGTGATCATGTCATGAGGGAGCAGTGGCGTCGGCAGGGGGGGCTGCTAATTCAGCCCCGAGTGTCAGTGTGCCCCCAAAAAGCCCTGCCCCGGGTCTCCTGTGGATCGTAGCCCCCGAGTGTCAAATATGCCATTGCTTGCTCCGGCTCCTTCCTTCGGCTCTCAGCTGAGCAGCGCTGCAGCCAGAAGAAGACGGAGGGGGTGGAGGCGGAGCCAATGCTAGCCTAGGCGGCAAGGAGAGGAATTTGAAATCCTCCTCCGCTCCGAGAACCTCTTCTGCTGTCACATGACAGGAGGAGGAAATTCCTCTCCTTGCCGCCTAGGCTAGCATTGGCTCCGCCTCCACCCCAAGAATGTGAGTGCCCGACTGCCCGAGGGGGGTGGAGGAAGAGGAATGTGAGTGCCGGAGGGGGGGGGGAAGAGGAATGCGAGTGCCGGAGGGGGGGGGGGGGGAAGAGGAATGCGAGTGCCCGAGGGGGGGGAAGAGGAATGCGAGTGCCCGAGGTGGGGGGGGAGGAAGAAGGTGAGTGCCTGAGGGGGGGAGGAAGAAGGTGAGTGCCCGAGGGGGGGGGAGAATTAGGTGAGTGCCCGAGGGGGGGGGGGGGGAGAATTAGGTGAGTGCCTGGGGGGGGGGGAAGAAGGTGAGTGCCCGAGGGGGGGGGGAGAATTAGGTGAGTGCCCGAGGGGGGGGGGAGAATTAGGTGAGTGCCTGAGGGGGGGGGGGAGAAGGTGAGTGCCCGAGGGGGGGGGGGAAGAAGGTGAGTGCCCGAGGGGGGGGGAGGAATTAGGTGAGTGCCTGAGGGGGGGAGGAAGAAGGTGAGTGCCCAAGGGGGGGGGGAGGAATTAGGTGAGTGCCTGAGGGGGGGGGAGGAAGAAGGTGAGTGCCCAAGGGGGGGGGGGAGGAATTAGGTGAGTGCCTGAGGGGGGGAGGAAGAAGGTGAGTGCCCGAGGGGGGGGGGAGGAAGAAGGTGAGTGCCCGAGGGGGGGGGGGAGGAAGAAGGTGAGTGCCCGAGGGGGGGGGGGGGAGGAAGAAGGTGAGTGCCCGAGGGGGGGGGGAGGAAGAAGGTGAGTGCCCGAGGGGGGGGGGGAGGAAGAAGGTGAGTGCCCGAGGGGGGGGGGAGGAAGAAGGTGAGTGCCCGAGGGGGGGGGGAGGAAGAAGGTGAGTGCCCGAGGGGGGGGGGGGGAGGAAGAAGGTGAGTGCCCGAGGGGGGGGGGGAGGAAGAAGGTGAGTGCCCGAGGGGGGGGGGGGAGGAAGAAGGTGAGTGCCCGAGGGGGGGGGGGAGGAAGAAGGTGAGTGCCCGAGGGGGGGGGGAGGAAGAAGGTGAGTGCCCGAGGGGGGGGGGGAGGAAGAAGGTGAGTGCTTGAGCAAGTCTCCCTGTGTGAATGGATAGGAGGGGCATCCTTGGAATCCATCCACAGTGGCGGCCGGTGTACAGAGGGCGCAGGGGCGCCGCCCCCCCATCCATGCGTCCGGCCTCCTAATCTGCATGCAGAGGCGCTGGACGCATGGAGTTCAATGGGATTTTTTCTTTTTTTTTGCATCACCTGATTAGAGCCAGAGGCTCAAATAGGGCGATGCAAAGGGTGGACCCGGGGTGCAGAGCAGTGCGTCCCGAGCCCACCCATTGCGTGACAATAGCGAATGAAAATTCGCTATTGTCACACCGATCCTGGCCAATCAGGAAGCGCGTCCGATACGCGCTTCTTGATTGGCCGCAAGGCAAACCCCTTGCCATTAGCCGAGGAGGAGGCAGAAGGACTCGTGGAGAAGCGCCGCCGGTCACCGGGACTCAGAAGAAGCCGCCTGCCGCCGCTGCTGCAGGAAGGACTCGTGGAGACGCGCCGCCGGTCACTGAGACTGAGAAGAAGCCGCCCGCCGCTGCTGCTGCTACAGGTAGGTAAGGGGGCACACACACTGATCTCTGCATTGGGGGCATGTATGCTGATCACTGCATTGGGGGCACGTACGCTGATCTCTGCATTGGGGGCATGGTATGCTGGTCACTGCATTGGGGGCATGGTATGCTGGTCACTGCATTGGGGGCATGGTATGCTGGTCACTGCATTGGGGGCATGGTATGCTGGTCACTGCATTGGGGGGCATGGTATGCTGGTCACTGCATTGGGGGGATGGTATGCTGGTCACTGCATTGAAGGGGGCATGTACGCTGATCTCTGCATTGGGGGAATGGTATGCTGGTCACTGCATTGGGGGAATGGTATGCTGGTCACTGCATTGGGGGGATGTATGCTGGTCACTGCATTGGGGGCACGTACGCTGATCTCTGCATTGGGGGCACGTACGCTGGTCACTGCATTGGGGGCATGGTATGCTGGTCACTGCATTGGGGGCATGGTATGCTGGTCACTGCATTGGGGGCATGGTATGCTGGTCACTGCATTGGGGGCATGGTATGCTGGTCACTGCATTGGGGGGATGGTATACTGGTCACTGCATTGAAGGGGGCATGTACGCTGATCTCTGCATTGAAGGGGGCATGTACGCTGATCTCTGCATTGGGGGAATGGTATGCTGGTCACTGCATTGAAGGGGGCATGTACGCTGGTCACTGTGCATTGAAAGGGGGCACACTATACCTTAATTACTGAAGGCCCCTTTCTCACTTTTGCGACCTCAAAGTCACGCAATTTTTTATTATTTTTAGCAGAGTGGCAGATTTGTATGGGGTTAATAACATGTAGAGGGGTTCCAGTTGTGATCTAGACTTTGAGTTGCCTGTTTTTACCATCCCCTGACCGCTCAGAAAAAAGTCTTAAATGGGCAAAATTATCTGGAAAAACTGACCCTTTAACTACTTCAGCTCCCCCTTAATGACCAGACCATTTTCTGCGATACGGCACTGCATTGCTTTAACTGACAATTGTGAGGTCGTGCGACGCTGTACCCAAATACATGATGTATTTTTTTCCCCACAAATAGAGCTTTCTTTTGGTGATATTTGATCACCTCTGCAGTTTTTATATTTTGCGCTATAAACATAAAATTAGCAACAAATCCTTTTTACTTTCTGCTATAAAACATTCCCAATGAAAAAAATCAAATTTTTTCATAAATTTAGGCTAATATGTATTCTGCCACATATTTTTTGTAAAAAATCCTAAGGGTATTTTGATTGGTTTGCAAAAAAGTTATTACATCTACAAACTATGGAACTTTTTATTTTTTAATTGTTTTTACTAGTAATGGCAGCAATCAGCGATTATTAGAGGGACTGCGACATTGCGGTGGACAAATCTGACACTAAATAACACTTTGTATATTGACCCCCCAAAATAATACCTTGCCACCCCTTTGCCACCCCTGTTTTAAAAGTCTAGCTCCGCCACTGATTATCGTCAGTCAAGTCAGTGGTGGATTTCCTACCTTTTTCACCAATTGGAATGGAGATTAAGAGATGTGGACATGTATGTAGACCACATCAAGAGAGCAGCCTAGCCACTTGTCGACCAGCCCGTAGTAAAAAATACGTAATTACTTTAACATTTAATACCAGTGTTACGGCAGTAGCTAGCTGCCATAATCCCAGTATCATTTTTTACTATAGGCGATTCCGCGTTGGATAAAAGTGGTCCCGCAGGCGCATTCACCGTGGGATCGCTTTTAGAGGATGCGGGAGAGGTGCCCCCCCCCCTCCCCTGGTCATTCCCAGGTTTACCAGAGCTTTCAGTCCAACGCGGTCGTTTGCTGGGCAGAAGTCGAGTGAGGTCAAGATGACCCTCACTCGGCTCTATGCCCTTGGAGGACCGGAGAGACCTCTGATGTCACTTCCGGATCTCGGGCATAAACAAAGGATTTTTTTTCATCAAAATCCTTATCAAAAATTACTTTCAAAGGTCTCTTTGACCCCAGATCTCTCAATAAAGAGGACCGGTCATACCTATTTCTATGACAAGGGATGTTTACAAGCGAGGATGAGTTTGCACAGACACACCATCAAGGAACACCAGTGGGACATCATTTTTCACAACCGAACCATACTATAGAAGACTTCAATGTTTTAGTTCTTAAAAAGGGAATTTCAGAACTATCCAAGAAAGAAAAAAACTTTTGAATTAAAAATGATACTTCTATTTGACAGTTTTACAACCCCCTCTGTGACTATCACCCCCCCCCCCCACCCCATAGCTCTCCCTCTGTCTTATCCCACGAATTAGGCTAGTTTTATTACCATTGGCAGGTACCTTTGTTTAGGTTTTTTTTTTTTTCTCCTGGCTGAGAGATTGATCAGTACTGCTTGGACAAGGCTGGAATGGGCTACGAGACCATCAGCAAGAAGCTTGGTGGGAAGGAGACAACTGTAGGAACATTATTGGCAAATGGAACAAATACAAAAGAACCATCAATCGCCCTCGGTCTGGAGCTCCATGCGGGGTTTTGCCTCATGGGGTAAGGATGATCATGAGAAAAGTGAGGGATCAGCCCGGAACTACACGGGAGGAGATTGTAAATAATCTCAAGGCAGTTGGAACCACGGTCACCAAACAAACTGTTGGTAACACAATATGCCACCATAGATTAAAATCCTGCAGAGCCCACAAGGCCCCCCTCCTCAGGAAGGCACATATACAAGGCCCATCTGAAGTTTGTCAGTGAACATCTAAATGATTCAGAGAAGGATTAGGCGAAAGTGCTGTGGTCAGATGAGACCAATGTTGAGCTCTTTGGCATTAACGCGACCCATCGTTTTTGGAGGAACAAAAATGCTGACTATGATCCTAAGAACTCCATCCCTACAGTCAAGCACAGAGGTGCAAACATTATGCTTTCGGGCTGTTTCTCTACTAAAAGGTACAGGCCACATTGAGGGACCAATGGACGGGGCCATGTGTTGTAAAATCTTGGATGAGAACCTTCTTCCCTCAGCCAGAACACTGAAGATGGGTCATGGATGGGTCTTCCAGCATGATGACGACTCACAACATATCACCAAGGCAACAAAGGAGCGACTCAGGAAGAAGCACATTAAGGTCATAGAGTGGCCTAGCCAGTCTCCAGACCTTAATCCTTTAGAAAATGTACGGAGTGAGCCGAAACGGAGTTGCCAAGAGACAGTCAAGAAACCTTAAGGATTTAGAGAAGATCTGTAAAGAAGAGTGGGCCAAAATCCCTCCTGAGATGTGTGCAAACCTGGTCACCAACTACAAGAAACGTCTTCCCTCTGTGCTTACCAACAAGGGTTTCTACACCAACTACTAAGTCATGTTTTGCTTAGGGATCAAATACTTATTTCACTCACTGAACTCAATTTATAACATTTGTATCATGTGTTTTTTTTTCTGGATTTTGGGTTGATATTCTGTCTCTATCATTTAAAATACACCGATGATAAAAATTATAGACCCATCATTTCTTTGTAAGTGGGCAAACTTACAAAATCTGCAGGGGATCAAATAATTTTCCCAAACTGTAGATTGTGCTTTTTTTTCCCTTTTATTATTATTATACAGGATTTATATAGCGCCAACAGTTTGCGCAGCGCTTAACAAAATGAAGCAAGACATTACAGTTACAATACAATTTGGTACAAAAGGAATCAGAGGGCCCTGCTCGTTAGCGCTTACAATCTAAAAGGGAGAGTCAATTGATACAAAAGGTAATAGCTGTGGGGGATGAGCTGATCGAGAAAGTGAAACACTTTATTAGTTCGTATAAGCCGGATAGGCTTTCAGGGATTGTCTAAAGATGGATAGATTAGGGGACAGTCGGACAGATTGGGGTAGAGCGTTCCAAAGGATGGGAGAAGCTCTGGAGAAATCCTGGAGGCAAGCATGGGAGGAGGGGACAAGGGAGCTAGAGAGCAGGAGATCTTCGGATGACCAAAGAGAGCGGCTTCATTGGGCAGAGTTGTGGATGGCATTGTAAATTATTGTTAGTACTTAGAATTTTATTCGTTGGGTGGGTGGAAGCCAGTGAAGGGATTGGCAGAGAGGGGTGGAGGACACTGGGTGGAAGCCAGTGAAGGAACTGGCAGAGAGGGGTGGAGGACACTGGGTGGAAGCCAGTGAAGGGTTTGGCAGAGAGGGGTGGAGGACACTGAATGGTTGGTAAGGTGGATAAGTCTTGCAGCAGCATTCATTATGGGCTGAAGGGGGGATAGTCTATGTAAAGGTAATCCAATGAGGAGGGAATTGCAGTAGTCGAGGCGAGAGATAACCAGGGAGTGAATTAGAAGCTTGGTGGTGTCATTGGTTAAAAAGGGCCATATTCTAGAGATGTTGCGGAGGTTAGGGCAGCATTATTTGGACAGGGATTGGATGTGGGTCTAAAGGGACAGTGCAGAGTCCAGGGTTACCCCTAGCACCCTGGCATGTGTGGAAGGACTGATCGTTGTTCCATTGATCTTGACAGAGCATTCAGGGGGAAGGGGCACGTGGGGGAGGAAATATTATGAGCTTGGTTTTAGATAGATTCAGTTTGAGGAAGTGGTGTCAGATCCAGGCTGATATGTCTGTTAGTAAATCAGTGATGTGGGAAGAGACTGATGGGGTGAGCTGAGGGGTAGAGAGATAGATCTGGGTGTCAGCATAGAAATGGTGGTGGAAGCCATGGGAGGCTATTAGCTGACCAAGGGAGGAGGTGTTAATCGAGAATAGTAGAGGTCCAAGGACAGAACCTTGGGGGACCCCAACAGTAAGAGGAGTTGCAGAGGAATAAGTGGAGTTGTAAGTGACACTGAAAGTGCGGTGAGATTAGGCAAGATTCGAACCAACAGAGAGCTCAGTCATGGAGACCAAGAAAACTGAGTTTTTTGAGGAGGAGGGGGTGGTCAACTGTTTTAAAGGCAGGGAGCACGGAGTAGCAACCGTTGGTTTTAGAGGTTAGCAAGTCATTTGTGAATTTTAGGAGAGAAGTTTCTGTGGAGTGCTGCCAGCGAAATCCAGACTGAAGGGGATCAAGGAGGTTATTCTTGATGAGGTGCTTGCTCAGTCGGTTGTAGACTAGACATTCAAGGAGTTTAGAGGCAAAAGCTCTAAGTAAAGTAAAGTAAGGAGATGGAACTTAGGTTGTTAAGATTGGTGGGGTCTAGTGAGGCTTTCTTTGGTGTGGGAGGTACTAGTGCATTTTAGAGGGTTGGGGAAGATGCCAGTGGAGAGGGAGAGGTTGAAGATATGAGTTAAAGAGTGTAGGATAGAGCCAGAGGGTGACCGTAGTATTTGAGAAGGAATAGGGTCCAGGGGGCAGGAAGTTAGGTGGGCATTAGAAAAAAAGTTTAGTGACTTCCTCTATAGTAGTTGGGTTAAACAAGGGAAGTATTGATTGTGCAGGAGGACAAGGATAGCAAGGTGAGGGAGATATCTGTAGAGTAGTGATCCCGTCACAAATTGTATCAAAAATATTGTTGAAGTGATTGGCAATCTCTTGGGCAGTGAGTAAGTTAGTGGGTGGAGGTAATGGAGGACGAAGTAGAGCATTGAAGGTAGAAAATATTTGACGGGGGGACACTGTTAGAGAGTGTTAACAAGAGTGAAAAAATAGGTCTGTTTGGCAGTGTGGAGGCAGGAATTAAATTTTTGGAGGGTAGATTTAGATTGACTGAAATCTTGCTGTGACTTAGTCTTACGCCAGAGACGCTCAAGAGTCCCGCTACGTTTTTGAGGCTTCTGGTATTGTCTGTCTGCCAGGGTTTTAGCAATCGGGCCTGACTCTGTGTGTAGTGAGGGGGGACAAGGTATCCAGGGTGGATGACAGTGTTGTAGACAGAAGTGGCCGTGTTGGGGCAGGACAGGGATGAGATTGTGCTGAAGAGACAATCTGTAGCAGAAAAAAGAAGTGAAGGGTTAAGATGGTGAAGGTTTCTACAAAACCTATGGGTAATTGTTCGGTAGTTGGAAGGCAAGGAGGAGGACAAGGAGAGAGTGAAACTAATGAGGTGGTGAACAGAGAGAGCGAGAGAATGTGAATGTTGGAGAGGTTGCGAGGAGTGCATAGGTATGAGAACATGAGGTCAAGGCAGTTGCCATTAGAGTGAGTAGAAGCGTATGTCCATTGTTTTAGGTCAACAGAGGAGGCTAGGCTCAGAAGTTTAGAAGTAGCAAAAGTGTTAAGATTAACAGGAATGTTGAAGTCACCAAGAATGATTGTGGGAATTTCAGGAGAGAGAAAGTAGGGTAGCCAGACAGAGAAGTCATCACTTGGTCCAGGAGGCCGATCGATCACAGCAATTCTCAACGAAACTGGAGAAAATAGACAAATACAGTGAGCTTCAAATGAGGAGAGGGACAGAGAGGGGGGTGGATGAAGAACCTGAAAAGTGCTTTAAGGGGAAAGGAGAATTCCAACCCCACCTCCTTTCCGTCCATTAGGCCTGGGAGAGTAAGTCCACTGGAGGCCACCATGGGAGAGGGCAGCAGGAGAAGGAGAGTCAGATTCTTGAAGCCAGGTCTCAGTAATTGCAAGTAGGTTAAAGGAGTTTGTGATAAATAGGTAATGGACAGAGGTGAGCTTGTTACAGAGCGGGCATTCCAAAGGGCACAGGAGAAGTGGAGGCTGGCTCTAGGCAGAAGAGGAATAGAAACCAGATTGTGTAGATTTCGGCTGCTGTCAGAGGATAGGGGTGATGGGTTTGTTGGCCAAGGGTAAATGATGGGGGTCCAGGATTTGGGGAAATATCTCCAGAGGTTACGACGAGAAGCAGAAGGGTGAGAGAGGTGATATGGGAGTTTGACTTATGTGGGGGGACAAGGTCCCAGTGTCCTGGATGTTTTATTGGTGGGTGGGTTCAGAACTAGCAGAAGTTGATGAGTGCAGTAATAAGGTGAGGATATTAGAGAGGGTGCTCTATACATGCTGTGGGGGGGGGGGGGGGGTGAATGAAGAAGGGTGAAGGGGAGATAGGACGCAAATATTAGAAGGAGAATTAGGAAGTGCATAATACAGGGTGGTGCGATTAAGAAGTAGACCCAATGAGAGATGAAAAAGTTGTACAGAGAATCAGGTCACCTTTTGTCTCATTTAGTGTTTTTTAGTTGTCTACTGTGGATTCGTTAAATTGTATTTTTCCCCAAAAAATTGCGTATGAAAAACCGCTGCGCAAGTACCGTGTGACATAGAAAATTTTAAAGACCACCATTTTATTCTCTAGGGCCCCTGCTAAAAAAAAATAAATATAAATTTGTATATGTGTGTGTATATATATATATATATATATATATATATATATATACACATATATACACACACACATACATACATACATACATACATATATATATATATATATATATATACACACATATACACACACATACATATATACACACACACACACACACACACACACACAATATTACCAAAAGTATTGGGACGCCTGCCTTTACACGCACATGAACTTTAATGGCATCCCAGTCTTAGTCCGTAGGGTTCAATATTGAGTTGGCCCACCCTTTGCCGCTATAACAGCTTCAGCTCTTCTGGGAAGGCTGTCCACAAGGTTTAGGAGTGTGTCTATGGGAATGTTTGACCGTTCTTCCAGAAGTGCATTTGTGAGGTCAGGCATTGATGATGACGAGAAGGCCTGGTTCTCAGTCTCCGCTCTAGTTAATCTCAACGGTGTTCTATCGGGTTGAGGTCAGGACTCTGTGCAGGCCAGTCAAGTTCCTCCACCCCAAACTCACTTATCCATGTCTTTACGGACCTTGCTTTTTGCACTGGTGCGCAGTCATGTTGGAACAGGAAGGGACCATCCCCAAACTGTTCCCACAAAGTTGGGAACACGAAATTGTCCAAAATGTCTTGAGTATGCTGACACTTTAAGAGTTCTCTTCACTGGAAAGAAGGGGCCAAGCCGTGGAAAAACAACCTCACACCATAATCCCCCCTCCAACAAATGATTTGGAGCAGTGCACAAAGCAAGGTCCATAAAGACACGGATGAGTGAGTTTGGGGTGGAGGAACTTGACTGGTCTGACCTCAACCCGATAGAACACCTTTGGGATGAAAGAGTGGAGATTGAAGGCCGTCTTGTCCACATCAGTGCCTGACCTCACAAATGCGCTTCTGGAAGAATGGTCAAACATTCCATAGACACACTCCTAAACCTTGTGGACAGCCTTCCCAGAAGAGTTGAAGCTGTTATAGCTGCAAAGGGTGGGCCAACTCAATATTGAACCCTACGGACTGAGACGGGGATGCCATTAAAGTTCATGTGCGTGTAAAGGCAGGCATCCCAAAACCTTTGGTATAATATATATATATATACACACATACATACACATTATATATATATATATATATATATATATATATATATATATATATATATATATATATATATATGTATACACACACATATATCTATGTCTATATCTATATAATGTTTGGGGGTTCTAAGTAATTTTCAACTTGTACAACTTACTTGCAAACAAAAAGGGTCGGAATAGGCCTGATCAGCAAGGGGTTGGCTAACTCAAATGCAAGCTTTCAAAACCTGCTGAACTTTGTAGGGTTCCCACAGGTATGGGAAGACCGTCCATTGTCTACCTCTTCTCTCCAGATTTGGGGATGGAGGTGCATTTGCACATGCACTTCATTTAAAGTCCCCAAAACCCTTCTTTTGTCCATTGTCTACCTTGTTGGACAGTGTCATGCCTGCAGGCCCCTGACCCCCATCGGTCACTCTGCAGGACCAGGCGATCGTACATGCAAGCCCAACGATTCTCTAAGGTATATGAGCTTAGTCAGGCATGGCTGAATGTAGAAAAAACATCACATTTCTACACAGCGCAACAAAGGAACACTCCTGTTATCTTCCTGATGCAGGACGTGCTGGTGGCTGTTGCAATATTTATGATACTCAGATAGCGATCAGAAGAGGATCGCCCGCTGCTCATGCTCAGTTCCTGCTTCTACTCTAACGCTTACTGGAACACGGCTCTGATGCTGCAGTTACATAAAAGACACACCGAGCAAAACGAGATCCGGACTTTCAAGAGAACCTGTCACTCCAGGGCTTATATTAAGGGTAACTCCACTTTTGTTGGGAACAAAAATAGCAAATAAAAAAAAAATAATAATCTAGTATATACAGTATCTCACAAAAGTGAGTACACCCCTCACATTTTTGTAAATATTTTATTCTGTCTTTTCATGTGACAACACTGAAGAAATGACACTTTGCTACAATGTAAAGTAGTGAGTGTACAGCTTGTATAACAGTGTAAATTTGCTGTCCCCTCAAAATAACTCAACACACAGCCATTAATGTCTAAACTGCTGGCAACAAAAGTAAGTACACCTCTAAGTGAAAATGTCCAAAGTGGTCTCAAAGTGTCAATATTTTGTGTGGCCACCATTATTTTCCAGCAATGCCTTAACCCTCTTGGCCATGGAGTTCACCAGAGCTTCACAGGTTGCCAGTGGAGTCCCCTTCCACTCCTCCGGAGTTGGTGGACGTGCGAGACCTTGCGCTCCTCCAACTTCTGTTTGAGGAAGTGCTCATTTTTCACTTAGGGGTGTACTTACTTTTGTAGCCACCGGTTTAGACAATAGCTGTGTTGAGTTTTTTTGAGGGGTTGTCCGCTCAAAATATACAGTTGGCACGCGGTCATCGTCATGAATTTACACAGGACAGAGCCCCTGTCTATGTAAACAAGGCACAGCCCTGTTTTCCCTGCAAAGCAGAGAATAAAATCCATCACTTCCTTTACTAAAAGCCCCTCCCATAGTACACAAAAACACTGGCTAGGCACACACAATCGCCCCTGTTTACTCGGCATAACATCATCTTTCACATTATACAAAAAAATTGGGCTAACTTTACAGGTTTTTTTTTTATTCATAAAATGTTTTTGTTTTTTTTTTCCCCCAAAAAAAAGTGTTTGAAAAATTTCTGCGCAAATACCATGTGACATAAAAAGTTTCAATGACCGCTATTTTATTCCCTAGGATCTCTGCTAAAAAAATAAATAAAAAAAAAAAAAAAAATATATATATATATATATATATATATATATATATATATATATATATCTGAGTTCTGAGTAATTTTCTAGCAAAAAAAATGATGATTTTTACATGTAGGAGCGGAGTGCCAGAAATTGCCCAGGAAGGAAATAGTTAAAGAATCATTGTAATCATTTGATGAAGATTTTTCTTTTGTTTGTTCACTTTGCCGCATTGAAATTGAAAAACAAAAACAAAAAAAAAATATTCCAATGTTTTGGAATTGACCGAAAATGTATCAATTCGAACGTTGCAAAATTAGAAAAAAAAAAAAAACCCTGGTAAATTTGAAGATAAAAAAAAAAAAAAAAAAACAAATTCTGAATTGAACGAATCAACCGAATTTAACGAAACTAGATTACTGAATTGAAACAAATTTTTTTCATCATGCACATGTGTAGTTGTGGGGTTGACCACGTTCCATTGTCCGTAGAAGTAATCGAATGGATGTTCAGCCACTTCAATCACTTCCGCAGTTAAGGGAATCACTGGCTGAACATTTTAGTACCGGGATGATACCTGTAGCTGCAAGCATCATACTGGTATAACCAATGCCAACCATGGACGCCATATGAAGGCCTACAGTCGGCAAGGACAAAGGAGCCCCCTATGGGTGGGACTATGTAAGCTACCACACATCCAATTTGTATAAAATAATTTATTAATAATAATTTAATTAAATTTTATTCAATGCATTAAAAATAGTGGGTAGTTTGACACATCATGTGTCTGCTTACAAATATATGACATACAAAAACGAATAATAGAGTAAATTAGAGCTAAAAACATGAAATATTAAAATGAAAAAACACGGCTTGCAAAGAATGTTGATCACGGATGTAAAAGTAACAGTGGAAATCCTCCAAACCCGACGCGTTTCAGGTGCGATCACCTTTCCTCAGGGGTATATAGTAGTGACCGAGAGATCGGATTTTCGTTGCCGATATTGATATTTTGGCCATTGAATATCGGTATGGGCCGATATTGGCTGATATTTTCGTACATTTAAAAAAAAATTATTTTTTTTTTTTTACACTTGACAGGTACTGTTGTGGAGGGATCTGGGGGTCGAAAAGACCCCAAACCCCTCCTCTGCACTTAAAAGCATTTTAAATGCTGTCATTTTTTTGAATCTGGCGCCAAAGACCCGGAAGTGATGTCATGACATTACGTCCGGGTTTTTACATGGAGACCCGATCAGAGCTGAATGCAGCTTTGACCGGGTCTTCACTTCGGCAGCAGTGCAGGTAGGATGTCTGGGTCTCCCGGTGGGACAGGAGACTTGGGCGAGCTGTGGAAGGCAGCGGGAGGGGAGGACGTCCCCTCCCGCTCCGTGTAATGACAGCCAAGCGGCTTCTTAGCTGCATCGGTTGTCATTACAAGACAGCCGACCGTCGGCTACGGACGCCGGTACCGGGGTGATGCCTCTAGCTGCAGGCATCACTCCAGTACAAGCACTTTCCCGAAATAATCGGCAATATCGGTAACCGCCGGGGCAGATTCCGATATATCGGGGAAAGTGCAGATCGGCACTCGATATATCGGCTTTGCCGATGATCGGTCAATCCCTGGGAGTATTGTGATTTCCAGATTGAAAATAAAATCCGATGGAGAACGAACAAGAGAGTTCAGGAGTTGCGTAAGTGGCACTGCAAGAGGAGATGGTGCTGCTTGGTGGAAGGCAACAAATGTCTCACCACCGCCAGATCCTAAAAGGTCTAACAAGGGTCCGAAATTATGTAGGACTTTCTATGACAGGGATCCTCAAACTACGGTCCTCCAGCTGTTGCAGAATTACACATCCCATGAGGCATTGTAAAACTCTGACATTCACAGCCATGACTAGGCATGATGGGAATTGTAGTTCCTGAAAATCTGGGGTGCCGTAGTTTGAAGACCCCTGTTCTATGATAAAGTCCGGTAATAAGCACAGTGGCAAAGGTGCCTCAAAATCAACGGGGCACCATATGTCTGTGTGTGCACACCTCCACACCAAGTGCTCCGAATAATATGATATGGTAAAGTCAGGTGATGCAGAGCCAGTCCCGTCTCGTAGGTTTCCAGCGAAGAACCCCACCTGAAACGCATCGGGGTTGGAGGATTTCCATTATGTTACTTTTACATCCATGATCAACATTCTTTGCAAGTCGTGTTTTTCACTTTTAACATTTCATGTATTTAGCTCTAATTTACTGTTCATTTTGTATGTCTTATGGTGCTTTTCCACTGCATGGAACCGAACGGTTCGGCTCGCTTTTGCGCTTTTCCACTGCTGGTACAGTGTAGGAACGGTACGGTACGGCGGCGCTTTTCCACTACATGGAACCGAACGGTACGGCTCGCTTAAACAGTACCACCTTAGTTGTGGTTCCAACAGGTCCGTACCGGTACCATATCCCACAATCCTTTGCATGCAGCCTTGACCGTTTGTCACTACTAGCCACTGATTGGTCAGAGAATCATTGTTATCCCACCCACTTACTTTAGTACTACTTTAGTGGAAAAGCAAACCATACCAAACCGTACCGAACCGTTCCAACACCGTACCATGCGGTACCATGCAGTGGAAAACCAAACCGGGCCAAGCAGGGCCGAGTAGAGCCGAGTCGGTACTTGCAGTGGAAAAGTGCCATTATATTTGTAAGCAGGCACATGATGTGTCAAACTACCCACTACTTTTAATGCATTGAATAAAATTATATATATTTTTTTATACAAATTGGATATGTTGTAGCCTACATAGTCCCACCCATAGGGGCTCTGTTTTCCTTTGTTCTTACCTTATAGGGACGATGGCAACCCACATCCTGGGTTCTGAATAACTGGGGGATTCTATACGGCCGGCAAGTGGTTATACCTTCTCTCCATAACCCCGCCGCTCACTGCTTAGCGTCTATCTAAAATTAACGCGGAAACAGGAAAGGAAGTGAAGCTTCAAGACGTTGACATTCCCAGCCATTCCTTGCACCTCCAGCATTATCCACCCAGCGACTATTTGAGGATGTGACTTTTTTCTGACGGTCATATTCAGTTCCTGAAAAGTGGCTCAGTGACGGGACGCGTTCTATACTCCTCCTGGGGCTCCCAGGCACATCTATGGTTACCTGAGACTGTCCAGATACATGTTCCAACCAGATGGAAGATGCTGCCGCTGCCAGCAAAGACTGAATGAAGGAACAGCTGTGATTGGGAAGACGAGTCTGAAAATAGAAGTGACCGGGTGAGGAGCCTCCATCGGAGCTCCGGGAGGAAGGGTGTGGGAGAGAAGACACAGGGCAGCAAAATAAAACCACCATCACCATGAAAAAAGAAAAAAAAAAAAAAGAAATGGGAAAGAAGCTCTCCAGAAGACTCATCATATCTAGTATCAAGAACGCTTTGTATTCATGAAGAAGATGCAAAGCATTCTCTGGATGGTGCCCGTGCCCAGTGGCCGGCCTCTTATGTTCACAATGCATCAGGGCAGTTGCTTAGTACAGGGATCCAGAATCTGGTGGAGATCACTGGAGCAGTGGTGTCTATACTGTAATTTCCAGCTTCTAGGGCAGTGGTCTCCAAACTGCGGCCCTTCGCTTGCTTTTATCTTGCTCCTTGGGGCACCATTTCATTCACTGACACCAATGAAGGGGCACAATTCCTACCAATGATACCAACAATGGGGACAGGTTCCTTACAATGTAAACAATGGGGCCCAAAGACCCCTATGATGTGGCACATTCCCTCCAAATGACACCATAAATGGTGCGCAATTCCTCCAAACGACACCAACAACGGGGCCCAATAACACCAATGATGGGACACAATGCCTACCAATGATGGGGCACAGTTCCTTCCAATGAAAACAATGGGGCCCAAAGACACCTATGATGTGGCACATTTCCTCCCAACGACACCAAAAATGGGACACAATTCTTCCCAATGACACCAACAAGGGGACACAATTCCTCTCTCTGATACCAACAGGGTCCAATGACACAAATGAAGGGGCACAGTTCCTTTCAATGACAACAACAATGGAGCCCAAAGACAGCTATGATGTAGAACATTCCCTCCCAAGGACACAAAAAAATGGGGCACAATTCTTCCCAATGACTCCAAAAATAGCTCCCAATTCCTTCCGATGACACCAACAATGGGGCACAAGTCCTCCCAATGACACCAACAATGGGGCATAAATCCTCCCAATGACACCAACAATGGGGCACATTGACACCAATGATGGGGCACAATTCTTACCAATGACACAGACCATAGGGCATAATATCTCTATCTGACACCAAAGATAGGGCAGCCCCCCGCCCCCCCCGGCCAAAGTCCGAAGGACAGTAAACTGGCACTTTGTTTAGAAAGTTTGGAGACCCCTACCCCTGTTCTAGAGAGATACCACAGGTATGGGCATTGATCCAAGTTGGACCAATGTAAATATATAAAAATATCATACCTGAAATTCTTCTTTACTACTTACCTCCAGGGCCAGGACAAGGGATGGGCAGGAGGGGCAGCCACCCAAGGGCAGAGTGGTAAAGGGGGGGGGGGGCTTCCCCTCAACATGCTACAGCTCAGTGGCTGGCAGCCAATGGGCCGCAGCTACTGCTGTCCCATTGTGCTTCAATATACCACCCCATCCACCCACAGATAACAAAAAACATAACATAACTGGTCCCCCCCCCCCCCCATTAGGCTCTGTGGATCCGTACTCCAGCCCCTGCATCTCTTCTATGTCCAATAGTGACGTAAGGTCTTTTCAAATGCTAATTGTCTGGTTTCTCCAAATTCATTACTTTCCGAGTCACTGACCTGGAACAAGCACAACCATTAGAAGGATACAAAACAGAACTCCTGATCTGTATCTTGTTCCAGGTCAGACCTAAAGTGCCATCTAAAGTCAACAGTCATTGTTATTTTTGAATAGCATGGGGGGGGCAGGGCCGCTGATAAGGTAGTACAGCCCTCCTGTACTGGGACCAAAAGGGGGGCCTGGGCCACTGTGGAGCAGGAAGCTCAGCTGTACTGTCTTATTGCAGACACTGATCCTCTTCTGCCTCCCCCCCCCCTGCAGCTCTGCAGGCTTCTCCACTTCTTTCCCCCCCCCCCCCCCAGCTTCACTGCAGGGGGACTGGTCCTAGCACATGCGCCCCTTCCATCTACTGTCCGGGCCCCCCTGTGTGGCGTCGTCCCCCAGCGCTGACAGGTCCACTTCTTTCCCCCTCGGTCTGCACTGCAGGGGGCTGGGTCCTAGTACATGTGCCCCCTTCCCCAGCACAGCGCTGCCAGCTTCTCCCCTTCTTTCTGATTAACTGCAAGGGGATTGGTCCTAGCGCATGTGCCCCTTCCATCTGCTGTCTGGGCCCCCCCCCCCACAGCGCTGCCAGCTTCTCCCCTTCTTTCCCCCTCCATCTGCACTGCAGAGGGTTGGGTCTTAGTGCACGTGCCCCTTACATCTGCTGTCTGGGCCCCCCCGTGTGCCCCTTCCCCAGCGCAATGCTGCTGGCTTCTCCCCTTTCCCCCTCTAGCTGCACTGCAAGGGGATTGGTCCTAGCACATGCGCCCCTTCCATCTGCTGTCCGGGCCACCCTGTGTGCCCCTGCAGCGCTGCTGGCTTGCCTTCTCTGCTGCGGGCACACAGGGGGATGTTTTTTAGGTGAAGAGCAGGGGAAGGGGCCGATCAATATGTCATTTACTGGCCCCTCCCTTTCCTGAATGAACACAGCGAGCGATCAGTACCAATCAATCCTGAGTCCATCACTGAAGAATAGTAATCTGTGTTTACTATGCTTTAGTTTATAAATAAGCGGGAAGCCTTTAGAGCTTTTCCTATTCATTCACCTGTGCAGAGAAAGGGACAGATAAACCCATGTCCTCAGTAACTTTCTGCCGGGAAGGGGCCCTGTCAGGTAGGCTCTATGGGGCTCTATGATTTCTAAGAGAAGCCCTGGGGCAATGATAAGAACTCATCAGGTTTTGTGTCCCCGGTGGGGAAATTCCACCTCCGTTTCTCTTGCTGACCATTATCATTAGAACAGATAGTGATCGAAATCCAACATTTTACAGCTGTCACCGAACAATAGATGGGAAACATTCTGATGGGGACACCTACTTCATAGACAACTTGCCAAGAGGGAATTTCCTCTCATTTCCTGTTGTGTCTCCAGGGCAGGAAGTAAAGGCAAATCTCTACATTTAAATACAGGAGATCTAAGACAAGACCTTCTCTCTAGGCCCCCTCATAACCTCCTCCCATGCTTGCCTGCAGGACTTCTCCAGAACCTCTCCTATCCTCTGGTACTCCATAACCCAAACTGTCATGCTATCTCCTACTCTACCCACCTGAAGGGGATCCTTGAAAACCCATCTTTTTTTATTGAAGTCTATCCCACCTCCAAGTAAAAATGAAAAACTTTAAAATTCTTCCATTAGCTCATCTCCTTAGTTATTACATTTTGTATCACTTGTTCTCCCTTTTATTTTGCAAGCTCTCGCGAACAGCGTCCTTCTAATCTTCTTGTATTGTAACTGTGCCGTCTCCTTTTTATATTGTAAAGCTCTGCGCAAACTTTTGGCTCAATACAAATAATAACTAGGTTTCAGATCAGGGTCATCACACCAAAGAAAGATGCGTGGAGGTTGGTTACTATAGATTACTAAAGTCTCATTGTGTCTCTCAGAAATATATTATACACGGACGTGGCGCACACACAGAAGAGATTCAAGGTGAATTACAACAATAGTCACAATGCCAATCCTTCACAGGTAACAATAGGCGCACTTCATAAAACCTGCCGGCTGCTGCGTTGGAGAATGTTCCCACACTCCGAGCTTCAAGATGAAGAGTACAATACGTCTGCTACGGAAGAGTCCATATAGGTGAGAGTATAGGAGAGGATTCATACATGACTTCTATCCAAAAAGTCTATTCTACAAGAAAAACATTTCTAGAACGACAATGTAACAAGTCAATTCAATATGAGTAAATGCAATACAATAATAGGAGTCAAGGCAATACAACAAGTCAAGGCAATGCTTCGATGCAATACGAGGCAACGGGCCGAGTCGAGGCAAGGCAACGGGCTGAGTCGAGGCGAGGCAATGCAACGAGTCGAGGCAATGCAACGAGTCGAGGCAATGCAACGAGTCAAAGGCAATGCAACGAGTCAAAGGCAAGGCCACGAGTCGAGGCAAGGCCACGAGTCAAGGCAAGGCAATGCAACAAGTCGAGGCAAGGCAATGCAACGAGTCGAGGCAAGGCAATGCAACGAGTCGAGGCAAGGCAATTAGTGTTGAGCGAACACGGACTGTATTATTCGTGTTCGTACCGAATAATTGGATTTTTTTTACCCGAACACGGACACGGACACTTTACTGTATGTTCGGGTAAAAATCCGTGTTCGGTCGTTTTATTTCCGGGTTTTGCATGCTTTGGCGCTCTTTTCATGGCGGGCTTTCAACAGCCAATCAACAATCGTTTAACTGGTGTGCCTTAAGCCATCCCAGCCATGCCTGCAAATGTCTTAGTAGCTGTGATTGGCCGTCTGAAGCATGTGACCAAGTCTTTATAAGTTCGAGGCAGCCGCCGCAGCAGCGTCATTCTGCTGCTTAGCTAAGGGACAGAGCACACATCAATGTGCTGGCTGCTGATTAGGGAAAGATAGGCAGGAAAAAACCATTTGTGTCCGGATAGAATTGAGGGACAGGTCGGAGTGTTTAGGCAGGGCGAGTTGTAGGCATTTTAGGGATAGAGTCTGCTGAATTATAGGGTCAGTGTCTTCTACAAACTACAATCGATATTGCTGTGTGGGGGGTGGGGTGAATCTGCACTCAATCCTGATCTACGATCTCTTCTCAATCCTGTTAGGGACAGAGTCTGCTGAATTTTAGGGAAACTGTGTTCTACAAACTACAATCGATATTGCTGTGTGGTGTGGTATTGGAGATAGGCAGGTGTCAGTGATCCACATCCATTTTTCTGTGTGTGAGCTGCAGTGAACACAATCTTTTTGGGCTGCAGTGAACACAATCTTTTTGGGCTGCAGTGAACACAATCTTTTTGGGGTGCAGTGAACAAAATCTTTTTGGGGTGCAGTGAACACAATCCTTTTTGGTGTGCAGTGAACACAATCTTTGTGGGGTGCAGTGAACAAAATCCTTTGTGGGGTGCAGTGAACACAATCTTTTTGGGGTGCAGTGAACAAAATCCTTTTTGGGGTGCAGTGAACAACATCCTTTTTGGGGTGCAGTGAACACAATCTTTTTGGGGTGCAGTGAACAAAATCCTTTGTGGGGTGCAGTGAACACAATCTTTTTGGGGTGCAGTGAACACAATCTTTTTGGGGTGGAGTGAACAAAATCCTTTTTGGGGTGCAGTGAACAAAATCATTTTTGGGGTGCAGTGAACACAATCTTTTTGGGGTGCAGTGAACACAATCTTTTTGGGGTGCAGTGAACACAATCTTTTTGGGGTGCAGTGAACACAATCTTTGTGGGGTGCAGTGAACACAATCTTTTTGGGGTGGAGTGAACAACATCCTTTTTGGGGTGCAGTGAACAACATCCTTTTTGGGGTGCAGTGAACACAATCTTTTTGGGGTACAGTGAACACAATCTTTGTGGGGTACAGTGAACAGAATCTTTGTGGGGTGCAGTGAACACAATCTTTGGGGGGTACAGTGAACACAATCTTTTTGGGGTGCAGTGAACACAATCTTTGTGGGGTGCAGTGAACACAATCTTTGTGGGGTGCAGTGAACACAATCTTTGTGGGGTGCAGTGAACACAATCTTTTTGGGGTGGAGTGAACAAAATCATTTTTGGGGTGCAGTGAACAACATCCTTTTTGGGGTGCAGTGATCAAAATCCTTTTTGGGGTGCAGTGAACACAATCTTTTTGGGGTGCAGTGAACAAAATCCTTTGTGGGGTGCAGTGAACAGAATCTTTGTGGGGTGCAGTGAACACAATCTTTGGGGGGGTACAGTGAACACAATCTTTTTGGGGTGCAGTGAACACAATCTTTGTGGGGTACAGTGAACACAATCTTTGTGGGGTGCAGTGAACACAATCTTTGGGGGGTACAGTGAACACAATCTTTTTGGGGTACAGTGAACACAATCTTTGGGGGGTACAGTGAACACAATCTTTTTGGGGTGCAGTGAACACAATCTTTGTGGGGTGCAGTGAACACAATCTTTGGGGGGGTACAGTGAACACAATCTTTTTGGGGTGCAGTGAACAACATCCTTTTAGGGTGCAGTGAACACAATCTTTGTGGGGTGCAGTGAACAACATCCTTTTAGGGTGCAGTGAACACAATCTTTGTGGGGTACAGTGAACAGAATCTTTGTGGGGTGCAGTGAACACAATCTTTGGGGGGTACAGTGAACACAATCTTTGGGGGGTACAGTGAACACAATCTTTGGGGGGTACAGTGAACACAATCTTTGTGAGGTGCAGTGAACACAATCTTTGTGGGGTGCAGTGAACACAATCATTGTGGGGTGCAGTGAACTCAATCTTTGTGGGGTACAGTGAACACAATCTCATACTGCTGAAGATTTGAGGGTGCTGCCTGTTCCATACTCCCCCTACTCCTCATCTAGCCTTTTAGGGGTACAAACAATAGTAATTGGGGCCTAGTGTGGTTGTGTACGTGTGATATACATACACTTTTTTTGGATCATATTTTCTATTCCGCTATTTAATCAAAAACCTTTGGGGATCAGTTAAATTGGGGGATAGTCTGTGTTGGTACGTGTGAGAGAGATCCACCTTTCCAAGTTGTTGGGGTTCATCTCATACTTCTGAAGGTTTGAGGGTGCTGCCTGTTCCATACCCCCCCTACTCCTCATCTAGCCTTTTAGGGGTACAAACAATAGTAATTGGGGCCCAGTGTGGTTGTGTACGTGTGATATACATACACTTTTTTTGGATCATATTTTCTATTCCGCTATTTAATCAAAAACCTTTGGGGATCAGTTAAATTGGGGGATAGTCTGTGTTGGTACGTGTGAGAGAGATCCACCTTTCCAAGTTGTTGGGGTTCATCTCATACTTCTGAAGGTTTGAGGGTGCTGCCTGTTCCATACCCCCCCTACTCCTCATCTAGCCTTTTAGGGGTACAAACAATAGTAATTGGGGCCTAGTGTGGTTGTGTACGTGTGATATACATACACTTTTTTTGGATCATATTTTCTATTCCGCTATTTAATCAAAAACCTTTGGGGATCAGTTAAATTGGGGGATAGTCTGTGTTGGTACGTGTGAGAGAGATCCACCTTTCCAAGTTGTTGGGGTTCATCTCATACTTCTGAAGGTTTGAGGGTGCTGCCTGTTCCATACTCCCCCCTACTCCTAGCCTTTTAGGGGTACAAACAATAGTAATTGGGGCCTAGTGTGGTTGTGTACGTGTGATATACATACACTTTTTTTGGATCATATTTTCTATTCCGCTATTTAATCAAAAACCTTTGGGGATCAGTTAAATTGGGGGATAGTCGGTGTTGGTACGTGTGAGAGAGATCCACCTTTCCAAGTTGTTGGGGTTCATCTCATACTTCTGAAGGTTTGAGGGTGCTGCCTGTTCCATACTCCCCCTACTCCTCATCTAGCCTTTTAGGGGTACAAACAATAGTAATTGGGGCCCAGTGTGGTTGTGTACGTGTGATATACATACACTTTTTTTGGATCATATTTTCTATTCCGCTATTTAATTTAACTGGGCCTCCATGCGAGACCTGTGTGCCTTGTTGCGCTGTTTTGAGTACTCCACCAACATGGCCAGTGGCAATGACGCCGTTCTCAGCTTAACTATCCCACTTCTATGCCTCCTTGAAAAAACAATTCGGGCGATGATGGAAGAGGATGTGGCACAGGATGAGAAGGAGGAGGAGGATGAAGAGGTAACATTTCCAAGGCTTTCAGGGCAGTCATTCGCAAGGGGCTCCGAGGGTGGGTTCCTGCACACGCAAACGCCAGGGACGCAATTGTCCAGCAGGGGCACAGTTCTGGAGGATGAGGAGGATGAGGAGGAGGAGGAGCTGGAGGAGGAGATGGAACCATGTTCACAGCAGGGTGGCACCCAGGCCAGCTCATGGCCATCACTGGTGCGTGGCTGGGGGGATACAGAGGACACGGACGATACACCTCCCACAGAGGACAGCCTTTCGTTGCCTCTGGGCAGCCTGGCACACATGAGCGATTACATGCTGCAGTGTCTCCACAACGACCGCCGAGTTGCCCACATTCTAACTTGTGCTGATTACTGGGTGGCCACGCTGCTGGATCCCCGTTACAAGGACAACGTACCGTCCTTAATTCACTCACTGGAGCGCGATCGCAAGATGCGCGAGTACAAGCGCACGCTGGTAGACGCCATGCTGCTGGCATTCCCATCTGACAGCGGGGCCACAGTGGAAGCACAAGGCAGAGGAGGAGGAGGAGGAGGAGGTCGCCAACGCAACCAGGGCACCGCCAGCACCTCAGAAGGCAGGGTTAGCATGGCCGAAATGTGGAAAAGCTTTGTCAGCACGCCACAACAAACAGCAGCACCAGCAGCTCAGATGGAACGTCTTAGCAGGAGGCAGCATTTTACCAACATGGTGGAGCAGTATGTGTGCACACGCCTACATGTAGTGAATGACGGGTCTGCCCCCTTCAACTTCTGGGTCTCCAAATTGGGCACATGGCCTGAGCTTGCCCTTTACGCCTTGGAGGTGCTGGCGTGCCCTGCAGCCAGTGTATTATCTGAACGGGTATTTAGCACGGCTGGGGGCGTTATAACAGACAAGCGCAGCCGCCTGTCCAGAGACAATGTGGACAAGCTCACGTTCATTAAAATGAACCAGGCATGGATCCCACGGGACTTTTCCGTACCTTATGCAGAATAGCAATGGATACCGACCTTACCCACCCATTGTTCCATTTTTGCTCTTTCTCACTCTTTTGGGGTGTACCCTCATTTAAAATTTTTGAAAAGAAGCAGTGTTGGCTACCTCGTCCTCCTCCTCAGGGCCAGATTAATGTAGGGGCTATTGGAGCTGCAGCTCCAGGCCCCTACCTTTTATATAGGCCCCGGGTTGGCCATATTCACTGTTACCGCTCTTCTGTCACTTGTAAACACAGAAGTCTGGCTTCTATGCTCGCTTCCCCAGGCAGCACCCTCAGAACCTCCCCACACAGCGTGAAGGCCGGACAAGGAGGGACAGTTGGCGATGCATGGATGTGTTTATGGGCTTCAGAGACAGCATCCCATGTTGAATTAGGCATGCATGGCTGCACCCTTCCTCCTCTGGGTGCATGGCAAGGCACGGCCCTTAAGGCCCTTCAAAATCCTCAGCACCAAGCCCATGATGCTGTTAATCCGGCCCTGGTCCTCCTCCACCGCCGCTTCCACCTACACCGCCCATAGGTGTGCGCAGCCTATTGCATTAAGGTGTGCACCCCAAAGTTGAAATACACATGCATGTGTTTGCCAGCAGGGAGAGTAATGTATCGGGGCCATGTACCTGTAGGCAAGGAGAAATAGAGCAGAGCAGGTCCCAGGGAGATCTTTCCCATCTCCTCACTGGCAATGCTATGTGCCCTAGGTGATTAGGGTGTGCCCAGGCACACCCAGCACACCCTGTGCGCACGCCTATGTCACCGCCACATCCACCACCACCTCAACCTCCCTCCTACTCCATATGGGCCTCGTCCTTCAGAGATGAAGAAGAACATTGTTTTATTTTTCTGTTTTTTTTTGTTGTTTTAAGTTATTTCCCTATCCACATTTGTTTGCAGAGCACTTGCCATGCTCTTAATTACGTTTTGCTGCCATTTGCAGCACTCTAGCCCTTTCCTTTGGTGTTTTAGAGCCATTTTAGTGCCTTAAAGTTCGGGTCCCCATTGACTTCAATGGGGTTCGGTGTCCGGGAAAAGTTCGGTAAAAGTCCGGGACACGGACCCGGACTTTTTTTTAAAGTTCGGCCGAACCCGTCGAACACGGACATCTAGGTGTCCGCTCAACCCTAAAGGCAATGCAACGAGTCGAGGCAAGGCAATGCAACGAGTCGAGGCAAGGCAATGCAACGAGTCGAGGCAAGGCAATGCAACGAGTCGAGGCAAGGCAATGCAACGAGTCGAGGCAAGGCAATGCAACGAGTCGAGGCAAGGCAATGCAACGAGTCGAGGCAAGGCAATGCAACGAGTCGAGTCAAGGCAATGCAACGAGTCGAGTCAAGGCAATGCAACAAGTCGAGTCAAGGCAATGCAACAAGTCGAGTCAAGGCAATGCAACAAGTCGAGTCAAGGCAATGCAACAAGTCGAGTCAAGGCAATGCAACAAGTCGAGTCAAGGCAATGCAACAAGTCGAGTCAAGGCAATGCAACAAGTCGAGTCAAGGCAATGCAACAAGTCGAGTCAAGGCAATGCAACGAGTGAAGGCAAAACACAAAGGTTTACCATTGTTTTTAATGGTGCTAGCTTATGTCTGAGCGTTGTGTTGACACGTGTTGGTCAAAAAAGTGCAGGTCCTTCTTTAATGTCCTATTGATGCAATGGTTGCACATGAACATGCATATTGACGTGTTTCCAGCACCGGATTATCAGCCCCTTCTAAAACAAGCTCAACTTTACTTAACATTTCATTGACTGACAGAACCCAACAAAGCAGAGCAGAATGCATTAAAAAGCTAATTAAAACTGCACATAGAAATGTGCGACCAAAGTTTATACGGTCTGTTAGGCTGGCCATAGATAGATCAAAATTCGGCCGGTTCAACATTTGATCCGTCTATGGGCAAGCTGGTTGTACTGAAGTTGATCCATCAATGACTTTCAGTACAACCAGCCTGTCAGATTTTTTTGCATGTGGTTACTGCCACAGCTATAGCCAGGAGCAGTAATCATTGGGTTCCAAATTTACATTTTAGGGCCCCATGCACACTGGGCAGTTAGTGCCGACCTGAGGCATGAGACTCCGACCTTTAGGTGTGGGAGGAAGGTACAGGTGCACCGCCCAGCTCCAC
Source organism: Pelophylax lessonae (assembly GCF_965119305.1). Classification (NCBI taxonomy): domain Eukaryota; kingdom Metazoa; phylum Chordata; class Amphibia; order Anura; family Ranidae; genus Pelophylax; species Pelophylax lessonae. Next base: position 14,837,055 of record NC_138776.1, on the reverse strand, counting down.
ACCTGGTTAAGAGGTTTAAAGCTGCTGCCACTAGATGTTGCACTGCTAGACTATGCCCAGGTATGAATGTCCATACTGGGGTGCATAATGCCCTAAATATTCGTACCATTCGTTGCACTGGGCAGCCACACCAGGAGTCTGATTACTAAGAAACCATCACATCTTACGACCTACTGCTGGGCAAAACTCTCAGGTCAACTTATTGCGTATGAGGAACCGGTCAGCCAGAATGGAATTGCCCAGCCAATCACAGTCTTCATGCTAGATCTACGTTGTCTGCACAAGGCATATTAATGCTTGCTCAGACGGTGCAATCATGTATATTGGTGTCACCATTGCTGCACAAAATGAGCTTTTGCACATGTATCTACTGATTGCTGTCCCATGTCTTGCAACCTATACACAACCCATTCACTATTACCGCAATTTCTCAAGATGGCCAAAACCGACAAGACAGGAACTCCCAGGGAACAGACAATGCTCAGGCCTCAGGATGATGGAGGCTTCAGAATAACAGAAACAATGTTATCTGATACAGTCGCACAGGCTGGAGAGACCAGGAGGACTTGTCATGTATTGTGACAGTGTGTAAAAGATACTCCTACAGGCTGTGGACGTGGGCTTCCACTTCTATTTCTGGCGTAATGTGGGCTCCTGCTGTTAACGCCTCAAGCTTCAGGAAGCTGGCACTGAAAACAAATGCCATGATTCTACAACCATATGCTGGCCAATGTCTTTATAGGAGACATCAAATTATGGAGCCTGCCTAATGCATAAAATACCCCACTTCTAGGAGTTCTGGAAACCATGGTCTTCCTTAGCTAGAATTGGTTAGTCACATTCAACTGGACTTTTCTGTAATGTTGAAGAGAAGACATTTCATGGCTCTTCTAGGCCACTTCTTTGGCCCTTGCCAAGCCAGCGCTCCGGCCCGCGCCAAGCCACCGCTCCGGTGGCTTAGAGAAGCTACAAAACATCTTCAACATTACAGGACCAGTCCAGACAAATGTACCTACTACTAAGCTTCTCCAAGTCACTTCAATCCCTGAAGCTTCCTTACACCATGTCTTCAGGAACTACAAAACATCTTCAACATTACATAAGTTCAGTTGAATGTGAATACCCACTACAAGCAATAGCAGCCTCGCTCAACTAGGGTTCCTCCAGAGGTTAGGGGTTCTTGAGGAAAGAGCAATTTCTGCCTCTGGGATAAGTAACCACTGACACCATTGATCTTTTTAGCTGTCTGTAAGAGAACATTTTTTTACATTGACTACTACTATAAGGAAACATCTTCTCAATGACCACCATTGTCTTTTAGGACACCAAACTACGAAGCCTGCATAATACATAAATACTTCTCTTCTGAGAGTTCGGCAACTTCTTCAGCCTTTGCCAAGCCTATTTTGTTAGTCTTCCCCAAACCAAATTTAGTCCAGATAAATGTGAACAACCATTATTAAGCTTCTCCAAAAGACACTTCTTCTGAAGTGGTTTTGAAACACTTCAAAACATCTTCAACATTACAGAACCAGTGCAGATGAATGTACCTACTACTAAGATTCTCCAAGTCACTTCAATTCCTGAAGCTTCCTTACACCACGTCTTCAGGAACTACAAAACATCTTCAACATTACATAACAAGTTCAGTTGAATGTGAATACCCACTAGGAGCAATAGCAGCCTTGCTCAACTAGGGTTCCTCTAGAGGTTGTTAGGGGTTCTTGAGGAAAGAGCAATTTCTGCCTCCGGGATAAATAACCCCTGACACCATTGATCTTTTTAGCCATCTGTAAGAGAATATTTTTTTCCCCATGGACTACTACTATAAGGAAAAATCTTCTCAATGACCACCATTGTCTTTTAAGACACCAAACTACGAAGCCTGCATAATACATAAATACTTCTCTTCTGAGAGTTCGGCAACTTCTTCAGCCTTTGCCAAGCCTATTTTGTTAGTCTTCCCCAAACCAAATTTAGTCCAGATACATGTGAACAACCATTATCAAGCGTCTCCAAAAGACACTTCTTCTGAAGTGGTTTTGAGACACTTCAAAACATCTTCAACATTACAGAGCCAATCCAGATGAATGTATGTAACCAAGTATTACTAAGCTTCTCCAAGTCGCTTCAGTTCCTGAAGCTACTGTACACCAACAGAACCAGTCCAGATGAGTGTACCTGTATGTAACTACTTAAGCCTCGTACACACGCAACTAATTTCCGCCGACCGGTCGCCCGTCTTTTGTCCAGAGTGCGTGTCTGTTGGTTGGAATGTGCTCTAGACTGCACAAAAATTTTCCCGTACGACAGAATTCTATTTTAGAAGTGATGTCATGTGTTGGATTGCTTTCTATGTGTTCTTTCATCTCTGAGCATGCCTAGTCTTGCTCATAAGATTTTTCCCTGTCGAAATCTGTACTAATGAGACGAAAATCGGACGTTGTGTTGACGGAGGACAAAAATTTTAATGCCTGCACATCAGGATTTTGTCAGCCGAAATGTCGGAAACGGCAGTCGAAAGCACCATACTAACAAGCCGAAAATCGGCAGATCGGTCGTCGGACTAAATTTCCCGGCCGAATTTCTTATCGTGTGTACGGGGCTTAAGCCTCTCCAAGTCGCTTCAGTTCCTGAAGCTGCGGTACACCACATCTTCAGGAACTGAAGAAGTGGCTTGGAGAAGCTACAAAACATCTTCAACATTAAAGAACAAGTCCAGTTGAACTAGGGTTCCTCCAGAGGTTGTTAGGAGTTCTTGAGAACGAGCTATTTCTGCCTCGTGGATAAGTAACCACTAATCTTTTTAGCTATCTGTAAGAAAACATTTTTTTCTCATTGACTACTACTGTAAGGAGAAATCTTCTCAATGACCAACAATGTCTTACAAGGGACTCCAACACCAACAACTACGGAGCCTGCATAATACATAAATACCTCTCTTCTGGCCGTTATGGAAATCATTGCCTTCTATAGATAGCAGTGGTTAGTAACATTCAACTGGACGTTTCTGAAATGTTAAAAAGATGTTTCATGGCTTCATCAAGCCGCTTTTTGAGGAGATCATCTGCCAGACAGGTCATCACTCATCTAATGTATATACATGCACACAAGTAAAGCCATTCTGGGTGGAATTCAAAGAACAATCCAGGTAATATTTTTAGGGTGGAGAGAAACCCAATCAAGAACATAAGATTCTATTGAAGCCATGACCTTCATGAGAACCCAACTTGGAATCTCCGAGCTCCAAGGCTGGCAACCAGGACACTTGACTCAGACATCACAATCAAAAGATATATCACAAACGAATACAAATCTATAGCAAGACGGACATAAAAGAAGCCGCAGGAAGTTTCTAGACAGCGATTGTCCAAAAATCCAAATTTTGGGGAAAAGTTTTCAGGGGAAGGGGGCCCTCTTTAATGCCCAAGCAGCACTGATCAGTGAATTCAGAAAATTGGGAAGTTTCTCTACTCTGCACAGGAATCAAGTCTTTTTAAAGAAAAAAAAAAAATGTATCACGTATGTACAGCTTTAAGGTGATTGAAACTTCAGATTAGAGAGGGTGGGGTTGACCCAAGGCTAGGGTCACACCTTTGCATCTGCAATTTTAGATGCGCTTTAGGCCCCGTTTACATCTTGTGATTTGGGATCACAGGCAGAATGACCGCGATTTTTCCCGTGATCCAAAATCGCTGCAGAATGTGCTTTTGGGTGCCACTATTCTTTACCCACTTGTCAAACACAAGGAACGCGGGGTGAATCCGGCCCTCCAGGCCATTTCATGTGGCCCTCAAATTCGGGGCACACAGCGCAGCCCCTCAACTCTGCACCGTGCACACAGCGCAGCCCCTCAACCCTGCACCCCGCACACAGCGCAGCCCCAGAACCCTGCCACCCCGCACACAGCGCAGCCTCTCAACCCTGCACACAGCGCAGCCCCTCAACCCTCCACCCCGCACACAGCGCAGCCCCTCAACCCTCCACCCCGCACACAGCGCAGCTCCTCAACCCTCCACCCCGCACACAGCGCAGCCCCTGAACCCCGCACAGCGCGCAGCCCCTGAACTCTGGACCCTGCACAGCACGCAGCCCTGAAATCTGGACCCTGCACAGCGCGCAGCCCTGAAATCTGGACCCTGCACAGCGCGCAGCCCTGAAATCTGGACCCTCCACAGCGCGCAGCCCTGAAATCTGGACCCTCCACAGCGCGCAGCCCTGAAATCTGGACCCTCCACAGCGCACAGCCCTGAAATCTGGACCCTGTACACAGCACAGCTCTGAACTTCACACAAACTCCTGGTACTTATCGCCCCTCTAAGATGCTCCTGCTGTCAGTGCCATTTGGCCACATCCATCGTTCGATGCGGTCCAGCGGGGAGGGCAGTTGAGTTCCTGCACCTATTCTCGGAGTAAAAAAAGCCCTGGATAAATTTATATGGCCTTACAAATACAATAATGCGTCTCGCAATAAAATGGAGTTTGACACCCCTGCTTTAACGGCACACCAAATGCGATGCATCTCTGCTGCGATTGTCACGTAAACCACGTGAAGCTGACTGCCCGAAAAGGAGCAGGAGCTTATTTTTGGGCGACAACATGAAATTAATAGGCTGGCCCGATATGACACAAATCATCGCTTTAAAGATCACATAGCGGGAACAAGCATAAAGGGGGCCTTAGGGTGCTTTATGTGCTCGTCGTATTTTTTAAAAAATTTGTCCAATGACTAAAAAATTGGAGGTAGCAAGGGGGCCCAGACATCCGCTGTCTGGGCCCCCGTGAGCCCCTTTCCTCCTCTCTGGCTGCACTACAGGGGGATTGGTTCTAGCACATGCCCCCCCCCCTTCCATCTGCTGTCCTGGCCCCCGTGTGCCCCTTCCCCCCGCAACGCTGCCAGCTTACCTGCTCTCCTGCCGGCAGCTGCCGCAGGCACACGGGGGGGGGGGGGGGTCATTTACTGGCCCCTTTCTTTCCTGAATGAACACAGTGAACGATCAGTACAAATGCACTGTAGCCGCCAGCCAGCCACCCACAGGCCCTGTGCCAGCCACCAACTCACCACAGGGTGCCAGACAGACAGCCATCCACAGGCTCTGTACCAGCCAGCCAGCCACCCACAGGCTCTGTACCAGCCAGCCACCCACAGGCTCTGTACCAGCCAGCCACACACAGGTCCTGCACCAGCCAGCCACCCACAGGTCCTGCACCAGCCAGCCACCCACAGGCTCTGTACCAGCCAGCCACACACAGGTCCTGCACCAGCCAGCCACACACAGGTCCTGCACCAGCCAGCCACCCACAGGTCCTGCACCAGCCAGCCACCCACAGGCACTGCACCAGCCAGCCACCCACAGGCACTGCACCAGCCAGCCACCCACAGGCACTGCACCAGCCAGCCACCCACAGGCACTGCACCAGCCAGCCACCCACAGGCACTGCACCAGCCAGCCACCCAAAGGCACTGCACCAGCCAGCCACCCAAAGGCACTGCACCAGCCAGCCACCCAAAGGCACTGCACCAGCCAGCCACCCAAAGGCACTGCACCAGCCAGCCACCCAAAGGCACTGCACCAGCCAGCCACCCACAGGCTCTGTACCAGCCAGCCACCCACAGGCTCTGTACCAGCCAGCCACCCACAGGCCCTGTACAAGCCAGCCACCCACCACAGGGTGCCAGCCAGCCAGCCACCACAGTGTGCCAGCAAGTCAGCCATTAGGCATTAAACAAAAACTAGCATGTTCAGTACCAGATTTGTGTCAAAAATTGTCCTTATTTTTCAAAAATTAAATGTACAAAATATCGGCCCATACCGATACGTTGTGACCAAAATATCGGTATCGGTCCTGAAAAAGCCATATCGGTCTCTCCCTATTACAGATGTGTGAACGGGCCCTTAGACACAAGAACCCCATTCAGTACATCTGTTAGGATATCCATCAGTTTATCCCTCATGGTTATTAGACTGTAAACTCTTCTGGGCAGGGCCCTCCTAACCCTCTTGCATTGTATTGTAGCTGTACTGTATCCTTTTTATATTGTGAAGCACTGAACAAACTGTTGTTTAATAAAAATTATAACACAAATAATAAGCAAATGTAAAAAAATATCAGCAGCCAACAAAATAAACAATGTAACAAACAATTATATAAAAATATTTAAACTTTCAGATAAAGTCCAAACAAAAAAACAAAAATAAAACAAGCAGCTTCCAAAAGTAACAATGATGATCAGCTGACAGTTCTATTAAATAAAAATCGGCCAATTGATGATTCGCAGCCCGCCAGCCATTAGCACCCCAGGAAAGCAGAGATAATAATCTTGGGGAGGATTGATTAGCAGATTTGGACAATTTTTGGAGCAGGATGCAATTGTTTATTTTCTTTGAAGTCATCGTTTGTTTTAGCAAGCAGGGATTATCAAAGCTGCCATAGAGCCACCAGAAGAGGGGGGGATGGGTCTGAAAAAAAAAAGTGGGGGGAGGGGGGATTACTATCACTAGCTTCCTCTGAGCTGTCTCTTTAACCCATGCATGCCTGGAACGCTGTAGGGAAGCTGGAGGTAGAAGATCAATGGCAGGCCATGTATACAGGTAAAGCCACTATGGCTTCCACATTTCTACAATGCAAAGGGGTAAAATCTATGATGGACTTTATTTTTATTTGTTTTTTTTTTTCACACACACACACTAGTATTTTTATTTATTATTTTTTTTACACACTCTAGTAGGTGCGTTTGAAGACTACACGAATTTAAAAAAAAAAATAAAAAATGTATATACATAGATACATTTTTTCTTTTATTTCTTTCCTTTCTAATAGGGAGACCCAGCAACCAATCAAAAACAAAATTACACATATTATATATATATATATATATATATATATATATATATATATATATATATATATATATAAGGGTTTATGATTGGTTTCAGGGTCACTCTTGTTGGGTCCCCCTATTAAAAAAAAAAAAGTTATACAAGGTTTTATTTTTTTATTTTTATTTTTTGAGGGTTTAGGATTGGTGGTTGGGTCTCCTATTAAAAAAAAAAAATATATATATATATATATATATATATATATATATATATATATATATATATATATATATATATATAATTTATACAATGTTTTATTTATTTTTTTCCGAGGGTTTAGGATTGGTGCTGGGTTGCCCTATTAAAAAAAAAAAAAATAATAATATATAGATTTTTATTTTGAGGGGGAGTTAATGATTTGTTTCTGGGTCTTCCTATTAAAAAAAAAAAAAAAAAAAAAATATATATAATATAGAATTTTTTTTTTGAGGGTTTAGGATTGGTGGTTGGGTCTCCTATTCAAAAAAAAAAAAAAAAATTAATTTATACAATGTTTTATTTATTTTTTTACGAGGGTTTAGGATTGATTGCTGGGTTGCCCTATTAAAAAATAAAAAAATATATTTTTTTTGAGGGGGGTTTATGATTGGTTTCTGGGTCTTCCTATTAAAAAAATATAGAATTTTTTTATTTTTATTTTTTTGAGGGTTTATGCTTGGTTGCTGGGTCTCATTATTAAAAAACAAAAAAAATTATATATAGATCTTTGTTTTTGAGGGTTTATGATTGGTTGCTTGGGTCTCCCTATTTAAAAAAAAAAAACTGCAGGACCTCATAGAAAAATATGGTAAAGTGCAGTTAAATCGCATGAAAACCATGGGCTAGCTACGCTTTAGCGAAAAATCGCAGGTCAGGGCAGTGTGAAGTCGCTTCAAAGCTCCATTCCCACCTGAGTGTAGCGGGAACGCACATTCCCACTCACGTTTTACAGCAGACTATTTACTTGTAAGGGGTTTCCTTTAGGGCAACAAAATGCCCCAAAGTACCTTCTGGAGCGTGTTTTTGTACTATGTTTTGGCGTGCTGCAAAACGTGCGTCTGCTACCTGCGTCCATTAACAATTAACGGCACCACAAGCACCACTCAACTGCAGCAAATTTCCAAAAAGCACGGCAAAGCGCATATTTTTTTTTCTTTTTGTAGAACTTGCGCAGGTGTGAAGCCCGCCCCTAAAGGAGACAAGACCCCCCCCCCCCCCCACAGCAACTCATACTCCTCCCCAGTTGGGGCCCTCGGTTGGTGCGCCAAACACAAGCACGGTGCAGCAACGTTAAACCTGATTATGACTCAAAACCACCAACAACTTCCCCCTGTGAAAGTAGACTGAACAAAATAGAAATGGCGGCGAGCACACCCCTAAAACCAGAAAAAACTTTGACATAAAATCATGTTGTGCAAAAAAAATAAATAAAAATACAAACATAATAAAAAAAAATAATAAAAAGGGGGAGGGGATTGGTACTTTTACTATGGTCTCCTTTATATTTTAGGCCTCTCAGCATTCTATACGACGCTTCTAGAGGCGATTCACGTTTTTTTCCCCTGCTTCTAAACGCACCGCCACGTTAGCCTATGCGCCATTATAGGCCTTTACAGGCATTTAGAGGCAGAAAGGAAAAAAAAAAAAAACCCTCACTGCCAGGTCATCGGGGAGCAGCAATGTTATGACGAAAGAAAACGCCTGTCGCACCTAAACCTGCTAGAGGTGTCAAGCGCTCGGGCGTTTATTTCCATAGCCAGAATGTAGGAATATTCTACCCAATGGAATTGACCACTTCTGGCCTGGAAGGATTTGCCCCCCTTAATGACCAGGCCATTTTTTTGCGATTTGGCACTGCGTTATTTTAACAGAAAATTGCACGGTCGTGCGACACTGTACAGAAACAAAACTGAAGGCCTTTTTTCCCCCACAAATAGATTTTTCTTTTGGTGGTAATTGATCACCTGTGTGATTTTTATTTTTTGCACTATAAACAAAAAAAAAGTGACATTTCTAAAAAAAAAAAAAAAAAAAAAAAAAAAAAAAAATCTAATTTTTTCATCATTTTAGGCCAAATTTGTTTTCTGCTACAAATTTTTGGTAAAATAAAATCCCAATAAGCGTATTTTGATTGGTTTGTGCAAAAGTTATCGTGTCTACTAACTAGGGGAAAGATTTATGTCATTTTTATTTTTTTTTACTAGTAATGGTGGCAATCAGCAATTTTTAGTGGGACTGCGACATTGCGGTGGACAGATCGGACCCCTAACTGACATTTTTGACAATTTCGGGGGGTCAGGGACATTACTACAGTAATCAGTGCTAAAAATATTCACTGTACTAATGACACTGGCAGGGTATGGGGTTAACCCATGGGGCGATCAAGGAGTGAAGTGTGAGCCTAGGGGGTGTTTTCTAACTGTGAGGGGGGTGGGCTTGTAAAATGATCATGGAGACCTGTGTTCCTATATAGAAGGATCACAGGAGCTCTGATCATTCCATAGAGAAGAAAGGTCAGCTGTATTTATAACAGCAGACTGTCATTCTCTCAGCTTTGAGCGATTGTGGGTGACCGGCGGCAAACGCAGCCGCCAGGCTCCGTGGATCAGCCTCCCCGCTGCCTAGTGGGGGCGGAAGCAGCTTGGCGGCAGCACGCTCGCCCCCCAGCACCACGCACGGGACCGACATAGGACTACGTTGGCTCGCACAGGAGAGCCAGCCTGCTGCAGTAAATGTGCGGCGGGTGGTCTTAAAAGGGTTAATAAACTTCCTGGCGCTTGACGCACTTAAACGTGTTTGCAAAAAAGCAGCTTTAGGCGCATTTTTGACGCCGCTTTTGTCCCGTTGTGCACAAGGCCTTAAAGTGGTTCTAAAAGCTGAAGGTACATTCTATGCATGAAGGTGGAAAATCTGCGTTTTCAAAGGGCTCGGAGAAGTGGCTGTAGCGGGATGATCTGCAGCCATCACCCCGGTACCGTTTTTAGAGTCGGCTTTCAAAATTGTCGGCCTTTGTTTATAGTGCAAAAAAAAAAAAAAATGCAGAGGTGATCAAATACCACCAAAACAAAGCTCTATTTGCGGAAAAAAAATGCCAATTTTATTTGGGTACAGCGTCGCACGACCGCGCAATTGTCAGTTATAAAAACGCCGTGCCGAATCGCAAAAAATGGCCTGGTCATTAAGGGGGGAAAACCTTCCGGAGGTAAAGTGGTTAAAAAGTGCAGCACAAACTATTGGCTTAATATAAATCCTGTGTTATAAATAATAATAACCACAAATTAAAACACGTGTGCAAAGATCCAGGGAGAAGCGGCCACCGGCAGAATAAAACCAGCAGTGAGCGCTGATTGGATGAAGAGCTGACATATTTGATGGCGTTTTACAACAGGAGAGGGAATGAGCTGAGAAACTTTCAGGTCGAGTCATACAAAGCAATACAAAGTGATACAATTCGATACAACAGGCTACAAAGAGATACAAAGCGCTACAAAGTGCTACAAAGAGATACAAAGTGCTACAAAGAGATACAAAGTGCTACAAAGAGATACAAAGTGCTACAAAGAGATACAAAGTGCTACAAAGAGATACAAAGTGCTACGAGGCGCTACAAAGTGCTACAAAAAAGTGCTACAAAGCAATACAACATGCTACAAAGAGCTAGAAAGAGATACAAAGTGCTACGAGGCGCTACCAAGTGCTACGAGGCGCTACCAAGTGCTACGAGGCGCTACCAAGTGCTACGAGGCGCTACCAAGTGCTACGAGGCGCTACCAAGTGCTACGAGGCGCTACCAAGTGCTACGAGGCGCTACCAAGTGCTACGAGGCGCTACCAAGTGCTACGAGGCGCTACCAAGTGCTACGAGGCGCTACCAAGTGCTACGAGGCGCTACAACATGCTACAAAGAGCTAAAAAGAGCTAAAAAGAGATACAAAGCGCTACAAAGAGATACAAAGCCATACAAAGCGCTATGGTTTGGTTACATTGTATTATTGATAAAAAAGTTACATTAAACAAAACATTTGTATCATACAAAAGAATGAAAGTCGTGCACCCCAAACGAGGAACAATTTTGTTGCGACTGTCTGGCAAAAACTGCAGCAAACCACACGTTAAAAAAAAAAAAAAAAAAAAAAAAAAGAAAACATTCCTGGCTCAAGGCACAAAATTTTTGTCGTGGTTCTAGAATTGCGGCAAAATGAGTGACGCACTTGCGGTGCCAATATTTATTATTAGCACCCCAAACCGCGGGCAAATAAAAACTTCCTTGTTGTCCAATTGGATACATATTGATTAGATTGCTTACGGCGGTTCTTATATTGCATAGATTCGGTAGATTTAAAGATGATTGTTCACAGATTGGAAGATGTATGGTGACTGTGCAATCTCCTTTAAGCTCACCACACACATTACAATCTGATTGATCAATCTGTTACTTCTACCAACAAGTATGTAGTAAAAGGGCCCGTCTGATTGTACAACTGGTACAAACTGATCAATTAAATAGTTTAGGTTGGTCCTCATATTACAAAGTTTTAGTAGCTGATTGTACAGAGATTGTACGGTCAGATTCACCACCAACCGTGGTAGAAGGACCCGTCTGATTGGTAGGTCGTTATATTACAAAGTTTTGAGAAGTTGATTGTAACATAGATTGCGGAATTCCAGGTTTCCTTTCACTTTAAATACTTTGTTCGGGCCAAGCTGGCCTAAACAAAGCATTTAAAGTGACAGGACACCTGGAATTCAGCTTTAAAGGAGAACACATGGTGTATATATTTTTTTACACTGCCCGTTATACATAAAAGCAATGCGTTTCCAGGCCTCCCGTCACCTGTATGTGGACCCCCCCCCCCCAACAGACCAACCATCCCCCCTTTAGAGTTACCCCAACTACCCCCCCTCCCCCCACCAGTTGCCCGTTTTACATACATAGCAATGTGTTCACAGGCTTCTGTCACCTGTATGTGGACCCCCTTAAAGTGACCCCCAATCAGCCCAACTACCCCTCACCCGTTGCCCATTTTACATAAAAAGCAATGCGTTTGAAGCCCTCCGTCACTTGTAGTTGCACCCTTTAAAATGAACCCCCTCCGTTAGAGTTACCCCAACTACCCCTCATCCACCCCCATCACCTGTAGGTGCACCCCCTTAAAGCGACACCCCACCAGCCCAACTACCCCTCCCCCAGCCCTGCTGCCCGTTTTACATACAAAGCAATGCGTTCACAGCCTTCTGTCACCTGTAGGTGCACCCCCTTAGAGTGACTCCCAACCAGCCCAACTACCCCCTCCCCCGTTGCCCATTTTACATACAAATGCAATCACAGCCCTCCGTCACTTGTAGTGGCACCTTTAAAAGTGAACCCCCTCCCTTAGAGTTACCCCAACTACCCCTCACCCACCCCCGTTGCAAGTTTTTTCATACAAAGCAATGCGTTTACAGGCCTCCGTCACCTGTATGTGGACCCCCCCCCTTTCAAAGTGACCCCCCCACCACCAGCACAACTCTCCCCCCCCCCCCCATGCCCGTTTTACTTACATAGCAATGTGTTGCAGGCCTCCGTCACTTGTATGTGTACCCCCCTTAAAGTGACAACCCCCTTTTTGGTGTTACCCCAACTACCCCTCCCCCACCCGTTTTACATACATAGCAATGTGTCCACAGGCTTATGTCACCTGTAGGTGCACCCCCTTAAAGTGACCCCCAATCAGCCCAACTACCCCTCACCCGTTGCCCATTTTACATAAAAAGCAATGCGTTTGAAGCCCTCCGTCACTTGTAGTTGCACCCTTTAAAATGAACCCCCTCCGTTAGAGTTACCCCAACTACCCCTCATCCACCCCCATCACCTGTAGGTGCACCCCCTTAAAGCGACACCCCACCAGCCCAACTACCCCTCCCCCAGCCCTGCTGCCCGTTTTACATACAAAGCAATGCGTTCACAGCCTTCTGTCACCTGTAGGTGCACCCCCTTAGAGTGACTCCCAACCAGCCCAACTACCCCCTCCCCCGTTGCCCATTTTACATACAAATGCAATCACAGCCCTCCGTCACTTGTAGTGGCACCTTTAAAAGTGAACCCCCTCCCTTAGAGTTACCCCAACTACCCCTCACCCACCCCCGTTGCAAGTTTTTTCATACAAAGCAATGCGTTTACAGGCCTCCGTCACCTGTATGTGGACCCCCCCCCTTTCAAAGTGACCCCCCCACCACCAGCACAACTCTCCCCCCCCCCCCATGCCCGTTTTACTTACATAGCAATGTGTTGCAGGCCTCCGTCACTTGTATGTGTACCCCCCTTAAAGTGACAACCCCCTTTTTGGTGTTACCCCAACTACCCCTCCCCCACCCGTTTTACATACATAGCAATGTGTCCACAGGCTTATGTCACCTGTAGGTGCACCCCCAACCAGCCCAGCTACCCCTCCCCCGTTGCCTATTTTACATACAAAGCAATGTGTTCACAGGCTTCTGTTACCTGTGGGTGCACCCCCTTAAAGTGACCTCCCCTTTAATGTGACGCCCAACCCGCCCAACTACCCCTCACCCGTTGCCCATTTTACATACAAAGCAATGTGTTTGCAGGCCTCCGTCACCTGTATGTGCATCCCCTTAAAAGCGACCCCCCCCTTAACGTGACCCCCACCAGCCCAACTACCCCTCCCCCCGTTGCCCATTTTATCTACAAAGCAATACATTCACAGGCTTCCCTCACTTGTAGGTGCACCCCCTTAAAAGTGACCCCCCTCCCTTAGAGTTACCCCAACAAGCCCCGTTACAAGTTTTACATACAAAGCAATGCGTTTGCAGGCCTCCATCACCTGTAGGTGCACCCCCTTAAAGTGACCCCCAACCAGCCCAACTCCCCCCTTGCATTAGCGTTGCCCGTTTTACATACAAAGCAATACGTACACAGACTTCCGTCACATATAGGTGCACCCCCTTAAAGTGACCCCCCCCCAACCAGCCCAACTCCCCCTTTACATACAAAGTAATCTGCTCATATGCCTCCGTCACGTGTAGGTGCACCCCCTTATAGTGACCCCCCCCCCCAACCAGCCCAACTCCCCCTTTACATACAAAGTAATCTGCTCATATGCCTCCGTCACGTGTAGGTGCACCCCCTTATAGTGACCCCCCCCCCCCAACCAGCCCAACTCCCCCTTTACATACAAAGTAATCTGCTCATATGCCTCCGTCACATGTAGGTGCACCCCCTTAAAGTGACCCCCCCCCCCCCAACCAGCCCAACTCCCCCTTTACATACAAAGTAATCTGCTCATATGCCTCCGTCACGTGTAGGTGCACCCCCTTAAAAGTGACCCCCCTCCCTTAGAGTTACCCCAACAAGCCCCGTTACAAGTTTTACATACAAAGCAATGCGTTTGCAGGCCTCCATCACCTGTAGGTGCACCCCCTTAAAGTGACCCCCAACCAGCCCAACTCCCCCCTTGCATTAGCGTTGCCCGTTTTACATACAAAGTAATGCGCTCATATGCCTCCGTCACATGTAGGTGCATCCCCTCAAGTGACGCCCCACCGGCCCAATTACTCCCAACCCCCCCCCCCCCTGCCCATTTTCACATACAAAGCAATACGTACACAGACTTCCGTCACATGTAGGTGCACCCCCTTAAAGTGACCCCCCCAACCAGCCCAACTCCCCCTTTACATACAAAGTAATCTGCTCATATGCCTCCGTCACGTGTAGGTGCACCCCCTTATAGTGACCCCCAGCCCAACTACCCCTCCCCAGTTGCCCATTTTTACATATAAAGCAATACGTACACAGGTTTCCATCACATGTAGGTGCACCCCCTTAAAGTGAGCCCCCACCAGCCCAACAACCGTTCCACCCGTTGCCCATTTTTACATCCAAAGCAATACGTACACAGGCCTCAGTCACATGTAGGTGCACCCCCCACCAGCCCAACTCCCCCTTTGCATTAGCATTGCCCACTTTACATACAAAGTAATGCCTTCCTATGCCTCCGTCACATGTACGTGCACCCCCTTAAAGTGACCCCCCAACCAGTCCAACTACTTCTCCCCCCTGTTGCCCATTTTTACATACAAAGCAATACATACACAGGCTTCCGTCACATGTAGGTGCACCCCATAAAAGTGACCCCCACCACCAGGCCAACTCCCCCTTTACATACAAAGTAATGCGTGCGTATGCCTCCATCACATGTAGGTGCACCCCCTTATAGCGACCCCCTCCAGCCCAACTACCCCTCCCTCATTGCCCATTTTTGAATATAAAGCAATACGTACACAGGCTTCCGTCACATGTAGGTGCACCCCCTTAAAGGGACCCCTCCACCAGCCCAACTACTCCTCCCCTATTGCCCATTTTTACATATAAAGCAAAACGTACACAGGCTTCCGTCACATGTAGGTGCACCCACTTAAAGTGACCCTCTTCCCCTTCATGTGACCCCTCCACCAGCCCAACTACTCCTCCCCCATTTTTACATATAAAGCAATACATACACAGGCTTCCGTCACATGTAGGTGCACCCCCTTAAAGTGACCCCCACCACCAGCCCAACTCCCCTTTACATACAAAGTAATGCACTCGTATGCCTCCGTCACATGTAGGTGCATCCCCTTATAGCAACCCCCACCAGCCCAACTACCCCTCCCTCATTGCCCATTTTTGCATATAAAGCAATATGTACCCAGGCTTCCGTCACATGTAGGTGACCCTCTTCCCATTAATGTGACCCCTCCACCAGCCCAACTACCCCCCCCCCCCCAATTGCCCATTTTTACATACAAAGCAATACATACACAGGTTTCCATCACATTTAGATGCACCCCTTTAAAGTGACCCCCCATCAGCCCAACTCCCCCTTTGCGTTAGCGTTGCCCACTTTACATACATAGTAATGCGTTCGTATGCCTCCGTCACATTTAGGTGCACCCCCTTAAAGTGACCCCCCACCAGCCCAACCTCCCCTCCACTTTGCGTTAGCGTTGCCCACTTTACATACAAAGTAATGCATTTGTATGCCTCTGTCACATGTAGGTGTACCCCCTTATAGTGACCCCCCCACCAGCCCAACTCCCCCTTTGCATTAGCGTTGCCCACTTTACATACAAAGCAATACGTACACAGGCCTCCGTCACATATAGGTGCACCCCCTTATAGTGACCCCCACCAGCCCAACTACCCCTCCCCCATTTTTACATATAAAGCTATACGTACACAGGCTTCTGTCACATGTAGGTGCACCCCCTTAAAGTGACCCCCCCCCCCCCCACCAGCCCAACTCCCCCTTTGCATTAGCGTTGCCAACTTTACATACAAAGCAATACGTACACAGGCCTCCGTCACATATAGGTGCACCCCCTTAAAGTGACCCTACCAGTTTAACTACCCCCCCTCCCCCGTTGCCCAGTTTTACATACAAAGCAATGCGTTCGCAGGCCTCCATCACTAGTAGGTACACCCTCTTAAAGTGACCCCCTCCACCTTAAAGCAACCCCCCTCCCCCTTGCCCCTTTTTTATATACAAAAGCATGCATGCACTTACCTTAAGAAACAAAGCAACCGAAGCAGGACAGGGGGGGGGGGGGTTAAAAGAGAGAAAAGGGGAAAAACAACCCTACACCAGGAGCGTAGACATGTCTGCCGTGTGGGAGGAAATCCAAAAATTAAAAAAAAAATAAAATAAACAAACAATGTCAGGTTTAAAATGAAATGTGTTTGCAGGCTTTGGGCCTGGAGATAATGGCAGGCTGAGGGGGCAGGAAGGGAGGCCGGGCCTTTGTTTGCTGGGCTCTCTTCCTCAACAATGGCTGCGCCTGGCCTGTTGTGTGTGCTGGGCCCTGTGCTGGGTCCCTACAGGAGCCTCACACTCCCCCCCTTCTCTATGTCTCCCACAATGAGGCCCAGGAGGTGGCCTGTGTCCTGCACCCTTCCCCCTCCAGCTCTCTAGGGCTGCTCCTCGCTCACTCTGGCTCTCATGAATACAGGGGATGGGGAGGAGGAGGAAGAGGCTGGGAGGGACCCGGAGCAGCCATAGGCTGAAAGGACAACAAAAGACAAGAGAAGGCAGAAGGGGAGATTCCTCTTATTGTTGGGTGGGGGGACACAAAGCTCAGGAAATGCTCCTGGGCTGGCATCGCTCACATGTTGTTGTGGGACGCTCGCAGGGTGCACTTGTTGTGCTGGGTCGCTCATAGGGTGCCCTTATTGTGGTGGGTGGGTCGCTCGTAGGGTGCCAATGCTGTGGTGGGTCACTGGTAGGGTGCTCTTATTAGGATAGGTTTCTCACAGGATGCCCCGTATTGTGGTGGGTCGCTGGTAGGGTGCCCTTGTTTTGGTGGGTCGCTCGTAGGGTGCCCTTGTTGTGGTGGGTCGCTCGTAGGGTGCCCTTGTTGTGGTGGGTCGCTTGTAGGGTGCCCTTGTTGTGGTGGGTCGCTTGTAGGGTGCCCTTGTTGTGGTGGGTTGCTCTTAGGGTGCCCTTACTGTGGTGGGTCGCTCTTAGGGTGCCCTTGCTATGGTGGGTCGCTCTTAGGGTGCCCTTGCTGTGGTGGGTCGCTCTTAGGGTGCCCTTGCTGTGGTGGGTCGCTCGTAGGGTGCACTTGTTGTGGTGGGTCGCTCGTACGGTGCCCTTGTTGTGGTGGGTCGCTTGTAGGGTACCCTTGTTATGGTCTGACACTCGTTTAAAGGTCACCTTTGGGTCCTTTAAAGGGTGACCTTGTTATGGTGGGTCGCTCACAGGGTGCCCTTGTTGTGGTAGGTCGCTCGCAGCGTACCCTTGTTGTGGTGGGTCGCTCATAGGGTGACCGTGTTATGGTGGGTCACTCACAGGGTGCCCTTGTTATGGTCTGACACTCATAGGGTGCCCTTGTTGTGGTGGGTCGCTCATAGGGTGCCCTTATTAGGATGGGTTTCTCACAGGGTGCCCTTGTTCTGGTAGGTCGCTCGCAGGGTATCCTTATTAGGGTGGGTTGCTCAGAGGGTGCCCTTGTACTGGGACACTCATAGGGTGCCCTTGTTGTAGTGGGTAACTCACAGGGTGTCCATGTTGTGGTGGGTCACTTGCAGGGTGCCCTTCTTATGGTGGGTTGCTCGCAGGGTACCCATGTAGTGGGAAACTCATAGGGTGCCCTTGTGGTGGGTAATTCACAGGGTACCCTTGTTGTGGTGGGATGCTCGCAGGGTGCCCTTGTTATGGTGGGTCACTCACAGGGTGCCCTTGTTGTGGTAGGTTGGTCATAGGGTGCCCTTGTTGTGGTGGGTCGCTCATAGGGTGCCCTTATTGTGGTGGGTGGGTCGCTCGTAGGGTGCCCTTGTTGTGGTGGGTCGCTTGTAGGGTGCCCTTGTTGTAGTAGGTTGGTCATAGGGTGCCCTTGTTGTGGTGGGACACTAGTAGGGTGCCCTTGTTGTGGTGGGATTCTCCTAGGGCGCCCTTGCTGTGGTGGGACGGTCATAGGGTGCCCTTGTTGTGGTGGGTCGCTCTTAGGGTGCCCTTGTTGTGGCGAATCGCTGTGGTGGGACGGTCATTGGTCATTGTTGTGGCGCCCTTGCTGTGGTAGATTGGTCATAGGGTGGCCCTTGTTGTGGTGGGACGCTCGCAGGGTGCCTTTGCTGTGGTAGGTTGGTCATAGGTTGCCCTTGTTGTGGTAGGTTGGTCATAGGGTGCCCTTGTTGTGGTGGGTCACTAGTAGGGTGCCCTTGTTGTGGTGGGATGCTCGCAGGGTACCCTTGATGTGGTGGGACCCTCGCAGGGTGCCCTTGTTGTGGTGAGTTCACTTGTAGGTTGCCCTTGTTGTGGTGGGTTCGCTTGTAGGTTGCCCTTGTTGTGGTGGGACGCTCCTAGGGTGCCCTTGTTGTGGTGGGACGGTCATAGGGTGCCCTTGTTGTGGTGGGACGGTCATAGGGTGCCCTTGTTGTGGTGGGTCGCTCGTAGGGTGCCCTTGTTGTGGTGGGTCGCTCGTAGGGTGCCCTTGTTGTGGTGGGTCGCTCGTAGGGTGCCATTGTTGTGGTGGGACGCTCGCAGGGTGCCCTTGTTGTGGTAGGTTGGTCATAGGGTGCCCTTGTTGTGGTGGGTCACTAGTAGAGTGCCCTTGTTGTGGTGGATCGCTTGCCGGGTTCCTGTGTCATGGTAGGTTGGTCATAGGGTGCCCTTGTTGTGGTGGGTGTTTTCAGAGTGCACTTGTGGTGGTTCGCTCATAGGGTACCCTTTTTGTGGAGGGGGGGGGTCGCTCGTAGGGTGCCAATGTTATGGTGGGTCACTGGTAGGGTGCCCTTATTAGGATGGGTTTCTCACAGGGTGCCCCGTGTTGTGGTGGGTCGCTCACAGGGTGCCCTTGTTGTGGTGGGTCGCTCGCCGGGTGCCCTTCTTGTGGTGGGTCGCTTGCCGGATGCCCTTGTTGTGGTGGGTCACTCGTAGGGTGCCCTTGTTGTGGAGAGTCGTTTGCAGGGTGCCCTTGTTCTTCTGGGATGCATGCAGGGTGCAAAAGGGATTGTATAGTGTATGGTCGGTATAAAGGAGATTGTACAATCAGATTGTATAGTGTATGGTCAGTACAAAGGAGATTGTACAATCAGATTGTATAGTGTATGGTCAGTACAAAGGAGATTGTACAATCAGATTGTATAGTGTATGGTCAGTATAAAGGAGATTTTACAGATTGTATAGTCGGTGTAAAAGGAGATTGTACACTATACAATCTGATTGTGAAATTTCCTTTATGCTGACCATACACTATACAATCTGATTGTACAATCTCCTTTACACCAACCATACACTATGCAATCTGTACAATCTCCTTTATACCGACCATACACTATACAATCTGATTGCACAATTTCCTTTACACCAACTATACACTATGCAATCTGTACAATCTCCTTTACACCGACCATACACTATACAATCTGATTGTACAATCTCCTTTACACCAACTATGCAATCTGATTGTACAATCTCCTTAACACCAACTATACACTATGCAATCTGTACAATCTCCTTTATACCGACCATACACTATATAATCTGATTGTACAATCTCCTTTACACCAACTATTCAATCTGATTGTACAATCTCCTTTACACCAACTATACACTATGCAATCTGATTGTACAATCTCCTTTACACCAACTATACAATCTGATTGTACAATCTCCTTTACACCGTCCATAGATTATACAATCTCCTTTATACCGACCATACACTATACAATCTGATTGTACAATCTCCTTTACACTGACCATAGACTATAGAATCTCCTTTATACCGACCATACACTATAAAATCTGATTGTACAATCTCCTTTACACCGACCATAGACTATACAATCTCCTTTATACCGACCATACACTATACAATCTGATTGTACAATCTCCTTTATACCGACCATACAATCCCCCTTGATACCGACCATACACTATACAATCTGTACAATCCCCTTGATACCGACCATACACTATACAATCAGATTGTACAATCCCCCTCGATACCGACCATACAATCCCCCTCGATACCGACCATACACTATACAATCTGATTGTACGATTTCTATGCAAGACTCTTGAAATTTACTAAAACGATGTAATTGGAGGAAAAACCAAAACAGAATGTTAACCCCTTGCTGCCCAGGCTTTTTCTGCCACTTTTTGTTTACAAGTTAAAATCCGTATTTTTTGCTAAAAAAATAAATGACTTGTAACCCCTGAACATTGTACATTATTTTTAGCAGAGACCCCAGGGAATAAAATGGCAGTCATTGCAATTAATGTCGGGCAGTATTTGCGTAGCGGTTTTTCTGCGGTTATTTTGGGAAAAATACACCTGAATTAAAAAAAAAACACAATATTTACCCCAATTATTTTATATAATGTGAAAAAGAATGTTACGCCGAGTAAATAGATACCAAGCATGTCACGCTTTCAAGTTGCGTCTGTCTGTGGAATGGCGGGAAAATACAGCGCTTAAAAATCTGAGCCCAGGTCCTCCTGGACCCGCCCCCAACCTTCTGCTGGACAGCGACAAGGAAAGCTTCAACGGTGCTGAGTTCATCTCTCTGTCACTCTGCTCTCTCCCCCTATCAGCGCATGTACAGATCGGCTCCCTGTGCTGCTTTCCCCACTCTTGCAGTCTGAGTTCTGCTGCCTAGGTAACATTCAGCTACTTTCACTGTTTGCATTTAAAAAAAACTGGATTTATTGAAGTATTAATGAACACAGAGCGGCATGAATTTGTGACTTTTATGTCCCCCTGGAGTTCGGGTTTAATGATCACAGACGTTACAAATAGAAACGATGTAAATCTTCTGCAGATCTGTGCCCGGTGCCCGGTGCGGCGTACATTATACATTCACAGCGAGCCGTGCTGGTTTCTCTCTCCAGCGAGTTTTATGGAGGTCCTCCGAGTCAATGCAAATCAGTGTGGTTGCTATGGGAACACAGCGGGATTTGTGTCGCACGGAGAAACGATTGGATCTGATTAGACTGTCATCCCCCCATATGGATGGGGAGGAAAGTCAAATGATACCTGGAGATGGACGCTGGACTACGACTCCCCACTAGAGGATTGAAAGGGGGGGGGGGTCACTAGGACTGCACACACCTATGGCTGCGTTCACACTGGTGCTACTGACTACTAGAGGAGCCCCACCCACAGCAACTCATGCTCCACCTCCTCCCCTCCTTTGCTCCCCCACCCTTACCCCAGCGGCACATACTCTGCTATCCTTCACTACCCCACCATCAGCACATACTCTGCTATCCTTCACTTCACCACCTCCACCCCCATCAGCAGCATTACTCACCTATCCTTCACTTTACCACCCCAACCAGCAGAACATACTCATCTATCCTTCACTTCACCACCCCCACGAGCAGCACATACTCACCTATCCTTCACTTCAGCACCCCAACCAGCAGCACATACTCACCTATCCTTCACTTCACCACCCCAACCAGCAGCACATACTCACCTATCATTCACTTCACCACCCCAACCAGCAGCACATACTCACCTATCCTTCACTTCACCACCCTAACCAGCAGCACATACTCACCTATCCTTCACTTCACCACCCCCACCAGCAGCACATACTCTGCTATCCTTCACTTCACCACCTCCACCAGCAGCACATACTCACCTATCCTTCACTTCACTACCCCAACCAGCAGCACATACTCATATATCCTTCACTTCACCACCCCAACCAGCAGCACATACTCTGCTATCCTTCACTTCACCACCTCCACCAGCAGCACATACTCACCTATCCTTCACTTCACCACCCCCACCAGCAGCACATACTCACCTATCCTTCACTTCACCACCCCAACCAGCAGCACATACTCTGCTATCCTTCCCTTCACCACCTCCACCAGCAGCACATACTCTCCCATCCTTCACTTCACCACCCCAAGCAGCAGCACATACTCACCTATCCTTCACTTCACCACCCCCACCAGCAGCACATACTTACCTATCCTTCACTTCACCACCCCAACCAGCAGCACATACTCACCTATCCTTCACTTCACCACCCCCACCAGCAGCACATACTCGCCTATCCTTCACTTCATAACCCCAACCAGCAGCACATACTCATATATCCTTCACTTCACCACCCCAACCAGCAGCACATACTCATCTATCCTTCACTTCACCACCCCAACCAGCAGCACATACTCACCTATCCTTCACTTCACCACCCCCACCAGCAGCACATACTCACCTATCCTTCACTTCACCACCCCCACCAGCAGCAAATACTCTCCTATCCTTCACTTCACCACCCCAACCAGCAGCACATACTCAGCTATCCTTCACTTCACCACCCAAACCAGCAGCACATACTTACCTATCCTTCACTTCACCACCCCAACCAGCAGCACATACTCACCTATCCTTCACTTCACCACCCCCACCCCCTATCTTTCCAAATCCAAAATCTTCTCAGTTATCACGGGAACGGAATTCCTGGGAAATCTGCGGATTTGTTCTCCTGGTGACAATTCTTCCCTCATTATGGAGAGATTTCTCTTCCTATTGTCTCTTCAGGACAGGAAGTGACAGGCAATCTCCCCAACACCCAACCGACCACCAAAACCTGCCGAGAATTTCCCGTTCTCTCCTCAATGCTGACCTCAATATATACATCTATATACAGTGCATGTCATAAATATAGAATATCATCAAAAATTTAATTTATTTCTGTAATTTAATTCAAAAAGTGAAACTCATATATTTTATAACAGTAGAAAGAACCAATCCGCTACCAAAAAGATCGAAATAAAAAACACAATGTCCTCAAATGTATTAAGGTCGACCAAGCATAAGCAGCCAATCCCTGTAGTGTCACCACATTCAATGCGGGGGCCGTAGACCGGAAGTGACGTCACCCAGCTCCGCCCGACGCGTTGCGTCACAAACACATGACTATATTAACCACTTTAAGACCGGGCCTATTTTTGACACTTGGTGTTTACAAGCTATTTGTTTTTGCTAGAAAACTACTTAGAACCCCTAAACATTATATATATATATATTTTTTTTTAGCAGAGACCATAGAGAATAAAATGGAGATCATTGCAATATTTTTTATCACACCGTATTTGTGCAGTGGTCTTCCAAACGCAATTTTGTTTGGAAAAAAAATAATTTTTTTAATGAAAAAAATAAGAAAACACTAAAGTTTGCCCAATTTTTTTCCATAATGTGAAAGATAATGTTACGCCGAGTAAATAGATACCCAACATGTCATGCTTCAAAATTGCGCACGCTCGCAGAATGGCGACAAACTTTGGTACTTAAAAATCCCATAGGCGACATTTTAAAAATTTCTATAGGTTACCAGCTTCGAGATACAGAGGAAGTCTAGTGCTAGAATTATTGCTCTCGCTTTAACGATCACAGCGATACCCTACATGTGTGGTTTGAACACCGTTTACATATGTGGGTGGGACTTTCGCATGCGTTCGCATCTGCGCGCGAGCTAACGGGGACAGGGCGCCTTAATTTTTTTTTTTTTTGTCCTATTTATTTTATTTTTTATTTTTACACAATTTAAAAAAAAAATAAAAAATTGATAATTTTTATTCCTTTTGCAAGGAATGTAAACACCCCCTGTAATAGAAATAAGCAGGACAGATCCTCTTTAATGTGAGATCTGGGGTCAAAAAGTCCTCACAACTACACTAAAAAAGGAAAAAAAAAAACATTGAAAAGAAATCGGCCCTTTAAACCGGTTGCTAGGTAACGACGTTTGCTATCGCTCCAGTCCTCCAAGACCATAGAGTGGAGTGGGGGCCATCTTGCCCTCACTCGACTTCCTGTCTCAGAGGATCCGAGACCGGATTGTTTTCCCCACTGCTGGTGGGTCCGGTAAGCTGGGAAAATGGCCGGGACCCCGGTGGAAGGGGGGGGACCTCTTCCGCCGCACTGTAAGGGTGATCCCATGGCGAATTCGCCGCTGGGACCACCCTTATGTGAAAGCCGATCGTTTTGAAAAATATCGGGGATATGGCAGCTATCTGCTGCCATAACCCTTGTATTTAGCATCAAAGTAGCGACATAAATCGATGGCAGGCGTTCGGTAAGAAGTTAAAGTGGTAGTATACTCCGCTTTTTAACTTTTTCCTACAGGTAAACCTATAATAAGACTTACCTGTAGGTAAAATTAATATCTCTCTAGGAGATAGTCACCCTGCATGCAGCCGCTGACACCAGCGGCGCATGCGCTCTGAAGGTCCGGCGGAAAGTGAACTCCCGCGTGGTAGTGACATCATCGCGGCTCCAGCCACTCACAGCGCCGGAGCCGCCGAACCCGAAGAGATGCCGAGGGAACATGACAGCTCCCTTACCGCTGTCTAGGCGACCGTGTGGGGGCTTCGTTCTAAGGTAAGTATTTCATAATGTGCTAGCATGGGATGCATACCAGCACATTATGCCATTGTCTAGCAGGGTTTTTTTTATTTTTATTTTTTGTACTCCCGCTTTAAGGGTTGGGAATATATTGATAAAATCCCGTGTTTGTGATGCAACGCGTCGGGAGGAGCCGGGTGACGTCACTTCCGGTCTACGGCTGAGACTGGACATTCAGTGTTTTACACTTTGTGCTGCTCCTGGGGCCCCCTCGGTCCAATCTGGAATAATACACCTGCATTTATTTTTTTAATAAGATGTAAGTTATTTATGTTTCTTATTAGACTACCATTTTTATATACTCCAGTATGGAGACCCTTGTCTGTTTTTCCATGAGCTGAGCATTATCTGCCTTGGACTTTTCCCACTATTAGGACCGCCTCTTAGGAAAATACGCATCTTTATATTGATCCAAGCTGATCACCATTCGCCATGGAGTGAACCTCTTGTTTAAGGCCCCTTTTACACCTTTACGGCTCCAAAGTTGCGCCGACTTTGTTGCAACTTTGACGCAACTTTGCACAGGTGCAACTTGGATATGACTTTGGCTTTGACCAGTTTTAACCACATTAAGATCGCCCATCGCTATTAGTTAATTATTAATATTATTAGTTGATCATTTATTAAAAAATGATCATAATAATAAAAATAACCTGTCAAATCGCATAACAAGTTGCTCCAATGTGAACGGGGTGGAGATTTGATTTCAAATGGAGCCGATTGGCCAGAGAGGAATATTGTTTACTTTCAGCAAAACTGAGATACTTCGTTCCTGAATACAATTGTATTTCCATTGATCAGATTAAGAGATTGCATGAATAAAAAATGAATAATAATAAAATTAAATAATAATACAACAAATAATTCTGATGATAATAATAATAAAATAATGATAATAATAATAATGATAAATACCCCCTGTCCCTGCATCACCTCACTGCCCACCTGTCCCCGAGAAAAAAATAATAATATTATTAGTATTCGTACTAATAATAAAAATAATAATGATAATTATAATACAAAAAATAATGATGATAATATTAATAATAATAATAGGAATTTATTTTTATTTTTTTATTATTTTTTTTTCTCGGGGACAGCTGGGCAGTGAGGTGATGCAGGGACAGGGGGTATTTATGATTATTATTATTATTAATATTATTATCATCATAATTATTGTATTATTATCATGTTTTATTATTTTTGTTATTATTAATATTATCATCATTATTTTCTTTGCATTATTATTATCATTATTAATTTTATTGGTACTTTTAATAATTAATTGATTACTATTAATATTATGATTTTTTTCTCGGGACAGGTGGGCAGTGAGGTGAGGCAGGGACAGGGGGTATTTATCATTATTAATATTATGATTATTTTATTATTATTATCATAATTATTTGTTGTATTATTAATTGTATTATTATTAATATTTTATTCATGCAATCTCCTAATCTGATCAATGGAAATACGATCAAATTCAGGAACGAAGTATCTCAGTTTTGCTGAACATGAACAATATTCCTCTCTGGCCAATTGGCTAAATGAAATCTTAGCCCCCGTTCACATTGGATCGACTTGTCATGCGATTTGACAGGTTATTTTTATTATTATTATTATTTTTTATTATTAATATTATCATCATTTTTTTGTATTATTATTTTTATTATTAATACTAATATATTTTTTTTTTCTCGGAGACAGGTTGGCAGTGAGGTGATGCAGGGACAGAGGGTATTTATCATTATTATTATTAATATTATCATTATTTTATTATTATCATCATAATTATTTGTTAGATTATTAATATTTTATTGATGCAATCTCTTAATCTGATTGATGGAAATACGATCGTATTCAGGAATGAAGTATCTCAGTTTTGCTGAACGCGAACAATATTCTTCTCTGGCCATTTGGTAAATCGAATCTTAGCCCCGTTCACATTGAAGCGACTTGTCATGCGATTTGACAGGTTATTTTTATTATTAATATTATCATCATTTTTTTGTATTATTATTATTTTTATTATTAATACTAATACTAATAATATTAATATTATTTTTTTTTTCTCTGGGACAGCTGGGTAGTGAGGTGATGCAGGGACAGGGGGTATTTATCATTATTATTATTATTAATATTATCACTTATGTATTATAATTATCATCATAATTATTTGTTGGATAAATATTATTTTAATATTATTAATATTTTATTCATGCAATCTCTTAATCTGATCGATGGAAATACAATCAAATTCAGGAACGAAGTATCTCAGTTTTGCTAAACGTGAACAATATTCCTCTCTGGCCAATTGGCAAATCGAATCTAGCCCCGTTCACATTGGAGCAACTTGTCATGCGATTATACAGGTTATTTTTATTATTATTATCATCATTTTTTATTGTTAATATTATCACCATAATTTTTTTGTAATATTATTATTTTTATTATTAATAATATTAATATTATTTTTTTCTCGGGGACAGCTGGGCAGTGAGGTGATGCAGGGACAGGGGGTATTTATTATGGCTTTTTTAATATTATCATTCATTTATTATTATTATTATTATTATTATTATCATCATAATTGTTTGTTGGATAATTATTAATTTTATTATTATTAATATTTTATTCATGCGATCTCTTAATCTGATCGATGGAAATACGATCGAATTCAGGAACAAAGTATCCTAGTTTTGCTGAACGCAAACAATATTCCTCTTTGGCCAATTGGTAAATCAAATCTTAGCCCCCGTTCACATTGGAACAACCTGTAATGCGATTTGACAGGTCAAATCGCATTAGAGGCGCATCTTATTGCTGGCGATGGCAGTGTTCAAATTGATGCGACGCCGACTTTGTGGTGCTGCATTGATTTGAAAAAGTAGTACATGCATTACTTTTGGCGATTTCGGGGTGCAACTTCAATAGACATCTGTGCATGAAGCCGCGCTAATGTCTTCAAAGTCGCACTGAGTTGCGGGTTTGAAATCGTGCAAAAGTTCTGACTATTCGATTGTCTGTCAATTTCGATCATTTTTTAATCAATTACACATCAATCGGATAATTAAATCGAAAGCGCGGGCGGCCATTGGAAGTCTGCGTTCCCAACCAGAGCGGCGTCCAGGTACAATGGCTGCGCGTCGCCTGCCAGGCCGGGGGGAGAGTGCAGGATGGCTTCCCGATGTGACACACTTTCCTCCTTTGTTGGCGATCGCCCCTCTTCCCAACCCCTGCAGCAGATTTGCCTCGAGGTCATCAGTAATCCGCGTACGGAGGAGGGGGGCCGATCCGGTTACCAGAGAGGACAGATGGCCGACCCCAAAAATAAATAATAAAAAAAAAAGACCCAGCCCGCCCCTTTCTTTGGACAGGCGCCCCGGGGTGGTAATAAAGGCGTAAATATCGGACAGCTGAGGGGGGGGGGGGGCGGAGGAGAAATGTGCCAATGTGCCATTTTATATGTGCTTTTATCTATATCCCCCCCCCCACACTGAGAATAAAATAGTAATAATAATAATGACAATAATACTACAAAAAAATAATTATAATAATATGAACATTTATTTTCGACGCTCCCCCCCACTTCACTGCCCACCCACCCCGAGAATAAAATAGTAACAATCATAATAATAATGGTAATAATACTACAAAAAAATAATTATGATATGAATAATAATCTTCATCGCCCCCGCCACCTCACTGCCCACCCACCCCAAGAATAAAATATTAATAATAATAATACTACAAAAAAAATTATAACATGAATTATAATCTTCATTCCTCTGCCCCCGCCATCTCACTGCCCACCTACCCCGAGAATAAAATAGTAATAATGATAATAATACTACAAAAAAATAATTATACTAAAATGAATAATCATCTTCATCCCCCTCCCCCCCGCCATTATTATCATAATAATGATATTAATACAAAAAAATTATATTAATATGAATAATAATCTTCAACCCCCTCACTGCCCACCCACCCCTAGAATAAAATAGTAATAATAATACTGCTACAATTTTTTATTTATAATAATATAAATAATAATATTCATCCACCACCTCACTGCTCACCCACACCGAGAATAAAATAGTAATAATAATAATAATGGTAATAATACTACCAAAAAAACATATTTACATGAATAATAACCTTCACCCCCCCCCCCCCCATCACCACCTCACTGCCCACCCACCCCTAGAATAAAATATATATAGTAATAATATTAATGCTACAATTTTTTTTATAAATAATACTATGAATAATAATCTTCATTCCCCCCACCCCCCCACCACCTCACTGCCCACCCACCCCCCCACTTCACTGCCCACCCACCCCTAGATTAAAATAGTAATAATAATAATACTACCATTTTTTTATAATATTATGATTAATAATCTTCATTCCCCCCTCCCCCGCCATTCTAATCATAATAATGATAATAATACTAAAAAAAAATAATTATAATAATATGAATAATAATTAATAAAATAGTAATAATAATAATTTTTATAGTAATACTAAAAAAAATAATTATAATAATATGAATAATAACCTTCATACCCTTGCATCATCTCACTGCCCACCCACACTGAGAATAAAATGGTAATAATAATAATAATGATAATAATACTACAAAAAAAAACATAATTATAATAATATTAATAATAATCTTCATCCCAGCGCCACCTCACTGCCCACCCACCCCAAAAATAAAATAGTAATAATAATAATAATACAACAAAAATAGTTGTAATAATAGGAACACAAATAATATTATTACAATAAAATAATTATAATAATATGAATAATAATCTTAACCCCCCATCCATCACCGAGAATAAAATAATAATAATAATTATAACGATAATACTAAAAAAAATTATAAGATTATTAATAATAACCTTCATCCCCCCTGCTCCCGCATCATCTCACCGCCCACCCATCACCAAGAATAAAAGAATAACATTATTAATAATAATAATAATAATAACAATAATGATGATAATAATAATACAAAAAAATGATAATATTATTAACAGTAAAATAATAACGATAATAATAATAATGATAATATCCCCTGTCCCCGCATCACCTCAATGCTCACCGGTGCCCGAGAACAGAATAATATTAATAATATTAGTATTAATAATAATAATAATGATGACAATAATAATAAAATGATGATGATAATATTAACAGTATCAAAATAACAACAATATTAAATTATAATAATACCATAATAATAATATTGATAATAATGATTGTAGTAATAACAATAATAATATAATAACAATAATATTAACCACTTTCCGCAGATCTACTGTGGACAGGCGGCAGCTACATGCTAGGAAACACACTTGATACGTTTCCAGGTTTTTGGGCGCGCATTCAGGACCCCCGTGCTGACCTGTGCTGTGATTGGACACAGCATGAGTTTGTCAGCAGATTTCAGCCAATGATTTTAGCTCTATACCTGCTGATCGGCTGTGGCAGAGTTCTGTGTTTTACAAATAGTGATCTGACTGTTTCTTCTCCCTGAAATCAGCTCTGAGTTGAGGTAGAAAAAACAGCCAGATCTGAGAGGAAAAGCAGCACGCTGCATACAGTGTGGCTTGAACGCCCCTAAATGTTCAAGCATGCGGGGACAGGGGGGGCACTTTATTTTTTAAAATTTTGATTTTTTTTTTTTTGGATATGTTTTATAACAGAAAGTAAAAATTATTATTTATTTATTTATTTTTTTTGCAATATTTTCCATCTTTTAAAAAAAAAAAAAAATACCCAGTAGTGATCAAATACCACCAAAAGAAAGCTCTATTTGTGTGAAAAAAAAAAAAAAAATTATTTAAACTTCATTTGGGTACAGCATTGCATGACTGCGCAATTACCAGTTAAAGTAGCGCAGTACGGAATAGCAAAAAAATGAAAAACGGCCTGATCATGAAGGCGGTAAAACCTTCTGGATCTAATGTGGTTAAAAGAATAATAATAATATTATGAATAATAATAATAATAAAATATAATAATAATATACAAGGTCTGTACATTAGAAGAGGATTACTGTCCCTTTAATTGTTTTTTTTTTTAATTTTTTTTATTTAAGAAGTCTGGTTAGTTTAACTGCTTCCATTCCATGCCAAATCTGTCATTCCTCTCCTACATGTAAAAATCATCTTTTTTTTTTTTTTTGGTAGAAAATTACTCAGGACCCCCAAACATTATTATTATTATTATTATATGGGATTTATATAGCGCCGACAGTTTATGCAGCGCTTTACAACTTGGGGGTAGACAGTACAAATACAATACACTTTAATACAGTAGTATATATATATATATATATATATATTTTTTTTTTTAGCAGAGACCCTAAGGAATAAAATGGCAGTCATTGCAACTTTTTATGTCACACCGTACTTGTGCAGAAATTGTTCAAGCGCGTTTTTTTTTTTTTTTTATTTTTTTTTTTTAAGAAGTCTGGTTAGTTTAACTGCTCCCATTCCATCCCTCTCCTACATGTAAAAATCATCATTTATTTTAGTAGAAAATTACTCAGGACCCCCAAACATTATATATATATATATATATATATATATATATATATATATATATATATATATATATATATATATATATATATATATATATATATATAATCTAAAAAAAAAAAATATATATATAGATATATATCTATAGATATATACATATCTATCTATATATATATATATATACATTTTTAGCAGAGACCCTAGAGAATAAAATGGCAATCATTGCAACTTTTTATGTCACACGGTATTTGCGCAGCAATTTTTCAAACGCAATTTTTTTGGAAAAAAAAAAACAAAACACTTTCATGATTAAAAACAAAACAAAACACAATATTTATCCCATTTTTTTTTTTTGCATTATGTGAAAGATGATGTTACACCGAGTAAATAGATATCTAACATGTCACTCTTTAAAATTGAGCACACTCCTGGAGTGGCGCCAAACTTCAGTCATCTCCATAGGCGACGATTTAAAAGTTTTTACAGGTTACCAGTTTAGAGCTACAGAGGAGGTCTAGTGCTGGAATTATTGCTCACGCTCTACCGTTCGCGGCGATACCTCACATGTGTGGTTTTGAACACTGTTTACATATGTGGGCGTGACTTACGTACTTATTTGCTTCTGTATGCGAGCATACGGGGACGGGGTGGGGGGTATTACATTTTTTTTTGTTTCTTTATTGTTTATTTTATTTGAATTTTTTTTTTTTTTTTTTTTACACTTTTCCTTTTTATTTTTTTACTTTTTGATCACTTTTATTCCTATTACAAGGAATAGGGCATGACAGGTCCTTTTTATGGAGAAAGGGGGGCTTCCAGATTACGAATAAGCACCCTGCCCGCAGACCCCCGCAAACACTGCCCAGGGTTGTTGGGAAGAGGCCCTTGTCTCCATCAACATGGGGAAAAGGTGCTTTGGGGCGTGGGGTGCAAAGTCCCTCCTGGTCCAAAATACTCCCCACCCCACATGTTGGGGTCATGCGCCCCCCCCCCATTTCCTGACCTGCCGGGCTGCATGTTCACACAAGGGTCTGGTATGGATTTTAGGGGGGACCCCACGCTGTTTTTTTTTTTTTTCTCTGGTGTGGGGTTTCCACTCAAAATCCATAAAAGACCAAAGGGTTTTCAATTTTGGCGTGGGGTTCCCCGCTGAAGATCCTCAGAGCAGAAGTCGCAAGTTGGATCGGATAAGATGATGATTCCCGACTTTCATTGAAATCAATGGGCTGAAATCGTGTCCAAGTCACACCAAAGTAGTGCAGGAAGTGGGACCAGCTAGGACTCAGATTGATTGATTGATTTTGACACGTCATGCGACTTGTGCTCTGGAAGTCGGATCGTATGTCTGATCAGTGTGAACCGGCCCGTAACCACTTGCCGACCAGTTATACAGCGGCAGCTCAGCAGGCTCCAACGAATCGCCGTACCTGGGGCACGCACGCGCGGCTACTTGCCAGCAGGGAAGCCGATGTAAACACAGCAGACCGTTATTCTCTCAGCAATCAACACAGAGCTTCTCCTATTTAGGATCACAGGTCTCTGTATTAATTTGACAAGCCCATCCCCCTCACAGTTAGAAAACACCCCCTAGGCTCACTTTTGAACCCTTTGATCAACCCCGGTGTTAACCCCTTCCCTGCCAGTGTCATTATTACAGTAACAGTGCATATTTTTAGCACTGATTACTGTAGCAATGTCACTGGTCCCCCCAAAAAGTGTCACAAATGTCAGTTAGGGCTCCGATCTGTCTGCCGCAATGTCGCAGTCCCGCTAAAAATCGCAGATCGCCGCCATTACTAATAAAAAATTTTTAAAAAATTAACAATGACATAAATCTTTCCCCTAGTTTGTAGACGTGATAACTTTTGCGCAAACCAATCAAAATACGCTTTTTGGTATTTTTTTAACCACTTCCCGCCCGCCCTATAGGCGATTGACGGTGGGAAGGTGGTTGCATTTTCCTGACCCGCCGTCATATGACATCGGGCAGGACAATGCGCTATGCTCACTCTGACACACCGCATCTCCGATCTCGGTAAAGAGCCTATGACGTAGGCTCTTTACCGTGTCAGCAGCTGTGTCCAATCACAGCTGGTCACATAGTTAAATAGGAAGTGCCGTTGATTGGCAGGCAGGAGTAGAGGAGAGACAATCTGCGGCTCTCCTGACAGGAGGGGGGTCTGTGCTGGTAATCAGAGCATTGATTACCAGTGCAGACCCTTGGGGGTGCCACTAGAACCACCAGGGATGCCCACCCATGGCCACCAGGGATGCCCACCCATGACCCCAGAGATGCCCTCTATGGCCACCAGGGATGGCAATCAGGGCTCAAGGAGCCTGCCAGTGCCCTCTCCATCAGTGCTGCCCACCATTGCCATCTATCAGTGCTGCCCACCAGTGCCCATTATTGCCCACCAGTGTTGCCTATCAGTGCCCATCTGTGCCACCTATCAGTGCCGATCAGTTCCATCAGTGCCACCTATCAGTGCTACCCATCAGTGCCACATATCAGTGCCCATCAGTGCTGCATATCAGTGCTACCTATCAGTGCCCATCAGTGCTGCATATTAGTGCCACCCTCATCAGTGCCCGTCAGTGCGGCCTCATCAGTGCTGGAAAAAACGTATTTATTTACAAAATTTTATAACAAACAAAAAAACTTTTTTTTTTTTTTACAACTTTTTGATCTTTTTTTATTTGTGTAGCAAAAAATAAAAAACTTGCGGTCATCAAATACCACCAAAAGAAAGCTCTATTTATGGGGAAAGAAACTGACATAAATTTGGTTTAGGTACAGCATTGCACGACCGCGCAATTGTCATTCAAAATGCAACAGCGCTAAAAGCTGAAAATTGGCCTGGGCAGGAAGGGGATGTAACTGCCCTGTATTGAAGCGGTTAACAAAAATATGTAGCCGAAAAACAAATTGGCCTAAAATGATGAAAAAATTAGATTTTTAATTTTTTTTTTTATTGGGAATGTTATATAGCAGAATTTTTTCAGAATTGACGCTCTTTTTTTGTTTATAGCGCACAAAAAATAAAAATCGCAGAGGTGATCAAATACCACCAAAAGAAAGCTCTGTTTGTGGGGAAAAAAGGACGTCAATTTTATTTGAGTGCAGCGTCGCACGACTGC
Organism: Pelophylax lessonae; assembly: GCF_965119305.1. Taxonomy (NCBI): domain Eukaryota; kingdom Metazoa; phylum Chordata; class Amphibia; order Anura; family Ranidae; genus Pelophylax; species Pelophylax lessonae. The sequence continues at coordinate 14,802,588 of NC_138776.1, read as the reverse complement.
GCAATTGTCCATTAAAATAACGCAGTGCCGAATCACAAAAAAATGGCCTGGTCATTAAGGGGGTAAATCTTCTGGTCCAGAAGTGGTTAAGGGGGGTGAATACAAATGCACACCACACTTTTCACAGATTTATTTGTATCATTTTCCTTCCACTTCACAATTATGTGCCACGTTGTGTCGGTCTATCACATAAAATCCCAATAAAATACATTTACATTTTTGGTTGTGACGTGACAAAATGTGGAAAATTTCAAGGGGTGTGAATACTTTTTCAAGGCACTGTATGCAGCTAGTATAAGTACCTGTATGCAGCTAGTATAAGTACCTGAATTCATAGTTAAATTGCCTGCTTGTAACTTCCTGCACTGCTGGATTCAGACTAGGGGAGGAAGAGTCATATTTCCCAGTGTGTAGAATATTTGCTCCCCTCCGGCTGCTGTGGATCCTCCCCACCAGCTGGAACACCACTATAGGACGTACAGGCCAGCGGTAGGAACCACAGCAGCCAGCAGGGGGGTTTTTGCAGAGATGTGGCTGTCAATCTAGCGGCCAAAATGCATTTTGATGTGATTCGGCTATTGGTTAGGTATATTTTATAGGTGGGCTATTGGGTAGGTTATTTTACAGGTGGGCTGTTGGGTAGGTTATTTTACAGGTGGGCTGTTGGGTAGGTTATTTTACAGGTGGGGCTATTGGGTAGGTTATTTTACAGGTGGCCTATAGGGTAGGTTATTTTATAGGTGGGCTATTGGTTAGTTTATTTTATAGGTGGGCTATTGGGTAGGTTATTCTACAGGTGGGCTATTGGGTAGGTTATTTTACAGGTGGGCTATTTGGGTAGGTTATTCTACAGGTGGGCTATTAGGTAGGTTATTTTACAGGTGGGTTATTGGGTAGGTTATTTTACAGGTGGGCTATTGTGTGGGTTATTTTACAGGTGGGCTATTGGGTGGGTTATTTTACAGGTGGGCTATTTGGGTAGGTTACTTTACAGGTGGACTATTGGGTAGGGTAGGTTACTGGTGGGCGATTCATTTGGTTATTTTACAGGTGGGCGATTAGGTTGGTTATTTTACAGGTGGGCTATTGGGTAGGTTATTTTAGAGGTGGGCTGTTGGGTGGGTTATTCTACAGGTGGGCTATTTGGGTAGGTTATTTTACAGGTGGGCTATTTGGGAGGGTATTTTACAGGTGGGCTATTTGGGAGGGTATTTTACAGGTGGGCTATTGGGTAGGTTATTTTACAGGTGGGCTATTTGGGTAGGTTATTTTACAGGTGGGCTATTGGGTAGGTTATTTTACAGGTGGGCTATTGGGTAGGTTATTTTTTAGGTGGGCTATTGGGTAGGTTATTTACAGGTGGGCTATTGGGTGGGTTATTTTAAAGGTGGGCTATTGGGTGGGTTATGTTACAGGTGGGCTATTGGGTAGGGTATGTTACAGGTGGGCGATTGGGTAGGTTATTTACAGGTGGGTTATTTGGGTAGGTTATTTTATAGGTGGGCTATTGGGTAGGTTATTTTAAAGGTAGGCTAAAGTGACCCTTTGGTTAAAGGCTCACCTTAACGCAACACAAATTAATGAACAATAATGCGTTGACTTACCATGTGCATTAATGCAACACAGAGGGATCTAGTGGGACAAATGTCGCATTCGCCCGGCTATCACAACATTTTGACAATATTTTGTTCAACATGTTATTTCCTATGATTGTCAGCTCCATCTAGTGGTAGAAAAAAAATGCATTTTGGCCACTAGATGGAGCTGTTGGCTATAGGAAATATACATATTAAACAAAATAGGATCAGAATTTGTGATGGCCGGGCGAATGCTTGTGACATTGGTCCAACATTTTTTTTTTTTTATAAATAGACCCCATGTTGTGAATGGGCCTTTAACTCCCCATGAGTCACCTGGTGACCCCTTTTCAGGGCTGAGAATGTTGGAAATAAAAACGACAAGATCTTTTTTTTTTTCCAGTCGTTAACAAATAATGGTGGAGTTAGTGAAATATCTCCAGTATCTCCAAACACACATTTGGTTCCACCTATCTCCTAACACCACATGGCCCCCCACCGTCTTCTGCTGCCGATACAGATATCTCACAGCAACTGGCTAACTGATTCACAGCTTCTGCGCTGCGGGGCCCATGGTTGTTAAAGAGCCCACCATCCCCGTGCTAAGGTCCTGGTCTGTACACATGCTGTGCCCATTATGAGAGGTTCCCACCATCCCTGTGCTGTGTTCCCGGGTCTGTACACCCGCTGTGCTCATTATGAGGAGCCCCACCATCCCTGTGCTGAGTTCCCAGGTCTGTACACCTGCTATGCCCATTATGAGGAGTTCCCACCATCCCTGTGCTGAGTTCCTAGGTCTGTACACCTGCTGTGCCCATTATGAGGGGTTCCCACCATCCCTGTGCTAAGGTCCTGGTCTGTACACCTGCTGTGCCCATTATGATGGGTTCCCACCATCCTTGTCCTGGGTTTCTGGGTCTGTACACCTGCTTTGCCCATTATGAGGGGTTTCCACCATCCCTATGCTGAGTTCCCGGGTCTGTACACCTGCTGTGCCCATTATGAGGGGTTTTCACCATCCCTGTGCTGAGTTCCCGGGTCTGTACACCTGCTGTGCCCATTATGAGTGGTTCCCATACCTAAGAACCAGTGAGCTGCACAATTTTCTGTTGTTGGGTTTAGGTGTCCTTTAATACTAAAGTTAGTCTTCAGGGCAGACTAGACCCCCGCATGACGGTTGGCGGTTTAATTCTCCGCTAGAATCGCACAGGAAGCCAGCTGTGTATTGTGAAATAATTCCCCCATCCTCCTCATCACCTGTCTGATGATAATCAAAACTCTTTTTACAATAATAAGTTTATATAAAAAAGTATACACCGTATCCGAAGACAAAACTTTTGGTGTTGCAAAGAAGAGGGAAGTCGGTGGGAAGAATGCTCCTTACATTGGTGGTCAGTGGGAAGAATGTTCCTTACATTGGTGGTCAGTGGGAAGAATGCTCCTTACATTGGTGATCAGTGGGAAGAATGCTCCTTACATTGGTGGTCAGTGGGAAGAATGCTCCTTACATTGGTGATCAGTGGGAAGAATGTTCCTTACATTGGTGGTCAGTGGGAAGAATGCTCCTTACATTGGGGGTCAGTGGGAAGAATGCCCCTTACATTGGGGGTCAGTGGGAAGAATGCTCCTTACATTGGGGGTCAGTGGGAAGAATGCCCCTTACATTGGGGGTCAGTGGGAAGAATGCTCCTTACATTGGTGGTCAGTGAGAAGAATGCTCCTTACATTGGTGGTCAGTGGGAAGAATGTCCCTTACATTGGTGATCAGTGGGAAGAATGTTCCTTACATTGGTGATCAGTGGGAAGAATGTCCCTTACATTGGTGGTCAGTGGGAAGAATGTCCCTTACATTGGTGGTCAGTGGGAAGAATGTCCCTTACATTGGTGGTCAGTGGGAAGAATGTCCCTTACATTGGGGGTCAGTGGGAAGAATGTTCCTTACATTGGTGGTCAGTGGGAAGAATGTCCCTTACATTGGTGGTCAGTGGGAAGAATGTTCCTTACATTGGTGATCAGTGGGAAGAATGTTCCTTACATTGGTGGTCAGTGGGAAGAATGTCCCTTACATTGGTAGTCAGTGGGAAGAATGTCCCTTACATTGGTGATCAGTGGGAAGAATGTTCCTTACATTGGTGGTCAGTGGGAAGAATGTTCCTTACATTGGTGGTCAGTGGGAAGAATGCCCCTTACATTGGTGGTCAGTGGGAAGAATGTCCCTTATATTGGTGGTCAGTGTGAAGAATGTTCCTTACATTGGTGGTCAGTGGGGGGAATGCTCCTTACATTGGTGGTCAGTGGGAAGAATGTTCCTTACATTGGTGATCAGTGAGAAGAATGCTCCTTACATTGGTGATCAGTGGGAAGAATGTTCCTTACATTGGTGGTCAGTGGGAAGAATGTTCCTTACATTGGTGGTCAGTGGGAAGAATGTCCCTTACATTGGTGGTCAGTGGGAAGAATGTTCCTTACATTGGTGGTCAGTGGGGGGAATGCTCCTTACATTGGTGTTCAGTGGGAAGAATGTCCCTTACATTGGAGGTCAGTGGTAAGAATGTTCCTTACATTGGTGTTCAGTGGGAAGAATGTCCCTTACATTGGTGGTCAGTGGGAAGAATGTCCCTTACATTGGTGGTCAGTGGGAAGAGGACCTGTTACGTTGCCCTGAATGGAGTGCGGTTGACTCTAGACTATGTCTCAGGCGTATGCCGGAATGTTCAGAGGAAGGCGAAGGGCCGCAGTGCCCCCACTACTCCGTCTTTTTCCCAGCAAGGAGTGCAATGGGAATATAACTTAGTATAAAGAGGACCTGTCACTTTGCCCTGAATACACTGTGGTCAACTATTGACTACATTTCGGCCATTTGCAGGGATGTTCGGAGGAAGGCGAAGGGCATGGAAACTGACCACTAATAAATTAATTGACACCAGTTACCCAGCCTGTTGTGGCCGCAGTGCCCTACTACTCAAGACTTTTCCCAGTAAGGAGTGCAATGGGAATATAACTTGCTATGAAGAGGACCTGTCACTTTGCCCTGAATGGACTGCAGTTGACTCTAGACTATGCCTCTGGGGTACGCCGGAATGTTCAGAGGAAGGAGAAGGGCCGCAGTGCCCCCCCCCCCTACTCCGGGCTTTTCCCAGCAAGGAGTTCAATGGGAATATAACTTAGTATGAAGAGGACCTGTCACTTTGCCCTTAATGGACTGCGGTCAACTCTTGACTATGTCTTGACCATATGCTTGAATGTTTGGGGGAAGACGAAGGGCATGGAAACTGACCATTAATAAATTAATTGACACCAGTTACCCGGCCTGTTGTAGCGGCAGTGCCCTCCTACTCCGGGCTTTTCCCAGCAAGGAGTGCAATGGGAATATAACTTGCTATGAAGAGGACCTGTCACCTTGCCATGAATGGACTGTGGTCAACTCTTGACTATGTCTCATTCGTATGCAAGAATGTTCGGAGGAAGGCAAAGGGCCGCAGCGCCCCCCCCCCACTTCTCTGGGCTTTTCCCAGTAAGGAATGCATTGGGAATATAACTTGCTATGAAGAGGACCTGTCACTTTGCCCTGAAAGAAGCGTGGTCGACTCTAGACTACGTCTCGACCATATGGCGGAATGCTCCGAGACAAAGGGCATGGAAAATTACCTATAATAAATACATTGACACCAGTTACCCAGCTGGTTGCCGCCACAGCACCCCTCTACTCCTGACTTTTCCCAGTAAGGAGTGCAATGGGAATATAACTTGCTATGAAGAGGACCTGTCACTTTGCCCTGAATGGACTGTGGTCGACTCTAGACTACGTCTCGACCATATGGCGGAATGCCCTGAGGAAGGCGAAGGGCGTGGAAAATTACCTATAATAAATACATTGACACCAGTTACCCAGCCGGTTGTGGCTGCAGCACCCCCCCCCTACTCCGGGCTTTTCCCAGTAAGGAGTGCAATGGGAATAAAACTTGCTATAAAGAGGACCTGTTACTTTGCCCTGAATGGACTGCGGTCAACTCTTTACTACGTCTCGGCCATATGCCGGGGTGTTCGGAGGAAGACGAAGGGCTTGGAAACTGGCCATTATTAAATTTATTGGCACCAGTTACCCAGCCGGTTGCGGCCGCAGCACCCCCCTACTCCAGGCTTTTCCCAGTAAGGAGTGCAATGGTAATATAACTTGCAATGAAGAGGACCTGTCACTTTGCCCTCAATGGACTGCGGTTGACTCTAGACTACGTCTCGGGGGTACGCCTGACTGTTCAGAGGAAGGCGAAGGGCTGCAGCGCCTCCATACTCCAGGCTTTTCCCAGCAAGGAGGGCAATGGGAATATAACTTGCTATGAAGAGGACCTGTCACTTTGCCCTGAACGGACTGCGGTTGACTCTAGACTACCTCTCGGCCTTACGCTGGTACTCTGGGAGGAAGGCGAAGGGCGCTTCTCTTACCTGTGATGTCGAAGTCCTCAGCCATGAGTTGAAGCTTCCTAGACTTTGCCTGACATCAGGAGGAATTTCCTATTTCCCGTCTGCTACCCCCCGGCTCTATTGTCATGCAAAAGCCACCCGGCTAGCACAGGGAGCTCCGGGATGGGTAGAGGCAGTGACAGCTCCGACGGAGGAGCGCAGTGGCGTGCTGTACACAAGCTTCACGCCCACTACCACAGGAAACCATCTTCTAAACCTGAGTCACAGCTGATAGCGGCCCAGCCTCGCATCACCAGGAGAAGGGGGGGGAGGGGGGAGTCCCTTAGGGCAAAGTCAGCAATCTGCATTAGCAACACCAATGATAAGAGCTAGCAAAGTAACCCCCCCCCCCCCCCCCACCACCACCACCTCACCACCACATTCATGATATCTCCAAGACTAACTGATCAGGGGGGTAATTCACCGAAAGACAATGCATGCAATGCACAGCGCATTCTATTCCGGGCCTGAAGGCACTGACACTGAAGACACTGAAGGCCATTGCTTAACCACTTGCCGACCACCCGCCACAGATATACGGCTGCGCGAATCGCCGTACCCATACGTCGCTCCTCAGGAGCGAGCGGTGCGTACGTGGCGATTCGTGAGAGTGGAAGCTGATCTGCAGGGCCAGCAGCCGCGAATGGCACCGGGCATCCATGATCGCTCCCTGGGAAGACAGAACGGAGGTCTGCCATTATAAACACAGCAGACCGCTGTACTGTCAGCAATCAGCACAGAGCGCCTGTGTTCCTCCTATTTAGGATCACAGGTCCCTGTGTTGATTCTATAAGCCCCTCCCCCTCACAGTTAGAAAACACCCCCTAGGAATACACTTAACTCTTTGATCACCCCTGGGTTAACCCCTTCCCTGCCAGTGTCATTATTACAATAACAGTGCATATTTTTAGCACTGATTACTGTAGTAATGTCACTGGTCCCCCCAAAAGTGTCAAAAATGTCAGTTAGGGGTCCGATCTGTCCGCCGCAATGTGGCAGTCCCGCTAAAAATCACAGATCGGCGCCTGACACCCGCGATCGTTCCCCGCTGAGAAGGGACGATGGTCTGCTGTTGTAAACACAGCAGACCGTTGTTCTCTCTGGAATGAACACAGAGCGCCTGTGATCCTCCTATATAGGATCACAGGTCTCTGTGTTGATTTCACAAGCCTCTCCCCCATACAGTTAGAAAACACCCCCTAGGCCAGTGATGGCGAGCCTTGGCATTCCAGATGTTTTGGAACTACATTTCCCATGATGCTCATGCACTCTACAGTGTAGGTGAGCATCATGGGAAATGTAGTTCCAAAAATATCTGGGGTGCCAAGGTTCGCCATCACTCCCCTAGGCTCACATTTAACCCTTTGATTGTCCCTGGATTAACCCCTTCCCTGCCAGTGTCATTAGTACAGTGACAGTGCATCTTTTTAGCACTGATTACTGCAGTAATGTCACTGGTACCCCCAAAAGTGTCAAAAATGTCAGTTAGGGGTACGATCTGTCCGCCGCAATGTCGCAGTCCCGCAAAAAATCGCAGATTGCCGCCATTACTAGTAAAAAAAAAAATAAAATGAATAAAAATGACATAAATCTTTCCCCTAGTTAGTAGATGTGAAAACTTTTGCGCAAAACAATCAAAATACGCTTATTGGGATTTTTTTTTTACCAAAAATATGTAGCAAAAACAAATTGGCCTAAATTTATGAAACAATTTTATTTTTATTTTTTTTTCATTAGTAATGTTATATAGCAGAATGTGAAAAATATTGTTTTTTTTTCTTTTTTCAAAATTTGTCGCTCTTTTTTTTGTTCGTGGATGCGATAACTTTTGCACAAACCAACCAACCAAAACACGCTTATTGCGATTTTTTTTTTTTTTTTACCAAAAACATGTAGCAGAATTCAAATTTGCATAAAATGATGAAAAAATTAGATTTTTAAATGTATTTTGGGGGGGGGGGGGAATGTTATATAGCAGAAAGTGAAAATATTGTTTTTTTTTTTCAAAATTGTCGCACTTTTTTTGTTTGTAAACGCGATAACTATTGCACAAACCAACCAAAATACACTTATTGGGATTTTCTTTACCAATAATATGTAGCATGATACAAATTGGCCTATAATGATGAAAAAATTGGATTTTTTTATTTTGGGGGGGGGGGGGATGTTAGGAGTGGGGAAATTTGTGTTGGGAGGGGGATGAGGGAAAAGGATTTGTACTAGGTGGGGGGAATTGGGGGGGTTATGCTAGAAGAGGTGATATGGTAGAGGGGGAGGTGAATTTTGTTTGGGGGGGGGTGGCGGTAGGGGTTGTGCTGGTAGGAATAAATAGGGTGGTATTTGTGCTAGGAGGGAGAATTTGGGAGGGGGGGGATTTATGCTAAGAGGGGGATTGGGGGTGGGGGGGAAGGATGTGTGCTTGGAGGGGAAATTTGAGGGGTTAAGGATCTGTGCTAGGAGGGGTGATTATGTTTGTGTTAGGGGGGTTTTGGGGATGGGGGGGAAGATTCGCTCACGGAGGGGGGTTTTAACAGAGGAGTGGATTTGTACTGGGAGGAGGGGGATTTTATGCTTAGGGGGTAAGCATACAGTGCTCAATTTTTTTTGGGGGGTGGGAGGGGTTTTTTGCTGACAGATAATACTCACGCATCTTTTTTTTTTTTTTGGGGGGGGGGGGCGCAGTTTGGCATGTTCCCCCCTAGGCTCCAGGTAACTTTGTCCCAGGACTGCTGGAAGCGATGACCTGACCTCAACTTCGGTTTCCCCGGATGGTATTGGCGCTATTTTGAACCCCTCTGCGCCGGCTCCTGCTGGCCCTTTCAGGGGTTTGGCATTCTGGGAGGCGGGGCTTGTGGCCATGTGACTGCCCTGATTGGCCCACGTCTCCCTGTGCTTGTGCGCAAAGGCGAACGCACGCGTTGGTCCCGCACGCAAACAACGTTTGTCCCCCACATGTGAGGTATCACTGTGAACCTCAGATCATGCGCAGTAATTCTAGCACCAGAGCTCCTCTGTAAATCCAAACTGGTAACCTGTAAGAAGGAAACGCTTCCCCCGGCCTGCAGCAGACTGATGACATCATCTCACCTTGTGACTTTCTACAAAATTACATTGTTGCAGTCTGATCACTGAGGGAGAGGAGACTGAGGAAATGCTCCCCCGGCCTGCAGCAGACTGATGACATCATCTCATCCTGTGACTTGCTACAAAATTACAATGTTGCAGTCTGATCACTGAAGGAGAAGAGACTGAGGAAATTCCTCCTCTTGCTTGGCAGAAATTATCCCCCGTGTAAGTGTTGGGTTTGTTGAACATTATGGATGCCTAATGTGACCCATTGAAGTAAATGAGTCCCGCGCTGCGATTTCCCTGCTACTGCATGTAGCACACATAGGGGGTCTGATGATGAAATGTGACCTGCATGTATTGCATCTTTGTATTTACACTCATACTCTAATTTTACCCTTAATAATAAAATAATAGAAAAAAATAATAGAAGAGAACGCAGCGTATAAAGGAACGACACATTTTCTAAGAATAAGAGCGCCATCTGCTGGAATAATAACAGAGCTCCATTGTCACATTTCCTTCCGGATTACTCCATACCTGCAGAAAGATTGGAGTTTATCCGGTGATTCCCTGATTGGCTGATCTACATTATTACAGATGCAAACTTTACATTACAGGGAAGTTTAGTGTTAGGATTACAGGGAGGATTAGTGTTAGGCTTACAGGGAGGGTTAGTGTTGGGGTTACAGGGAGGGTTAGTGTTAGAGTTACTGGGAGAATTAGTGTTAGGATTACAGGGAGGGTTAGAGTTAGGATTACAGGGAGGGTTAGTGTTAGGGTTACTGGGAGGGTTTTTGTTGGGGTTACAGGGAGGGTTAGTTTTACGATTACAGGGAGGCTTAGGTTTACAGGAAGTGTTAGGGTTACCAGGAGGGTTTTTTGGGGTTACAGGGAGGATTAGTGTTAGGATTACAGGGAGGGTTAGTGTTAGGATTACAGGGAGGGTTAGTGTTAGGGTTATAGGGAGGCTTAGAGTTACAGGAAGTGTTAGGGTTACAGGGAGGGTTTTTATTGGGGTTACAGGGAGGGTTAGTGTTAGGGTTACCAAGAGGGTTTTTGTTGGGGATACAGGGTAGGTTAGTGTTGGGGTTACAGGGAGGGTTAGTGTAAGGGTTACAGGCAGAGTTAGGGTTAGTGTTACTGGGAGGGTTAGTGTTGGGGTTACAGGAAGTGTTAGGGTTACTGGGAGATTTTTTTGTTGGGGTTACAAGGTGGGTTCGTGTTAGGGTTACAGGGAGGGTTAGTGTTAGGGTTACAGGGAGGGTTAGTGTTGGGGTTACAGGGGGAGTTAGTGTTAGGAATAGAGGGAAGCTTAGTGTTAGGGTTACAGGGAGGGTTACTGTTGGGGATACAGGGAGGGATAGTGTTAGGAATACAGGGAGGGTTAGTGTTAGGGTTACAGGGAGGGTTAGTGTTGGGGTTACAGGGAAGGTTAGTGTTAGGAATACAGGGAGGGTTAGTGTTAGGGTTACAGGGAGGGTTAGTGTTAGGGTTACAGGGAGGGTTAGTGTTAGGGTTACAGGCAGGGTTGGGGTAGTTACTCAAAAAAAGTAACTAGTTATTACCGGTAGTTACTTCTGTAAATTGTAATGAGATTACTGTACTAGTTACTGCATTTGAAAAGTAACTTCACTACTTATTACTTTACTTTCCTCTTAATTGACCGTGTAGAAGAAGATACATGACACTATTTCTGCATAGAGTTTATTGTATAAACACAGGCTTTGGGAAACATGAGAACAAAACCTGAAAAAACAGAATAAAACATAAAGTGCAACAAAAAGTCATAAACTTCATCCCTCTCTTTTCTTCGAAATAACGATTGTATCGCACGGCTTGGGTAACGCAGGAAAGCGCGTTCCTATAGCCTAGTAAAGTAGTGTAGTTACCAATATTCGTATTGTAACTAGTTACTTTACTTAGTTACCAAAAAAAGTAATGTAGTTACTGTAATCAGTTACTTTGTAACTAGTTACCCCCAACACTGGTTACAGGGAGGGTTAGTGTTGGGGTTACAGGGAGGGTTAGTGTAGAGGTTAAAGGGAGGGTTAGTGTTAGGAATACAGGGAGGGTTAGTGTAGAGGTTAAAGGGAGGGTTAGTGTTGGGGTTACAGGGAGGGTTAGTGTTGGGGATACAGGGAAGCTTAGTGTTGGGGTTACCGGGAGGGTTTTTGTTGGGGTTACAGGGTGGGTTAGTGTTGGGGATACAGGGAGGGTTAGTGCTAAGGTTACAGGGAGGGTTAGTGTTGAGGTTACAGGGAGGGTTAGTGTTGGGGTTACAGGGAGGATTAGTGTTAGGATTACAGGGAGGGTTAGTGTTAGGATTACAGGGGGGGGTTAGTGTTAGGATTACAGGGGGGGGTTAGTGTTGGGGTTACAGGGAGGGTTAGTGTTGGGGATACAGGGAAGCTTAGTGTTGGGGTTACCGGGAGGGTTTTTGTTGGGGTTACAGGGTGGGTTAGTGTGAGGATTAGTGTTAGGAATAGAGGGAAGCTTAGTGTTGGGGTTACAGGAAGGGTTAGTGTTAGGAATACAGGGAGGGTTAGTGTTGGGGATACAGGGAAGCTTAGTGTTGGGGTTACCGGGAGGGTTTTTGTTGGGGTTACAGGGTGGGTTAGTGTTAGGATTCGGAATAGAGGGAAGCTTAGTGTTGGGGTTACAGATCAGGAGTAAATGTAGCCATCCTCAGCCTGGGGACATGTTACTGGCTGATCACCAGGTGAAGATAAGATAACAATGTAACAATTGGTGATTAGCTGACATCTCACAGTGCAGACCATGCATCGTCTCCATCCACCGGTAAACCTTTCAGAATAAAACTCTCACGGTCAGCTTCCTAGGACCGGAGGATCGAGGAATGCAAATCCCCACCAAACCACCGGAAACAATTTAGTAAATGGGAGGCGGAATGATTTGCGCTAATTACGCTCCTGATTCTGTCAGTAACGCGTTTGATAAATCTCCGTTTTTTAATTCCTAACACAAAAGGCCGGCTTGTAGGAAGAGTAATGACCCCTTTATGCAGGAAATAAATAGCCGCTCTGATTTACGCTTCATTTCCCCGCCTAATATAAAACATACAAAGCGATACAACGTAACGACAAGCCGAGTGATTCCAATAATAACGCCGCGGCGCGGTGAAGAAACATCGCCGGGTGAGTGGCGGGGAGGCGGACACCTGTGACTGAACGCTTATTTTTACTAATATCTACACTGGAAGCACCTTTTATTGTATTCCATCGATTTTCATCGCCCCGCGGTGCGCACTCAGGGAATGCTTTACATTCGCCGTTTAACTGCTCCCAGTTACGTTCGATGTTACGAGATAGATGTACCGAGATTTGATGGAAAGAGCATTAAACTTGAAAACAACAGCTTGAAAATAAAATTGCTTTTCCCTAAACTCCCGAAATTGTTATTCAGATGTAGGAAGACGCGCGTCGTAAAATAACCGGGCTGACGGGAACATTTAACCACTTCTGGACCGGAAGGATTTTACCCCCTTAATGACCAGGCCATATTTTTGCGTTACTTTAACGGACAATTGCGCGGTCGTGCGACGTTGTACCCAAATAAAATTGATGTCCTTTTTTTCCCACAAATAGAGCTTTCTTTTGGTGGTATTTGATCACCTGTGCGATTTTTTTTTTTTTGAGCTATAAACAAAAAAGAGTGACAATTCTGAAAAAAAAGACATATTTTTCACATTCTGCTATATAATATTCCCCAAAAAAAAAAAAAATAATAATTTAAAATCTTAATTTTTTAACATCTTAGGCCGATTTGTATTCTACTACATATGTTTGGTAAAAAAAAAAATCGCAAAAAGCGTATTTTGATTGGTTTGCGCAAACGTTATCACATCTACTAACTAGGGGAAAGATTTGTCATTTTTATAGGTTTTTTTTATTTTTTACTAGTAATGGCGGAGATCTGCGATTTTTAGCGGGACTGCGACATTGCTGGGGACAGATCGGACCCCTAACTGACATTTTTGACACTTTTGGGGGACCAGTGACATTACTACAGTAATCAGTGCTAAAAATATGCACTGTCACTGTACTAATGACACTGACAGGGAAGGGGTTAACACAGTAGGTGATCAAGGGGTTAAATGTGTACCTAGGGGTGTGTTTCTAACTGTATGGGGGAGGGACTTGTGAAATGATCATAGAGACCTGTGTTCCTATATAGAAGGATCACAGGCGCTCTGATCATTCCAGAGAGAACAACGGTCAGATGTGTTTACAACATCCGACCGTTCTTCTCTCTCAGTGGGGAGCGATCGCGGGTGGACTATTTTTCACATTCTGCTATATAACATTCCCAAAAAAAAAAAATTAAAAATCTAAAATTTTCTTCATTTTAGGCCAATTTGTGTTCTGCTACATATTTTTGGTAAAAATACCAATAAGAGTATTTTGATTTGTTTGCGCTAAAATTATCGCGTCTACAAACTAGGGGAAAGATTTATGTCATTTTTATTTATTTTTTTACTGGTAATGGCGGCAAATGGCGATTTTTAGCGGGACTGCAACATTGCGGCAGACAGATCCGACCCCTAACTGACATTTTTGACACTTTTGGGGGGGGGGACCAGTGACATTACTACAGTAATCAGTGCTAAAAATATGCACTGTCACTGTAATAATGACACTGGCAGGAAAGGGGTTAACACTGTGGTGATCAAAGGGTTAAGTGTGAGCCTATGGGGTGCTTTCTAACTGTATGGGGGCGGGACTTATGACATGACCACAGAGACCTGTGATCCTATATAGAAGGATCACAGGAGCTCTGTGATCATTCCAGGGAGAAGAACGGTTTGCTGTGTTTACAACATCTGACTGTCCTTCTCTCAGCGGGGAGCGATTGCGGGTGTCAGGCGGCAATCATGGCAGCCGATCCCGTGGATCGGCATCCCCGCTGCCTAGTCAGGGCGGGAGCGCACTAGCATCATTTTCACCACCTAGCACCACTTGCACAACCGACAAGTGCTAGGGGGCAAAAGTGGTGCTTGTGCGCTCCCAAAAGTGGTGCTAGTGCGCGTTTGCCCCCCAGCACCACTTGCACAACTGACGTACCCCTAAGTTGTTTCGCGCAGCCGAGCCAACCTGCTGCAGTAAAACTGCGGCGGGCGGTCGGCAAGTGGTTAATGCACCACAGAAATGTAAACGGGCCCTTAAAGATAAAGTGACCATTTCAGTGCTCTCCCAGGTGCCTCCGTTCCCCCATTCTCCAAAAGCAACGCACAACTGCCATTTACACCGCCCAAGGCCAGCACACGGGGCTGGGAAAAGGGGGTGGGCAGGAGGGACGGCTGCCCTGGGCACTGTGGTATCATGTAAGATGGGGGGAAGGTTGGGCAGGAGGGTATTTTTGTTGGAAGGGGGAATTTGGGGGGCAGCAGGGGGTAAGTATTGTTCTAAGAGGGTAAATTTGTGTGTGTGCTAATAGTGGTGATTTAGGGAGTTTTAAGTTGGATTTTGGGGAAGAAGATTTGTGCTAGGAGGGGGGGGGATTGAGGGTGTATTTGTACTGGGAGGGGGGGGGGGGGGTTGGAGTGGGGGGTAAAAAATGTGTACTAGGAGGGGAAATTTTAGGGGTAGAGGATTTGTACTGAAGGGGTGTTTTTTGGTCAGTGGGGGCATTTGAGCTTTGGGGGAGATTTGTGCTGGGAGCGCAGTTTGGCATGTTCGCCCTGGGCTCTCGATGACCTTGTCCTGACACTGGCAGCACCGAACTTCTACCGGATACACCAAACCACAACCTGCCACATATGTGAAAGTGTGGGGTCTCTATATGCAGACATATATAGGGGGTCTGTATGCTCTACTATACGCCATCTGGTGGGGGCAGAACGCACAGCACACAAGAAAGGTCCCCTGACATCTCACTGCTCTGCTGGGCATGCTTATGTGACCTAAACCCTAGGCTAAGATGACATGATCATTGGCTACCAGGAGCATTGGGTATGTTTCACATCATTAGGGACTGCAGAGAGTTTATTGATTTCAATCAAAGGGATCCTATCTGGTAGACTTGCAAAGAGATAAGTAGATACAGAGCTCAAAATATCAAGTCTTGGGCCACTAGCCAGGCCTTAAGAGTTACTCGGCACCAGTTGCCCCCACCCATTCCCTACCCTGTCCCGCCCCTAAGTCTGCCCCTAACTACGGTCTCATCAGTGGCCATCAGTGCAGCCTCATCAATGGCCATCAGTGCAGCCTCATCAATGGCCATCAGTGCAGCCTCATCAGTGGCCATCAGTGCAGCCTCATCAATGGCCATCAGTGCAGCCTTTAAGTGCCCATCAGTGTAGCATATCAGTGCTGCCTTATCAGTGCAATTAGTGCAGCTTGCCAGTGCCGTCTCATCAGTGGCCATCAGTGCAGCCTCATCAGTGCCCATCAGTACAAAACATCAGTGCTGCCTTATCAGTGCAGCACCGTTAGTGCCCATCAGTTCAGTTTATCAGTACCCATCATTGCCGCCTCATCAGTTGCCATCAGTGCAGCCTATTAGTGCCCATCGGTGCAGCAAATCAGTGCTGCCTTATTAGTTGTGCCTCATCAGTGTAGCCTATTAGTGGCCATCAGGGCAGCCTTATCAGAGACCATCAGTGCAGCCTTATCAGTGGCCATCACTGCAGCTATTAGTGACCATCAGAGCAGCCTTATCAGTGCCAATTAGTGCAGCCTATCAGTGCCCATTAGTGCAGCCTTTAAGTGGCCATCAGTGCGCATCATCAGTGCCCATCAGTGCAACATATCATTGCCCATCAGTGCAGCATATCATTGCCCATCTGTGCAGCCTTTCAGTGCCCATAAGTGCAGCATATTCATATTCAGTGCCCATCAAGGCAGCCTATTATTGCCCATAAGTGCAGCAGATCAGTGTCCATCAACGCACCCTATCAGCGCAGCATATCATTGCCCATTAATGCAGCCTATCATTGCCCATCAGTGCAGCCTTATCAATGCCCATATATAGAGAGGGCTTTTTTTCCTCAGAAAATAGGTCCAGGTACTCCCCTCCTCCGAGTCACCCCTTGTCTCCACCCCGAGCCACCTCTGAGCACCATTCCTTGATTCTACCCCCTGCTCACCTCTCAGTACTGCCGCTTTTAGAGAATGCCGTACAACGTATCATGTAGTGGTGCTAAGTAATTTGGTAATAATAGCAGCCAGTATGAATAGACCCCTCCCTCAACAGTAGATCCCTCCCTGCAGCAACTGACCCCCCCCAGGCAATCAATAGACCCCTCCCCTGAAATAATAGACCCCCACAGCAAAATACCTCCAACCCAGCAACAGTAGACACCTTCAATAACAGACCCCCAACAGCAACAACAGATCCACACCAGCAAAAATAGACCCACCCCAGCAACAACAGAACCCCACCAGCAACAATAGATCAGCCCCAGCAAAAGTAGACCTCGACTAGCAACAATAGACCCCAACACCAAAGTACCCTCCCCAGCAACAATAGGCAACATCAGCAACAGTGGACCCTCCCCCAGCAACAATAGCCCTGTGTGTGTATATATATATATATATATACACACAGTATATATGAAAACCAGAGGGCTATAGTGAATGGATTTATCATCCTAGTACAATTATGAAATGTATTTTGCAGCCAATCGCATCGATTTCTTAGTGCCGGTTCGCACTATAGCAATGTGGGACATCGCATTCAATTCGCACCACACTGCTATGCAAATCGCATGTGATGTCTGTGCGATGCAAATTCAGCCATGCAGATTACAGAAGTCGCACAGGACCCCTTTCTCTTTTGGTCCACACCAGAATTGGACCGCATGGGTGCTCACGCCTATGCGATCCGATTTATGTCCGAACTGACAGTTCGCACTGCGATGTGCGAACAGATCTGGGGGTGTCGTTAACTTTGTATTGACACCCCCAGCGATTCGCATATGGCAGTGTGAACTGCCTGCGCGTTTGAGTGCGATGCGGGAGATTCGCAGGCTTTCCGCATCGCATATGTGTGAACCGGCACTGACTATCGATTATATTTGGTATATATTTTGCATATCTTATACATATGACTGAATTACAGTTATTCTGTCATTTGTAGTATTTTTACAATTCTAATTATTAATATGAAAACACTGAATCACTTTTATACAGCACAAAAAAAAACCTTATTTTTTAAATGCCATCTACAGTCCGACCACTAGAGGGCAGCCTTGTCCTCCTTATCACACTCTGTGTAGAATTATGCACCATAATATTTTGCTGCTTCGATACATTGTATTCGGTGTTGTATTGTGATCTTCAGTACATTTTCTTTGATCAATGGCTGGTTGGGTTCACATTTGTGCATGCGCGGGAGTGCGTGTAAATCGCACGCCTCTTGCACCCGCACACAAGAAAACGCGTAGGGGTGCCATTAACACCTAGCACCATGTGGTTTCCACGTAGCCGGATCTTACAGTATCTCACAAAAGTAAGTACACCCCTCACATTTTGGTAAATATTTTATTCTATCTTTTCGTGTGACAACACTGAAGAAATGACACTTTGCTACAATGTAAAGTAATTAGTGTACAGCTTGTATAACAGTGTAAATTTGGGACAGGCAAAAAAAAAAGCATAAAGAATGCAAAACGCAAATCGCAGCGAAATCGCAGGAACATCACATTTGCAAAAACACAAAAAGCAAACTGCGGAAGTGTGAACTTTATTATGAGTTCTATGGTGACAGCAAACACTTTCATGCTATTACATCAGCACTGTAATACAAACACAAACAATCGTTCTATCTGACGATCCAATCTAGGAAGAATCTCCTTTCATGCTGTGAGTGCTGCCTGTCTGCTGGCCGTCTCTTTCCACAACTTCCTGGATTCCCAGCATGCTTTGCAGCTCCTCTTTAACCCCCTTGGAGCCTAAGCCTTTTTCCGACAATAGTTGCTTACAAGTTAAAATCAGTATTTTTTTTTATAATATATATATATATATATATATATATATATATATAGTGTGTATATATATATATATATATATATACAGTGGGTACGGAAAGTATTCAGACCCCCTTAAATTTTTCACTCTTTGTTATATTGCAGCCATTTGCTAAAATCATTTAAGTTCATTCTTCTTCCTCATGAATGTACACATAGCACCCCATACTGACAGAAAAACACAGAATTGTTGACATTGTTGCAGATTTATTAAAAAAGAAAAACTGAAATATCACATGGTCCTAAGTATTCAGACCCTTTGCTCAGTATTTAGTAGAAGCCCCCTTTTGATCTAATACAGCCAGGAGTCTTTTTGGGAAAGATGCAAAAAGTCTTTCACACCTGGATTTGGGCATCCTCTGCCATTCCTCCTTGCAGATCCTCTCCAGTTCTGTCAGGTTGGATGGTAAACGTTGGTGGACAGCCATTTTTAGGTCTCTCCAGAGATGCTCAATTGGGTTTAAGTCAGGGCTTTGGCTGGGCCATTCAAGAACAGTCACGGAGTTGTTGTGAAGCCACTCCTTCGTTATTTTAGCTGTGTGCTTAGGGTCATTGTCTTGTTGGAAGGTAAACCTTTGGCCCAGTCTGAGGTCCAGAGCACTGTGGAGAAGGTTTTTGTCCAGGATATCCCTGTACTTGGCCGAATTCATCTTTCCCTCGATTGCAACCAGTAGTCCTGTCCCTGCAGCTGAAAAACACCCCCACAGCATGATGCTGCCACCACCATGCTTCACTGTTGGAACTGTATTGGACAGGTGATAAGCAGTGCCTGGTTTTCTCCACACATACCGCTTAGAATTAAGGCCAAAAAGTTCTATTTTGGTCTCATCAGACCAGAGAATCTTATTTCTCACCATCTTGGAGTCCTTCAGGTGTTTTTTAGCAAACTCCATGCGGGCTTTCATGTGTCTTACACTGAGGAGAGGCTTCCGTCGGGCCACTCTGCTATAAAGCCCCGACTGGTGGAGGGCTGCAGTGATGGTTGACTCTCTACAACTTTCTCCCATCTCCTGACTGCATCTCTGGAACTCAGCCACAGTGATCTTTGGGTTCTTCTTTACCTCTCTCACCAAGGCTCTTCTCCCCCGATAGCTCAGTTTGGCCGGACGGCCAGCTCTAGGAAGGGTTCTGGTTGTCCCAAACGTCTTCCATTTGAGGATTATGGAGGCCACTGTGCTCTTAGGAACCTTAAGTGCAGCAGAAATCTTTTTGTAACCTTGGCCAGATCTGTGCCTTGCCACAATTCTGTCTCTGAGCTCTTCAGGCAGTTCCTTTGACCTCATGATTCTCATTTGCTCTGACATGCATTGTGATCTGGAAGGTCTTATATAGACAGGTGTGTGGCTTTCCTAATCAAGTCCAATCAGTATAATCAAACACAGATGGACTCAAATGAAGGTGTAGAACCATCTCAAGGATGATCAGAAGAAATGGAAAGCACCTGAGTTAAATATATGAGTGTCACAGCAAAGGGTCTGAATACTTAGGACCATGTGATATTTCAGTTTTTCTTTTTTAATAAATCTGCAACAATGTCAACAATTCTGTGTTTTTTTGTCAGTATGGGGTGCTATGTGTACATTCATGAGGAAGAAGAATGAACTTAAATGATTTTAGCAAATGGCTGCAATATAACAAAGAGTGAAAAATTTAAGGGGGTCTGAATACTTTCCGTACCCACTGTATACTATATATATATATATATATTTAGCAGAGACCCTACAAGTTAAAATCAGTATTTTTTTCTACAAAATTACTTAGAACCCCCAAACATTATAAATAAATAAATAAATATATATATATATACACACACACACACACATTATATTATTTTTTATTACAACCCCCAAACATTATTTATATATACTGTATATATATAAATATATATATATATATATATATATATATATATACACACACACATTATATTATTTTTTATTACAACCCCCCAAACATTATTTATATATATATATATATATATACACATTTAGCAGAGACCCTACAAGTTAAAATCAGTATTTTTTCTACAAAATTACTCAGAACCCCCAAACATTATAAATAAATAAATATATATATAGTAGAGACCCTACAAGTTAAAATCAGTATTTTTTATATATATATATATATATATTTTTTTTTTTAACAAAGACCCTACAAGTTAAAATCAGTATTGTTTTCTAGAAAATTACTTAGAACCCACAAACATATATATTTTTTTATTTTAATTTTTTTTAGCAGAGACCCTAGAGAATAAAACGGCGATCATTGTAATATTTTATGTCATACGGTATTTGCACAGCGGTCTTTCAGATGCAATTTTTGGGGAAGAAATACACTTTCATGAATTAAAAAAACAAAACAGTAAAATTAGTCCAGTTTTCTTTTGTAAAATGTGAAAGATGAGGTTACGCCGAGTAAATAGATATCTAACATGTCATACTTTAAAATTGCGCACACTTGTGGAATGGCGACAAACTTCGGTACTTAAAAATCTCCATAGGCGACACATTACAAAACTTTTAACAGTTACGTGTTTAGAGTTATACAGAAGGTCTTGTATTAGAATTATTGCTCTCGCTCTACCGATTGCGGCGATACCTAACATATGTGGTTTGAACATTGTTTACATACGCGGGCGCGACTTGCGTATGCGTTTGCTTTTATGTGTGAGCACGGAGTGATGGGGCGCTTTACTTTTTTTTTTCTCTTAATTATTTTATTTTATTTTTTTTTAAATTTAACACTATTCTTTCAAATTATTATTATTTTTTTTAACACTTTCATTGCTGTCATGTAAACATCCCTTGTGACAGTAATATGCAGGGGCAGGTACTCTTTATGGAGAGATCGGGGGTCTAAAAGACACCAAACCCCTCCACCACACTTAAAAGCATTCAAAATGCCAAGGGGTGAGGGGAAAGAAATATTGCGGTTCACCAAAAAAAGACGCATTAGACACTCCGACCAGAAAATGACTCTGCTACAAAAACTCCCCCTTTTCCTTTTTGGTGATTTTTGTGTTTTTTTTTTTTTTTGGGGGGGGGGGGGGTTCGTGAATTTTAACCATAATTTGAATTTTATTCAAATTGAATTTTAACCATTCAATAAATTTTGTATTTTTTTTTTTATAATTTTTGGTTTGTAATTCAACCATAAATTCAATTTTTAAATAAATTTTTAAATAAATTAAATTTAAATAAATTCAATTTTCAATTTTTGGTTTGTAATTCAACCATAAAAATTCAACCATAAATTGAATTTTATCCATTCAATAAATTTTGTATTTTATTTTTTTTTTTTTTTTTTTTTATAATTTTTGGTTTGTACATGTCTATTATATCTGAGGTACCGAGAAAGTCCTAATCTTATTTAGTCTCCTCTTTCCCCTATTCTTGGACACCATGCTTTGGGTAACATGATCTCTACTTTTCCCTTTTGCATTATGCCCACTAGATGGAGCTGAAGATAAAATTACAGTAAATAAATACTCAGCTCCATCTAGTGGCCATAACGCAATACGTTCCTGGATTTCTCTATTTTTTATGTTTATGAATGGCTAACCTTCGACCTATACTGGAAATAGATGGAGAACATTTGATTTTTGCCCATGTCCGCCCAGAACAGATGTACCAGCAGGTTACAGATTGCTGTTTTTTTTTTTTATATAGCGGTGATATTGAGCTGCACGTTGACTGCTCTCCTATTGTATAGAGAGGAAGTAAGGCTGTTATTCCTCACAGTGGTTATATTTAGTGATTTCGGCATAGTCTCATTGAAATAAGAACCCGCCATTCCAATTACTTGGAGCACTCCAAACAAGCTGTGAAATGTCAGGAAACTGATTAACTTGCAGACCTTTTCTTTGTTTAGTCGAACAAGTCCGCCTGTAATTGGTGCTGTCACACAATAGCTGGAGGATTTCGGTCTGGGCGGGTATTGTCATCCAGCTACAAAATATACTCAATAAAAACTTAAATGAGAACTCCAGGATAAGGAAATATTGTCTAAACCCATTCGTCATTTGTATTCCTCATGAATCTTGCTTTATTTGGTTTAGTTGTAGCTGGTATGATAGGGTGAACAATAGCCCTCATCAGCAACAGTAGATCCTTCCCCAGCAACAATAGCCCTGTGTGTGTGTATATATATATATATATATATATATATATATATATATATATATATATATATATATGTATATGTACAGTATAAATGAAAACCAGAGGGCAAAACTTAGATTGGATATAAAAGCATTATGGCCACTAGATGGGGCTGATGATACTGGGAAGTTGGTTTTTATTTGCTAGAACCCTTAGCTCCCACTAGTGGCCAAAATGCAGTATTTTTCTGTGGTTGGTCACAGTCCTCACATGGTACAGACAGGGCCAATCACAACCCATCTGTACCATGTGATTAGCTGTGATTGGCCACAGCTAATCACAAGAGTAAACACTGAATGAGTAGTTTTCATTTAGAAAAAAATGGTTGCCAATGACTGTAAAAAGCACAGTTATAAGCAATTATGGGGTGTAAAAAATAAAAATAAAAATCTGATCATCTCCCCAGATAGTACAGTGTTGCTCTGGTCACTATATGTAAAATTAAATAAAAAATAAAAAAAGTAAAAAATTAAATATATATATATATATATATATATATATATATATATATTTATTTATTTATTTATTTACTTAATTATTTTTTTTTTTAATTTTTTAATGAGATCGGCCGTCAGCACATCAGGATTGATCGATTTTCACATATGTATACCAAAATTTTTAAAAAAGTAAAAAATGTAAAAAAATTATATATATATATTTATATATATATATATATATATATATATATATATATATATATATATAAAATTATATATAATTTTTTTAAGTTTTTTTTTACTTTTTTTTTAATTTTGGGATACATATGTGAAAATCGATCAATCCTGATGTGCTGACGGCCGATCTCATTTCTTGAGATGTCAGGACAGTACAAATACCCCCAAATGACCCCTTTGTGGAAAGTAGACAGTCCAAGGTATTTCATAAATGGCATTGTGTGTTTTTTGAAGTTATAATTTTTTTGTCACAATTTTTTAGAAAATTTGTAAAGGAAATTTTTTTTTTTTTTACAATTTTTTTTTTTTTTTACATTTTTTTCACATACTGTCGCCAGTGACAGCATCATCATATGACTGATATGGCGGTGATCAGGGACACTAACTGGTGACAATATATTAAAAAAATAAAATAAAATTATATATATATATATGGAATAAGGGAATAATAACCGCGCTAAAGGAACAGATAAATTAAAACAGCAGCAACTTCAAGTGTGACCACACCCTAATAAATATTATACATATAAGTCGCGCTAAATATATTAGATGGAGATGTGAAGTCCATAAAAGTCCAAAATAATATTATTGATAAATTCCAGGACCAAGCTCCCTTAAGGGTATGTGCTTACCAGATGAAGGTAAGGAAAAGGCAGTCTCGCTGCGTAGAAACTTGTCACCTTGACAGTAGATCCAAGCTTCTATGATCGATCAACTCAGTGGACATGGGATCATGAAAAGCAAAAAATGCCGCAATAGCGTAAAACCCAACAAACAAATTGTGACTATCACCATAGGTGTGGGTAAATGAAAATTGTGATGTGATATGACCTCCACCACAATAAATGGAATAAATAAATCATGCAAAAATATAGGGAACTTAGGGTGAATAACCCCTACCAGAGAGGTTGAGGGTTGACGCCTTAAGTGATTAATGTGTATCGGTTGGAGTAGCCTCTTACCAAACAGAAAAAATAATGACACAGTGAAGAAAACGTTGAAAAAAAGGTAATCGTGCTGAACCACCACCAGCTGAATTCGCCTCTTACCCTGGATAGATATAGATTAGCCAAAGTGCACTAAACAAATCCAGTGTAACACTCAGGATCCAGCAATTTCACACCTGTGAGAGTTGCCTCTTACCACATATGAAGTTGTATCAAGCCTGTAGGGTAAACCAAGTGGCCAAAGACCGACCCCAAATTGAATCCAAGCCTGTGTGTATACGAATAACCAGGGGATCCGACCAGAGGTGTAGGTAACTGGGTCTCAGAAGTTTCAGCAATATAGGATATCACCACCATAAGAAGAAAGAAAGGGCTCCCATAGCGTAAAACCATAAAAACATTTTATTCCATATAAGCAAAAAAACTTACAAAGACCAGGAATGGGTGAGCAATGGAGGTTGCCGCCGGCCGGACGGCTCCGCTCGTCCGCACTCGTGGGTCGCAGTCAGATGACGTCAGTACGCCGTTGCCCTGACGACGTTTCGTCACAGATGACGTTATCAAAGGTGCGGACGGCGTACTGACGCCATCTATTTATAAGAAGAGAGGACTGGATGCCCGGAAGTGGGTGAAGACCGTTCCGCCATCATTGAAGAGGTAATCAGAACTATTACGATCATACATCCACCATCGGGCAAACAATTTAAACTAAGCTGTTCTACGCAGCACAAATAACACCCATAGGGTTGTCAACCCGTACAAACAATACATTGGTGCAATACATATATAATAAACAATAATGTCAATCCCATAGAGAGGGCTGGCTGCAACGCCATCTAGTGGATATTTGATATATTAAATATGAAAGGTCCATATATATGATCTTTTTCACATAGACCCCATCAAGACAACAACAATATTAACCTATTGAATATAATCAAAGGTTGCTGATATATGAAATAAAGTTATTCTGACAAACCGCTCTCAATCATTGTGTATATTGGGTCAAGAACCGGAACCAACTTAAAAGATTTTTTGGCCCCACCCTACATCAATAAATGTCACATATACCAGTTATATATTGGTGTTGTCCTGTTACAATCTCAAATGAAATTTGAATGATATACATATTTAAAATTTGTAAAATTATAATAAAAACAATATATGGTCAAGTGAACTTAATCCAAAATGTACAGGTGATATCATACATCTCCATCAGATGATGAAAATATATTAATAACAATGGAAATAAGGGCTTATATGACTGAATAACCGGATCAAACTAAGCATTATTTATGAACGCATTCACTTCTATATCCACATTCAGTCCAAACGGTACATAAGTTTTGACTCGGTGAATCCAGGTCATCTCTAATTTAGAGATGCCTCTAACTAGGGGTTCACCTCTCCAGTGTGGTGTGAATTTATCTATCCCTAAAAATAAAGTATTAGCGGGATTTTTACCATGGACAAGAGCGTAGTGTTTGGACACTGAGTGTTTAGGGAATCCCTTAAGGATATTGGATATGTGTTCATTGAGTCTCACTTGTAGCGGTCGTTTAGTTCGGCCTATGTATTGTAACCCGCATGGGCACTGGAGTAAATATACAATGCCAGTGCTCATGCAGGAAACAAATGGTCTAATGGCATGAACTCTACCTGTACTGGTAGAAGTGAATTCTTTAACTGTTCTACGCTTGTTAGAGCTAAAGGAACAAACCCGACATCTATTACATTTGTAGAATCCAGTCATTTGGCTTAAAAAGGTAGGTTTAGGAGCTGGTGATTCCAAAATGTTAGGTGCCACCTTGTCTCTCAAGGTGGGAGCCCCTCTAAACACCACACGTGGTCTATCTGGCAAAGTGCTGCCCAAGACAGGGTCATTCCCTAGAATGTGCCAATGGCGGCTAACAATGTTCTTAATACTCATATGCTGGCTAGAGAAAGAAGTGACAAAAGGCAGGCTGAATGATGAATCTTTAGGATCCACTTTTGGATTCCCACTCAGTAGTTGACTTCTGTCTATTTGACTAACCTCCGTCAGGGTCTCTCTAAGGAATCCCTCGTCATATCCCTTATCAAGAAATCTCCTAGTGAGGACACGAGCCTGAGTTTGGAAATCATGAAAGTCACTACAGTTGCGCCTAATGCGGAGGTATTGGCCTTTGGGTATGGCCCTCAGCCAAGGTGCATAATGGCAGCTATCGGTAGGAATATATGAATTCCTATCGGTTGCTTTAAAGTATGTGGACGTACAGAACTGTCCATCTTTGATGTTAATAGTAAGATCAAGAAAATTGATAGTAGACTGGCTGCATTCATAGTTTAACTGTATACCCCGATCATTGATGTTTAAATGATCTAGAAAGGATATCAAGTCACTGTAATGGCCATCCCAGAGGAGGAGCACGTCATCTATATACCTAGCCCAAAGGAGTATCTGCGGTCTACGATGGGCATAGATGACGCCCTCCTCCCACTGGGCCATAAACAGATTTGCAAGGGATGGGGCATATTTGGCACCCATGGCCACACCGGTGACCTGGCGATAGAATTGCCCGCTATACCAAAAATAATTATGGTGGGTTGCAAACTCCAATAACTCCATAATAAATGATATCTGGATAGCCGGCAAATCAGAATTCCTATTGAGAAACATATTAACCGCATTTAGCCCAACACTATGTGGAATGATTGTGTATAGGGAAGAGACATCAGCTGTGACCATCCAAAGATTATCAGTGGGGGTCACGTTGGTCAAAAGACCAATGACATGTCTCGTGTCTTTAATATAAGATGGTGTGTTTTGCACCAGTGGCTGCAGATAAGAGTCAATGTACTTCCCCACCCGGGACGTCACAGAGTCGATGCCACTGACAATGGGACGACCCGGGGGGGAAGTCAGACTCTTATGCAGCTTCGGTAGATAGTAAATAACCGGAGTGCGGGGGCATTTGGGGATCAAAAATGCCTTTTCTTTTTTATTGATTATATTTTGATTGAATCCTCTTTCTACAATACCCTCAAGAATCTTTTTATAGGAAACTTTGGGATCCCTAGATAGAGGGACATAGGTTAAGTTGTCACCTAAAATCCGATGCATCTCCCGGTTGTAATCGCTACGGTCAAGTACAGCGATCCCACCCCCCTTATCCGCTGGCCTAATGACCAGATCTTTATTGTCACAAAGGGAATCTAATCCCTTTTGTAGGTCGGCGGACAAAGAGGTTTTATGTGGTTTGACCCTATCCAGATCTCTAAGTAACACATCCCTAAATACCTTTAGTGATGGAGCTAAAGAACCAGGCGGGTTAAATAATGAGGCATTAGAAAGCCCAGAGTGTTGAATCTCAGAGCTAACTAAGCGATTTTCCTTAATAGGGTTACTCAATATGTATCTTTTTATATTGAGTTTTCTTACAAATTTATGGATATCCATGTACGTCTGGAACTTATCCAGACGTTTCGGAGGAGCATATTTCAAGCCTTTATCCAATAAAAGTTTCTCGGGTTCAGATAGTGCTACCTTACTCAGATTAAATATACCAGCCCCAGCTATGTTTTTACTTTTTTTAAGTTTGATGCGCCTGCCTCCTCGGTTTCCTCTTGTGGCTCGGCGGGGCGCTTGGTTCCCTGTGTGGCCCTGGGAAAATTCGTATACACACAGGCTTGGATTCAATTTGGGGTCGGTCTTTGGCCACTTGGTTTACCCTACAGGCTTGATACAACTTCATATGTGGTAAGAGGCAACTCTCACAGGTGTGAAATTGCTGGATCCTGAGTGTTACACTGGATTTGTTTAGTGCACTTTGGCTAATCTATATCTATCCAGGGTAAGAGGCGAATTCAGCTGGTGGTGGTTCAGCACGATTACCTTTTTTTCAACGTTTTCTTCACTGTGTCATTATTTTTTCTGTTTGGTAAGAGGCTACTCCAACCGATACACATTAATCACTTAAGGCGTCAACCCTCAACCTCTCTGGTAGGGGTTATTCACCCTAAGTTCCCTATATTTTTGCATGATTTATTTATTCCATTTATTGTGGTGGAGGTCATATCACATCACAATTTTCATTTACCCACACCTATGGTGATAGTCACAATTTGTTTGTTGGGTTTTACGCTATTGCGGCATTTTTTGCTTTTCATGATCCCATGTCCACTGAGTTGATCGATCATAGAAGCTTGGATCTACTGTCAAGGTGACAAGTTTCTACGCAGCGAGACTGCCTTTTCCTTACCTTCATCTGGTAAGCACATACCCTTAAGGGAGCTTGGTCCTGGAATTTATCAATAATATTATTTTGGACTTTTATGGACTTCACATCTCCATCTAATATATTTAGCGCGACTTATATGTATAATATTTATTAGGGTGTGGTCACACTTGAAGTTGCTGCTGTTTTAATTTATCTGTTCCTTTAGCGCGGTTATTATTCCCTTATTCCACATTTTTGCTTTTGACCTTTAACTGCTGCTTTTGGATATATCCATACAAAATGGATATCTTTGAATATAGAGCCTCTAGGTCACTTAATACTGACGGGGTTTTTGAGGTACTCTCCACAGAGGAAACCGATGTAAGTGGACTCTTTATGAGGCTGAAAAACTTACTTGTATCAGAGATCCATACTCAATGGGACATAGCCTTTTTGGATACCTATATCAAAAAGACTATGGTCCCTAGAAGCCTCAGGTGGGAGGTTTGTCCTCAGCTCGGTGAAGTCGAGTTAGAGGATTGGTATAAATATTTCAATGAAGCAGGGGTGAACTTCTTGCGTTTCCTGTCAGGTAGGAAGAGTGCTAAACTTTCCAGACTCGATGACGAAATAAAAATAGTCAAAGAGAAATTGGCACCCTATAAGGAAAGTGAAGAATATAAATCTTCCTCAGCTGATCTATTAAAAAATCTTGAAAAGGAGGAGAGAGATCAGAAAATCAAGAAACGCAAGAAGTTCAATAGGGATCTCCAAGATTACCATTCTAGTGGCGTTTTTGAATGGCAGAAACGGCTAATGGCTGAATTAAATTCAGAAGAAGAGGGCATGGAGATCTCGACCGCTCAAATCAATAGAGCTGCCCCAGTTCCCCCACTAACAGTGGACACCAATAAAAAGCCACAAAAAAAGGGTGCACATCAGAAAAATAGACGCCCTTCATTCAAATCACCCCATAGGGGACCTAACCCCAAAAAAGGTAAACAACCACAGAATCAATCCAAACCTAATGGTACATATAACAACCAGGGTTATAAAACCAATTGGCAACAAGGGGAGAGGGATCAACCTAACACTCCGAATTATCATCAAAGGGAATACACCCATTCATCTGGTTATCCCAACACTCCGCAATGGAGAAAGGGGCCCTATAATTACCCTGAACCATCCTATCACTATAGGGATCAGGGTCCTGACTATGGCCACCAACGCCACTCATATGGGAGATATGATCAGAGCCCCCCTAGACCTGATAGACGTTGGTATGATCCGCCCACAGGGCCTTTTAGGGGCTCTTTGAGGGAGCCTTATTGGCAGGGTAGGCCTGATAATAGACATGATAACTATCAATATAACGTCCCAGTGGAAAATAGATTTTACCCTTTAAGGGACAATGAGGGCCCTAATAACACCTTACCTCCCCCCAACCAAAGTGCTTCTCAGCCCCTTAGGGAGATAACGTCAGATAATACATCATCCCAGATACCCACCAATCAGAGCTATCCAGGGTGGGGTTTTCCCAGGGCCACACAGGGAACCAAGCGCCCCGCCGAGCCACAAGAGGAAACCGAGGAGGCAGGCGCATCAAACTTAAAAAAAGTAAAAACATAGCTGGGGCTGGTATATTTAATCTGAGTAAGGTAGCACTATCTGAACCCGAGAAACTTTTATTGGATAAAGGCTTGAAATATGCTCCTCCGAAACGTCTGGATAAGTTCCAGACGTACATGGATATCCATAAATTTGTAAGAAAACTCAATATAAAAAGATACATATTGAGTAACCCTATTAAGGAAAATCGCTTAGTTAGCTCTGAGATTCAACACTCTGGGCTTTCTAATGCCTCATTATTTAACCCGCCTGGTTCTTTAGCTCCATCACTAAAGGTATTTAGGGATGTGTTACTTAGAGATCTGGATAGGGTCAAACCACATAAAACCTCTTTGTCCGCCGACCTACAAAAGGGATTAGATTCCCTTTGTGACAATAAAGATCTGGTCATTAGGCCAGCGGATAAGGGGGGTGGGATCGCTGTACTTGACCGTAGCGATTACAACCGGGAGATGCATCGGATTTTAGGTGACAACTTAACCTATGTCCCTCTATCTAGGGATCCCAAAGTTTCCTATAAAAAGATTCTTGAGGGTATTGTAGAAAGAGGATTCAATCAAAATATAATCAATAAAAAAGAAAAGGCATTTTTGATCCCCAAATGCCCCCGCACTCCGGTTATTTACTATCTACCGAAGCTGCATAAGAGTCTGACTTCCCCCCCGGGTCGTCCCATTGTCAGTGGCATCGACTCTGTGACGTCCCGGGTGGGGAAGTACATTGACTCTTATCTGCAGCCACTGGTGCAAAACACACCATCTTATATTAAAGACACGAGACATGTCATTGGTCTTTTGACCAACGTGACCCCCACTGATAATCTTTGGATGGTCACAGCTGATGTCTCTTCCCTATACACAATCATTCCACATAGTGTTGGGCTAAATGCGGTTAATATGTTTCTCAATAGGAATTCTGATTTGCCGGCTATCCAGATATCATTTATTATGGAGTTATTGGAGTTTGCAACCCACCATAATTATTTTTGGTATAGCGGGCAATTCTATCGCCAGGTCACCGGTGTGGCCATGGGTGCCAAATATGCCCCATCCCTTGCAAATCTGTTTATGGCCCAGTGGGAGGAGGGCGTCATCTATGCCCATCGTAGACCGCAGATACTCCTTTGGGCTAGGTATATAGATGACGTGCTCCTCCTCTGGGATGGCCATTACAGTGACTTGATATCCTTTCTAGATCATTTAAACATCAATGATCGGGGTATACAGTTAAACTATGAATGCAGCCAGTCTACTATCAATTTTCTTGATCTTACTATTAACATCAAAGATGGACAGTTCTGTACGTCCACATACTTTAAAGCAACCGATAGGAATTCATATATTCCTACCGATAGCTGCCATTATGCACCTTGGCTGAGGGCCATACCCAAAGGCCAATACCTCCGCATTAGGCGCAACTGTAGTGACTTTCATGATTTCCAAACTCAGGCTCGTGTCCTCACTAGGAGATTTCTTGATAAGGGATATGACGAGGGATTCCTTAGAGAGACCCTGACGGAGGTTAGTCAAATAGACAGAAGTCAACTACTGAGTGGGAATCCAAAAGTGGATCCTAAAGATTCATCATTCAGCCTGCCTTTTGTCACTTCTTTCTCTAGCCAGCATATGAGTATTAAGAACATTGTTAGCCGCCATTGGCACATTCTAGGGAATGACCCTGTCTTGGGCAGCACTTTGCCAGATAGACCACGTGTGGTGTTTAGAGGGGCTCCCACCTTGAGAGACAAGGTGGCACCTAACATTTTGGAATCACCAGCTCCTAAACCTACCTTTTTAAGCCAAATGACTGGATTCTACAAATGTAATAGATGTCGGGTTTGTTCCTTTAGCTCTAACAAGCGTAGAACAGTTAAAGAATTCACTTCTACCAGTACAGGTAGAGTTCATGCCATTAGACCATTTGTTTCCTGCATGAGCACTGGCATTGTATATTTACTCCAGTGCCCATGCGGGTTACAATACATAGGCCGAACTAAACGACCGCTACAAGTGAGACTCAATGAACACATATCCAATATCCTTAAGGGATTCCCTAAACACTCAGTGTCCAAACACTACGCTCTTGTCCATGGTAAAAATCCCGCTAATACTTTATTTTTAGGGATAGATAAATTCACACCACACTGGAGAGGTGAACCCCTAGTTAGAGGCATCTCTAAATTAGAGATGACCTGGATTCACCGAGTCAAAACTTATGTACCGTTTGGACTGAATGTGGATATAGAAGTGAATGCGTTCATAAATAATGCTTAGTTTGATCCGGTTATTCAGTCATATAAGCCCTTATTTCCATTGTTATTAATATATTTTCATCATCTGATGGAGATGTATGATATCACCTGTACATTTTGGATTAAGTTCACTTGACCATATATTGTTTTTATTATAATTTTACAAATTTTAAATATGTATATCATTCAAATTTCATTTGAGATTGTAACAGGACAACACCAATATATAACTGGTATATGTGACATTTATTGATGTAGGGTGGGGCCAAAAAATCTTTTAAGTTGGTTCCGGTTCTTGACCCAATATACACAATGATTGAGAGCGGTTTGTCAGAATAACTTTATTTCATATATCAGCAACCTTTGATTATATTCAATAGGTTAATATTGTTGTTGTCTTGATGGGGTCTATGTGAAAAAGATCATATATATGGACCTTTCATATTTAATATATCAAATATCCACTAGATGGCGTTGCAGCCAGCCCTCTCTATGGGATTGACATTATTGTTTATTATATATGTATTGCACCAATGTATTGTTTGTACGGGTTGACAACCCTATGGGTGTTATTTGTGCTGCGTAGAACAGCTTAGTTTAAATTGTTTGCCCGATGGTGGATGTATGATCGTAATAGTTCTGATTACCTCTTCAATGATGGCGGAACGGTCTTCACCCACTTCCGGGCATCCAGTCCTCTCTTCTTATAAATAGATGGCGTCAGTACGCCGTCCGCACCTTTGATAACGTCATCTGTGACGAAACGTCGTCAGGGCAACGGCGTACTGACGTCATCTGACTGCGACCCACGAGTGCGGACGAGCGGAGCCGTCCGGCCGGCGGCAACCTCCATTGCTCACCCATTCCTGGTCTTTGTAAGTTTTTTTTGCTTATATGGAATAAAATGTTTTTATGGTTTTACGCTATGGGAGCCCTTTCTTTCTTCTTATGGTGGTGATATCCTATATTGCTGAAACTTCTGAGACCCAGTTACCTACACCTCTGGTCGGATCCCCTGGTTATTCGTATACACACAGGCTTGGATTCAATTTGGGGTCGGTCTTTGGCCACTTGGTTTACCCTACAGGCTTGATACAACTTCATATGTGGTAAGAGGCAACTCTCACAGGTGTGAAATTGCTGGATCCTGAGTGTTACACTGGATTTGTTTAGTGCACTTTGGCTAATCTATATCTATCCAGGGTAAGAGGCGAATTCAGCTGGTGGTGGTTCAGCACGATTACCTTTTTTTCAACGTTTTCTTCACTGTGTCATTATTTTTTCTGTTTGGTAAGAGGCTACTCCAACCGATACACATTAATCACTTAAGGCGTCAACCCTCAACCTCTCTGGTAGGGGTTATTCACCCTAAGTTCCCTATATTTTTGCATGATTTATTTATTCCATTTATTGTGGTGGAGGTCATATCACATCACAATTTTCATTTACCCACACCTATGGTGATAGTCACAATTTGTTTGTTGGGTTTTACGCTATTGCGGCATTTTTTGCTTTTCATGATCCCATGTCCACTGAGTTGATCGATCATAGAAGCTTGGATCTACTGTCAAGGTGACAAGTTTCTACGCAGCGAGACTGCCTTTTCCTTACCTTCATCTGGTAAGCACATACCCTTAAGGGAGCTTGGTCCTGGAATTTATCAATAATATTATTTTGGACTTTTATGGACTTCACATCTCCATCTAATATATTTAGCGCGACTTATATGTATAATAT
Source organism: Pelophylax lessonae (assembly GCF_965119305.1). NCBI lineage: Eukaryota > Metazoa > Chordata > Amphibia > Anura > Ranidae > Pelophylax > Pelophylax lessonae. Next base: position 14,768,898 of record NC_138776.1, on the reverse strand, counting down.
ATATATATATATATATATATATATATATATATATATGTATATATGTTTTTTTATTTATTTATTTATTTTTACATATAGTGACCAGAGCAACACCGTACTACTCTGGAGAGATGATCAGATTTTTCTTTGCTTTACTAGCTGTTTGTTTTGTCAGCTTTAGTTTTTAGCTGGATTTCTTGCGGAGCGGGGGATTGGACTGACCGCCCTGGTTCTCCAGGGCAGAGGGTCAGAGGGACCCCCAGCCCGCCATCGAGCGTTCAGCCATGGTTCGTCCTGGCATTAGTGCAGACTTCTGGGAAAATTGGTGAGCCAATCACACAAGCAGGAAATGATGTTTCTGGGGGTGTGGTCAGTATACATTCTGTGTACAGAACAGCTCCAGGCGGCCATATTGTATTGTATTTTCAGAAAATTACAACAGCTGCAGATTGAAAAGGAAAGGTCATTTTTAATAACATTCAATTACAATATGATTTGTGTCGCAGTTGTATACGCTATATTGTTTTTTCTTTATTTGCTGATTTTTTTCCCCATGAAAGTGGAGTTACCCTTTAACTTTCTTCCAACTTAGAGTTAAAGCAGCCAAAAGAAGGTTGACTGATTGCATTGTGGGATGACTGTTGACAACCCCCATCATGTTTGTGTGCCCCCTCCCCCACATTGGAGCGTTTCCAACTTTCATTGTCGTTTCTTTTTTTTTTAACTGTATCCATTCCTTTTTGGAGCTGACATCACAGTGTAGTGTAGGCAGGTGCAATTTGGCCTCTATCCAGTAGGTGGTGCTGTGCTACTATACAGATGGAGGTGAATCTGTAGAAGGAAATTCTTTGAGAGATTCTGAAGTTGTCATAGAGGTTGCAGCTGTCTGATTGGACACTGCAATGTCTGATGACCTTTGGCGGCCATCTTGGTGTTAAAATCTCCATAAAATAGGGTGCCTGCACCATGTGGGTGTGTCTGGAATGAGGGTATAAATCCCACTTTGTCAGGGAGAGGGTCAGTGCAGGAAGAGGGTCAGTGCAGGAAGAGGGTCAGTGCAGGGAGAGTGATCAGCACAGGAGAGGGTCAGTGCAGGGAGAGGGTCAGTGCAGGGAGAGGGTCAGTGCAGGGAGAGTGATCAGCATAGGAGAGGGTCAGTACAGGGAGAGTGATCAGCATAGGAGAGGGTCAGTGCAGGGAGAGGGTCAGTGCAGGGAGAGGGTCAGTGCAGGGAGAGTGATCCGTGCAGGGAGAGTGATCAGTGCAGGGAGAGGGTCAGTGCAGGGTCAGTGCAGGGAGAGGGTCAGTACAGGGAGAGTGATCAGCATAGGAGAGGGTCAGTGCAGGGAGAGGGTTAGTGCAGGGAGAGGGTTAGTGCAGGGAGAGGGTCAGTGCAGGGAGAGTGATCAGTGCAGGGAGAGGGTCAGTGCAGGGAGAGTGATCAGTGCAGGGAAAGTGATCAGCACAGGAGAGGGTCAGTGCAGGGAGAGGGTCAGTGCAGGGAGAGGATTAATGCAGGGAGAGGGTCAGTGCAGGGAGAGGGTCAGTGCAGGGAGAGGGTCAGTACAGGGAGAGTGATCAGCACAGGAGAGGGTCAGTGCAGGGAGAGGGTCAGTGCAGGGAGAGGGTCAGTGCAGGGAGAGGGTTAGTGCAGGGAGAGGGTCAGTGCAGGTAGAGGGTTAGTGCAGGGAGAGTGATCAGCACAGGGGAGGGCCAGTACAGTGAGAGGGTCAGTGCAGGGAGAGGGTCAGTGCAGGGAGAGGGTCAGTGCAGGGAGAGGGTCAGTACAGGGAGAGTGATCAGCACAGGAGAGGGTCAGTGCAGGGAGAGGGTCAGTGCAGGGAGAGGGTCAGTGCAGGGAGAGGGTCAGTGCAGGGAGAGGGTCAGTACAGGGAGAGTGATCAGCACAGGAGAGGGTCAGTGCAGGGAGAGGGTCAGTGCAGGGAGAGGGTCAGTGCAGGGAGAGGGTCCGTGCAGGGAGAGGGTCAGTGCAGGTAGAGGGTTAGTGCAGGGAGAGTGATCAGCACAGTGGAGGGCCAGTACAGTGAGAGGGTCAGTGCAGGGAGAGGGTCAGTGCAGGGAGAGGATTAATGCAGGGAGAGGGTCAGTGCAGGGAGAGGGTCAGTACAGGGAGAGTGATCAGCACAGGAGAGGGTCAGTGCAGGGAGAGGGTCAGTGCAGGGAGAGGGTTAGTGCAGGGAGAGGGTCAGTGCAGGTAGAGGGTTAGTGCAGGGAGAGTGATCAGCACAGGGGAGGGCCAGTACAGTGAGAGGGTCAGTGCAGGGAGAGGGTCAGTGCAGGGAGAGGGTCAGTGCAGGGAGAGTGATCAGCACAGGAGAGGGTCAGTGCAGGGAGAGGGTCAGTGCAGGGAGAGGGTCAGTGCAGGTAGAGGGTTAGTGCAGGGAGAGTGATCAGCACAGGGGAGGGTCAGTGCAGGGAGAGGGTCAGTGCAGGGAGAGGGTCAGTGCAGAGAGAGAGTCAGTGCAGAGAGAGAGTCAGTGCAGGGAGAGAGTCAGTGCAGGGACATTTCTAGATCTCCACAGACATTCCGAAACCCGGATCAATGATTGGGGATCTCTTTAGTTGTATAGGTTGTCGCAGCAATCCTGTGCCATTGCTGAGTAATATGCTGCAGCAATCCTTTGCCTTACTAAGTGCATTTTGCAACTCTGAGTATTGCAGCCTTTAAATTTGGTCGGAGAAGCCGGAGTTCGGCTTTAACTTGCCAGTAACCTCACCAAGTTTTGGTGGAGTATTCCTTTAAATATAAAATGAGTAATAAGGATGGAAGGTAATGTAGGGATTAGCGGCTCTGCGTCTCGGTGAGTCATTTCCTGCAACACCAAGCCAGGAGAACGCATTGCTGGGATGGAATTCCCAACCTCCAGCTGTTGCTTGGATACTCATGTGAAGGTGTTGAGCATGGGGGGAGGGGTGAAGCGTCTGTCATGATTTACATCCATAGGTGGGCGGGGAGCTGACGTTTCACTGTCCTCATTAATTATTAGTAATCTTCCTAGTAACAGGTGGAGGGATCTGCTGCCCTCTACTGTTGGCTGCTAAAATCACAGTGTTATAAATAATAATGAATGAACACTTCCTGTCTCTGGGAGAGGGGTTGATAACCCCAGAAGGAGGAAGGCTTCACATCTATTTGTGTACGTTTTTTATTTTTAACGCTTTTTTTTGCGGCATGATTTTAATGCAATTTTATGCATTTTAACCACTTCTTGCCCCCTTAATGACCAGGCCATATTTTGCGATTCGGCACTGCGTTACTTTAACTGACAATTGCGGGGTTGTGCGACGCTGTACCCTAAAAAAAATGTCCTTTTTTCCCCACAAATAGAGATTTCTTTTGCTGGTATTCGACCACCTGTGCGATTTTTTTTTTTTTTTTTTTCCGGACAGATCGGACCCCTAACTGACATATTTGACACTTTTGGGGGGACCAGTGACATTACTACAGTAATCAGTGCTAAAAATACAAACAGAGCTTTCTTTTGGTGGTATTTGATCACCTCTGTGATTTTTTATTTTTTGCGCTATAAACAAAAAAAGAGCGACAGTTCTGAAAAAAAAAAAAAAACAATTTTTCACATTCTGCTATATAACATTCCCAAAAATAAAAAATTAAAAATCAAAATTTTTTAACATTTTAGGCCAATTTGTTTTCTGCTACATATTTTTGGTAAAAAAAAAAATTGCAATAAGCGTATTTTTATTGGTTTGCGCAAAAGTTATCGCATCAACAAACTACGGGAAAGATTTGTCATTTTTATTGTTTTTTTTTTTTACTACTGATGACGGCGATCTGCGATTTTTTAGCAGGACTGCGACATTGCGGCGGACAGATCTGACCCCTAACTGACATTTTTGACACTTTTGGGGGGACCAGTGACATTATTACAGTAATCAGTGCTAAAAATATGCACTGTTACTGTAATAATGACACTGGCAGGGAAGGGGTTAACACAGTAAGTGATCAATGGGTTAAATGTGTACCTAGGGGTGTGTTTCTAACTGTGTGGGGGCGTGGCTTGTGAAATGATCATAGAGACCTGGGTTCCTATATAGAAGGATCACAGGCGCTCTTCATTCCAGGGAAAAGAACGGTCAGATGTGTTTATAACAGCCGACCGTTCTTCTCTCTCAGCGGGGAGCGATCGTGGGTGTCAGGCGGCAATTGGAGCCGCCTGCCCCGTTCATCGGAGTCCCCGCTGCCAAGTGGGGGCGGGAGCGGCGCGCGCTCGCCCCCTAGCTGCATGCAGGCGCACAACCAATGTATACCTACGTCGGTTTGGGCAGAGGGGCCGCCCTGCCGCAGTGTAACTGCGGCGGGCGGTCGGTGAAGTGGTTAAGGGGATAAAACCTTCCGGGGCTGAAGTGGTTAAATAGGCCATGGTGCTCTGGCAATCCTTTGTCAATATTTATTCATAAAATAAACATTGAATACATATAGTAGAAAAATAAATATATCGCCACTATCTAAAAACTAAGAAAGGTTTCCCTTATATAAAAAAAAAAAAGGTTTCCCTTTAAAGCCTCCTAATTGAAGTAATTGCTCTCATCTGCTCCTCCAGACAGGGAATGATAAATTAATCTGCCAATAGGAAGGCAGCAGATCGAAGCTGAGAGGACGCCGAAACTGGTTTTTGTAGCCAGTCAGATTTCAGCATTCGTCCTGTAAGCGCCGGTTCACATTACCGCGACGCTACTTGCAGGGGCGACCTCCGAGATCGCGGTGCGGGCAGCGCGCCGCGACCTCGGAGCGGCCGCCACGGACTTCATAACATTGAAGTCTATGGCGGTCGCCTCCTGGTCGCCCCAAAGAAGCTCTGGACCCTTTTTCTAGGTCGGAGCGACTTGTGTCGCTCCTATTAGAACGGGTCCGCAGCTTCCCTATGGGAGGCGACCTGCGGCGACCTGTGAGGCGACCAGGTCGCCTCACAGGTCGCCCTAGTGTGAACCGGCACTTACCCTCAATGTCACAAAATATTTATTTATTTATTTATAAGGCCTCATGCACACCGGACATTATAAAAACGCCAGTAGCTTTGTTGTGAGTTTTTCAGCGTTTTTTTAGCTTTTTTTGCATTGGCGTTATGTAGCGTTTTATAGCGTTTTTTTGGGCATTTTTAGCTAAAAATCACCTCTCTGCTATTTTAGCAACTCCGACTTTCCCACAATGCAATGCTTGCTAGAATGGCATTGCATGGGTGTTCACACCCATGCGATAAGATTTAGGTGCGGGGAAAAAACGGTCCTACAACATTTTAGCGCAAATGTGGACCTTTTTTTCCCCGCATCAAAATCGCATCGCATGGGTGTGAACACCCATGCAATGACATTCTGTCAAGCTCACTGCATTTTGGAATCTGTTTTGGGGTGTTGTTTATCCACTTGCCGACCGCCGCACGACTATCTACGTCGGCGATCAGCCCCTCACAGGCAAAGTGACGTACCGCTACGTCACTAGCCTGGGAACGAATAGGGGGCAAGCGCGCGCCGCCGGAGGCGCGCTCCCGCCCTTGCTCGTGCCCGACGAAGCTGGCGCGTGTGACCCAATGTCCGCCGGTCACTTTCGATCGTCCGGTGGAGAGGGAGAAAGGCAGGCGGCTAATGTAAACAAAGCCGCCTGTCATTCTCCCCTGTGTAAAAGCACAGATCACTCAGTCCTGCTATGTAGGACCGTTGATCTCTGCTGTTACACACACAGCCACATCCAATCACAGTTAGAAGCACGCCCCTAGGGACACACTTAGCCCCTCCCTCTCCAATAAAGTTAACCCCTTCCCTGCCAGTGTCATTTTAGGGTAACAGTGCATATGTATAGCACTGATTACTGTAGAAATGTCACCGGTACCCCCAAAAGTGTCAAAAATGTCAGTCAAGGGTCCGATCTGTCGCAGTCCCGCAAAAAAAATTGCAGATCGCCGCCATTACTTGTTAAAAAAAAAAACATCAAAAATGACAAAAATCTTTCCCTTAGTTAGTAAACGCAATAACTTTTGCGCAAACCAATCAAAATACGCTTATTGTGATTTTTTTTTTTTTACCAAACATAGGTAGCAGAAAACAAATTGGCCAAAAATTAAAAAAAAATTAGATTTTTAACATTTTTTTGGGGGGAATTTCATATAAAAAAAAAGGGAAAAATATTGTTATTTTTGCAAAAATTGTCGCTCTTTTTTTGTTTATAGCACATGATTAAAAAATCGCACAGGTGATCAAAAACCACCAAAAGAAAGCTCTGTTTGTGGGGAAAAAAGGACGTCAATTTCATTTGGGTACAGCATCGCACGACCGCGCAATTGTCCGTTAAAGTCACGCAGTGCCGAATGGCAAAATACCCCCTGGTCAGGAATGGGGTAAAATCTTCTGGGGCTTAAGTGATTAATGGAACATTAAGCCCCGTTCACATCGGGCACATTTGACATGCGATTTGACATGCCAAATCAGAGCCTATTGCCGGCATTGTCACTGTCCGAATTAGTTCAACTCTGACTTTGCGGTGCCGCACCGATTCCCAAAAGTAGTTTCTGCACTACTTTTGGCGACTTCAGGGCGATATCAATAGACATCTATGCATGAACCCGTACAGATGTCTGTCAAATCGCCCCCACGAAGTCGCACTGACATGTCAAATCGCATGCCAAATCGGAGCCTATTGCCGGCAACGTCACCGTGCGAATAGGTGCAACCCTGACTTTGCGGCGCCGCATCGGTTCCCAAAAGTAGTTTCGGTAGATGTCGAATCGCATGTCAAATCGGAGCCTATTGCCGGAATCGGAACCGGTTCACACTGAGGGCTGGTTTGAAATCATTCAGCTGAATGCGGATGATTTCAAACTTGTATGTCAGTGCGACTTTGGGGGCGATTTGACAGACGGGTTCATGCACAGATGTCTATTGAAATCGCCCTGAAGTCACCAAAAGTAGTGTAGAAACTACTTTTTGGGAATCGGTGCGGCGCCGCAAAGTCATGGCTGCACCAATTCAGGACAGTGACGTTGCCGGCAATAGGCTCTGATTTGGCAATGCGATTTGACATGTCAAATCGCATGTCAAATCTGCCCGATGTGAATGGGGGCTTCATGTTCCATGAACGACACCAAAATGCAGTGAGCTTGACAGAATCACATTGCATATGTGTTCACACCAAAGCAATGCGATGCGATTTTGATGCGGGGAAAAAAAAAGGTCCACATTTGCACTAAAATGTTGTAGGACCCTTTTTTCCCTGCACCTAAATCAGATCGCATGGGTGAACACCCATGCGATGTGATTCTGACAAGAACTGCATTGTGGGAAAGTTGGGGTTACTAAAATAGTAGAGGGGTGATTTTTAGCTAAAAACGCCAAAAAACGCTCAAAAACGCTGAAAAAACGCCAATGCAAAAAAGCTAAAAAACACTGAAAAACGCACTACATCCAGTGTGCTTGAGGTCTTAGGTACTTATATATCGGTTTTGTTTCCCGATTTGATAAAACGCACAAGCTTGGCGGCGGTCTCCCCGACCAATAAGTTCTACTGATGGCCGGCATCCATCTACCTCGGAGAGACGGATTTGTTTCCTTTTCAGCTTGCAGAACAAAAGACAGATTGCAGCCTTTCCCCCTCCGCGTCACTCTCTCTCTCCTCCCTCCCTTCGCCCCCCCCCTCGCTTTAAAAAATGGGGCACAGGTTCATTTTTAAGTGTCTTCATGCTGTCACATGCGGCATACATGTGCGGGAATGAGAAGCTCAACCTTGACTGCGCTCATGGCGGCTGGTCAGGGAATTCGCGATCAGAAACACAAAAACACACACAAAGACTCTACACAAACAGATCCATATGCTTCCCCGCCGCTGTCTGTAGACAGTCTGTTCTGAAGAATTCCTTTAGACAAAGATATGCTGTGTGCATACTAAGCACAGCGTCCGAGCTTAACGCACAACTTCCGCCACTAATATTACCATGAATAAAAGGCCATTGAATGATAAAAAAAAAATAAAAACACAACCAGCTTTGGCTGCAATATTCAACTCCAAACCAGAGATCTCCCCTGCAGTACTTTTTTTCTGCCAGTAGATGTCCTCAGTCATTCAACTCTCTACCTCTAAGTTAGTGGTCTCCAAACTGTGGCCCATAAGCTGGATGTGGCCCTTTACCTGCCTTTATCCGGCCCTTGGGGGACTATTCCTTCCACTGACACCAATGATGGGGCACTATTCCTCTCACTGACACCAATGATGGGACACTATCCCTGCCATTGACACCAATGATGGGGCACTATTCCTCCCACTGACACCAATGATGGGACACTATTCCTGCCATTGACAGCAATGATGGGGGACTATTTCTCCCACTGATACCAATGCTGGAGCACTATTCCTTCCACTGACACCAATTATGGGGCACTATTCCTCCCACTGATACCAATGATGGGAAACTATTCCTCCCACTGACACCAATGATGGGGCACTATTCCTCCCACTGACACCAATGATGGGACACTATTCCTTCCACTGACACCAATGATGGGGCACTATTCCTCCCACTGACACCAATGATGGGACACTATTCCTTCCACTGACACCAATGATGGGGCACTATTCCTCCCACTGATACCAATTATGGGGCACTATTCCTCCCACTGGCACCAATGATGGGTCACTGTTCCTCCCACTGACACCAATGATGGACACTATTCCTCCCACTGACACAAATGATGGGACACTATTCCTGCCATTGACACCAATGATGGGGCACACTTCCTCCCACTGACACCAATGATGGGGCATTATTCCTGTCACTGACACCAATGATGGGGCACTATTCCTCCAGCTGATACCAATGATGGGGGATTATTCCTCCCACTGACACCAATAATGGGGGACTATTCCTCCCACTGATATCAATGATGGGGCACTATTCCTCCCACTGACACCAATGATGGGGCACTATTCCTCCCACTGATATCAATGATGGGGCACCTGGACACAAAATGTAAAATGGGGCTTTTCCACTGACCCACCATTAGGCTCTTTAGTAGATACCACAGAGCTTCCACATTCTTTGACATGAATGCTCGGTACCATTATATCTGTGTTCTGTGAATGTATCTCTAGTCGGTGATCACGTCCATTGTATGCAATGTAATATTGACTTCTCTCTTTGTATGTTCTTTAATTATACTCTTAAAATTTGTCTATAAAAATGTATTGGAAGTTTGGAACATGATATCTTAACTCGGATTTTTGCCTACTTGAATTAGTTTGTAGAAGGGTACCTTTCACGCAGAATAAGAATCCATGACTGTTGTTGTGCACATAAATTGGGGGGGCACATGCGGGGGCACAGACTAATTTTGGTGGGGCCATGGCCCCCTCTGGCCCCCCCTAGTGACGCCACTGTACCTTTTGAGAGGTTGGAGGGAGCTGAACAGAATGCAGGAGGGAATTCCAAGAAAGGGTAAAGCCCATGAGAAGTGGTGAGTTGGGTAGAGAAGAGGAGAAGGTCACGTGAAGAACAGAAACTTCTCTGGTGGTAGAATCTGGAAATCATTGAAGAAGATGGACAGAGCGGCCTGACTAGAGAGGGGGAGCTTTATAATTTGAAGGCGGAAATCTGAACAGCAATCTGGCATCCAAGAACTGACAAGAGTGGTGGTACTCAATGAGCCAGAAGAGTGGTGAGGTTGATGAGTCAAGACGCTGAGTTCGGGATGGATTGGAGTAATGCATCTGAGGCTTTCAATGGTTGGAGAGTGTCAAATGGTGCATAGAGGGCAATTCCAGAGGAAAGCATAATTGATACGTTCCACTACATATACAGCTAAAGACACGGCCAAAGCTATCCTACAGCAGGATGAAGCTGAGGAGCTATTTGGAACAAACTATAAACATACAAATAAGCTGCAAACCACAAGGCAAAAGTTCAAAGTACGTTTAATTGTTCATAACACTGTTGCATAAAAACAGTCAACATGTTTTGGGGTCAACAAGACTCCCCTTTCATCAGGGTTTAGAAGAATGGAATAAGGACCTGAAAGGACTCAAAGGAAATGAGAACCAAATTGTTTGATATTTGATCTGGTACAAAACCTCTTTTTGGATTGAAATAGTTTTATACATTACTAATATTAATATCCTACGTTGTTATAATTACACTTATAATTCCAATCTAAAAGGAGGTTCTACACCAGACCAAATATTGATTCATTTGGTTAGTTACCCCTGCCTGGAATATGAACTTTTCTTACAGAGTGCTGCCTGCCTTTGACCTCAGGCTTAGAATATGGACTACTTTTTTAGATCTTTGCCTGCCTTTGACCTCAGGCTTGGAATATGGATGACTCCTTCAGACTGCTGTGTGTCTTTGTCCTCAGGCTTGGAATATGGATGACTCCTTCAGACTGCTGCCTGCCTTTGACCTCAGGCTTGGAATATGGATGACTCCTTCAGACTGCTGCCTGCCTTTGACCTCAGGCTTGGAATATGGATGACTCCTTCAGACTGCTGTGTGTCTTTGTCCTCAGGCTTGGAATATGGACTACTTCTTCAGATTGTTGCCTGTCTCAGGCTTGAAATATGAATGACTCCTTCAGACTGCTGCCTGCCTTTGTCCTCAGTCTGGGAATATGGACTACTCTTTCAGACTGCTGTGTGGCTTTGCCCTCAGGCTTGGAATATGGACTTCTCTTCCAGATTACTGTCTGCCTTTGTCCTCAGGCTTGGAATATGGACTACTACTTCAAATTGTTGCCTGCCTCAGGCTTGAAATATGAATGACTCCTTCAGACTGCTGCCTGCCTTTAACCTCTGGCTTGGAATATGGACAACTTTTTCAGATTGCTGCCTGCCTTCATCCTCAGGCTTGGAATGTGGACTTCATTTCTAGATTGATGTCTACCTTTGTCCTCCGATTTGCAAGAGAGACTTGAATCTGCTTACCCAAAGTTATAAATAGTCACATTGGGCTTCATACAAAGATAATTCTGGGCAACGTCATTGGCCTTCTAGCTAACCGGGGCATGCCCTGGAAGACGTCAGGTGTGACGAAACGCGTAGAGAAGAGACTGTTGTGACGTCATTATATTTTACTGGAGGTTGAGAGGAAAATTGCAATGTTAGCCAGAGTTTGGTCATTTTGAAGCGCTGATTTGTTTTTATCCATTGTAAGTTTAATTTTATCTACTTCTATTAGAATTTTGTGGCTTTTAAACTATGTGGAGCATATGATTCCCTTTTTATGGGCACTTACCTGCATGCATGGACCTCTGAGCTGCTGAGAGTTGTGGTGGCATTACTGGTTTCTATAGTGGATTGCTAGAAGACTGATGTTGCCCAAAATGGACTTTGTATGAAGCGCAATGTGACTTTTTATACCATGAGAATCATTTCCATTGGGTAAGCAGATTTGAGTCTCTCTTGGGTGGTGGTGGAGCACATTGGCTGTGGTGTGTTTGAAGATTGATCCATCTTTTTTCACCATTTTATTACAAGAGTTTTTGCACCCTGTGGACACTTTACATTTCACAGGTTTATTTCTGGAACTGTAGCGTAACACATCTTTCACTATTACTCTTATCTGTTACCAATACTTAATCCCTTGTGCCTATAGGTCAGAAACTATAGCATTGTGCACCAAGACCTTGAGGCAATCACGTACCTGTAGGCCTACTTGCCTTGATAGAAATGGTGAAGGAACAAATTGCCAGCTATAGATTCTAACCTTTGCATCAGGGCGGGTGCTCCCCGAACGGGGCGACGAGCTAATGTTCGGCCCGAACTCATGCTTGGGCCAAAACATTCACCCAACACAGACTTCTCTGCCTTATAAACTATTGCACATTGTATTACAAACTTCTCAACTCAACATTCAGAGTTCACTAGTTTGTACCACAGAGTTCACTAGTTTGTACCGCAGAGTCCACTAGTTTGTACCGCAGAGTCCACTAGTTTGTACCGCAGAGTCCACTAGTTTGTACCGCAGAGTCCACTAGTTTGTACCGCAGAGTCCACTAGTTTGTACCACAGAGTCCACTAGTTTGTACCGCGGAGTTCTCTGCCTTACAAACTATTGATCTCTGAACACTGCATTACAAACTACTGAAAGCTGTGATTCAAAATTTTTACATTGACTGGTGTGCCCCAAGCTTCCGCCAAATTTTAATGGGTGCCTTGGCTGGAAAAAGGTTAAAAACCACTGTTCTACGCCCCAATGAAGGAGTCGTTTTTTAGCCCCTGAAACCTGTTGGATGGTATTATGAACAATTAAAGGCACTTTGGACTCTTTCACCCTGGTGGTGGTTTGGTACTCATTGGTATGTTTAGACTATTGGTTGTTTCCAGGTACCCACTTTGGGAGACCCAGGGCTTTTTTTCAGCAGGAACGCGGGGGGAAGCAGTTCCGGCACCTCTAGCACTGAATGTAGGCCATGACAAGGGGTGCTGGAGGGTCTACTGATGCTGGATCTATTGATGCTGGAGGGGATCTATTTTTGGATGGCAATCTATTGTTGCTGGTGGAGGATCTTTTGATACTGTGGGTTAATTGTTGCTGGAAGGGATCTACTGTTTGGGGAGAGGGTCTACTGTTGTTGGCTGCTAGAGAGTCTATTGATCCTGGCTGCTGGGAGATCTTTTGCTGCTGCTGTGGGTCTATTGCTGCTGGCTGTGGGGAATCAATTTTATTGCTTTTCTTGTTTTTAACCACTTCACAACTGCTCACTGTGCCTCTACTGTGGCTCATTATCGTCCAGCGACGTAGTACTACGTTGGTGGACTCCTCCCCTTGTGGGCGGCGCTCATGCGCCGCCGGAGGCTCGCTCCCGCTGTATTCATTCACTGCTCTTCCCCGATCGTCAGGGAATCGAGTTTGGAGATCCGCCCGCTTGTGTAAACAAAGCGGGCGGATCTCCTAAGTGACAAACAGTGACAGATTGCAGGGTTCAGCATAGATGAACCTGCGATCTGTCCCTGTGTCACTCAGTCACCTCCCCCCACACACGTTAGTAAGCACCAGGCATACATTAACCCCTCCCTCTCCAATAAAATTAACCCCTTCCCTGCCAGTGTCATTTTTACAGTAACAGTGCATATGTATAGCACTGATTACTGTAGTAATATCACTGGTACCCCCAAAAGTGTCAAAAATGTCAGTCAGGGGTCCGATCTGTCCGCCGCAATGTCGCTGTCCCGCAAAAAAAATCACAGATCGCCGCCATTACTCGTTAAAAAAAAAAAAAACACCAAAAATGACAGAAATCTTTCCCTTAGTTAGTAAACGCAATAACTTTTGCGCAAACCAATCAAAATACGCTTATTGTGATTTTTTTTTACCAAACATAGGTAGCAGAAAACAAATTGGCCAAAAATTTTAAAAAAATTTGATTTTTACATTTTTTGGGGGGGGGGGGGGGGGAATTTCATATATAAAAAATGTGAAAAATATTGTTATTTTTTCAAAATTGTTGCTCTTTTTTTGTTTATAGCGCAAAAAGTAAAAATCGCACAGGTGATCAAATACCACCAAAAGAAAGTTCTGTTTGTGGGAAAAAAAGGACTTAAATTTTGTTTGGGTACGGCGTCGCACGCCCGCGCAATTGTCAGTTAAAGTCGCACAGTGCCGAATCGCAAAAAGTGGCCTGGACGTAAGACAGCAAAATCCTCCGGTGGTAAAGTGGTTAATAAGCAAATTCTATACATTCCACTACAAAATTATACTTGGCTCTATATTCTCTAAAAGGGGCTGTACTGGAAGCTGGGTAGGGGGTGGATCCAAGAGTCGGTGCTCAGAGGTGGGTAGGGGTGGAACCAAGGTTCAGTGCTCGGAGGTTGGAAGGGGTGGAACCAAGGGTTAGTGCTCGGAGGTGGGTAGGGGTGGATCCAAGTGTCGGTGCTCAGAGGTGGGTAGGGGTGGAACCAAGGTTCAGTGCTCGGAGGTGGGTAGGGGTGGATCCAAGTGTCGGTGCTCAGAGGTGGGTAGGGGTGGAACCAAGGTTCAGTGCTCGGAGGTTGGAAGGGGTGGAACCAAGGGTTAGTGCTCGGAGGTGGGTAGGGGTGGATCCAAGTGTCGGTGCTCAGAGGTGGGTAGGGGTGGAACCAAGGGTTAGTGCTCGGAGGTGGGTAGGGGGCGGAGATACAAAGTAACTTAGAAAGGGGAGTTCCTGCACCTTTTCTCTGAGAAAAAAAGCCCTGGGGAGACCTATGTCTCTAGGAGCTGCCTCACCAGAGCCAGTGACCTCATTTGAAGATTTCCTTGCATACGATCCCTGAAAACTCATTTCTTCTGGGAGGCCTATCCAGCCCCCACCTAACAACTGTACTTTTGTTTTCTCCATCAGCTCATCCCCCACAGTTATTACCTTTTGTATCACTTGATCCTCCCTCCTAGATTGTAAGCTCTAATGAGCAGGGCCCTCTGATCCCTTCTGTATTGAATTGTATTGTAACTGTACTATGTTGTAAAGTGCTATGCAAACTGTCAGTACTATATAAATCCTGTATAATAATAATAATAATTTGTACCATTGGAATAACCACAGAAATCCCAGCGCCTCTTAAATGTGTTTTTTTTCTGGATCTATTTTGGCCGGCTGTCTTGGTATTATCTCCCGCAGTCCCCTGTCACTGAGCAAATAAAGATGTTGCCGTGATCCCGAGGGCCTATCAGCTCTGATTCATCTCCTGGACCGGAGGTAGCCAGAAACCTGCTAAATATCTCCTTTTGGTATAACAACATCTGGCCGGTCAGAGAGCGCAGCGACAAAAAACAAATTATGGTGATAAGAGAATGACACGGAGGCCGAGTCCAGAGACTTGGATGGCACAGCAGGTAGTGAGTGACAATTTCCCGCACGAAGGCACTGTGCCAGGTCTGTAGAAAACCGCCTCTAATGATGGAGACCTCATGCCAGTTACTGCTGTATATTGTATTTGTCACTCAGCAGACGCATCATATCACCTCCCCGTCATTCTGGAGCATGAAGTTCAGCCTGGAGGAAGACAGTCTACAACCAGCCAAGTGGCAAACTGCAGCCTTCCAGCAGCTGAAGAACTGCAAGTGCCAGAAGACTGTGGCAACCAGCAGACCCTGACACACAGCAGACCCTGACACCCTGCAGACCCTAATACCCTGCAGACCCAGACAGACACCCAGCAGACCCCGACACCCAGCAGACCCTTACACCCAGCAGACCCTTACACCCAGCAGACCCTGACACCCAGCAGACCCTGACTCCCAGCAGACCCTGACTCCCAGAAGACCCCGACACCCAGCAGACCCCGACACCCAGCAGACCCCGACACCCAGCAGACCCCGACACCCAGCAGACCCTGACACCCAGCAGACCCTGACACTCAGCAGACCCTGACACTCAGCAGACCCTGACACTCAGCAGACCCTGACACCCAGCAGACCCCGACACCCAGCAGACCCCGACACCCAGCAGACCCCGACACCCAGCAGACCCTGACACTCAGCAGACCCGACACCCAGCAGACCCCGACACCCAGCAGACCCCGACACCCAGCAGACCCCGACACCCAGCAGACCCTGACACCCAGCAGACCCTGACACTCAGCAGACCCCGACACCCAGCAGACCCAGGCACCCAGCAGACTCAGACACCCAGCATATCCAGACATCACGCAGACCCTGACACCCAGACACCCAGCAGACCCTGAAACCCAGGCACCCAGCAGACCCTGACAACCAGCAGACCCTGACACTCAGCAGACCCCGACACCCAGCAGACCCAGGCACCCAGCAGACTCAGACACCCAGCAGATCCAGACATCACGCAGACCCTGACACCCAGACACCCAGCAGAACCAGACACTTAGATCCTGACACCCAGGTACTCAGCAGACTCTGACACGCAGCAGACCCTGACACTTAAGCCCCGTACACACGTAGCGATTGTCGGCCGTAAATATTCGGCCGCGAACCATCGGCCGATTGTCGGCTTGTTCGTATGATGCTTCCTTTGAAGACGCTGTGTGTGACGGCGAAACGCGTTGACGCACTTCCGGTTGCGGACGTAACGTCATTTCCGGTCGGGAACTTCCTGTATGTGGAACGCACGCCAAGAGCGGCGCCACTTGCTTTGTATGCTATATGCCATTTTTTATCCTTTGATCTTGTAAGTATTCAATCGTATTTTGGGGAATAAAATTATACCTACGTACTTCACGATGTATGGCCCTCTTTTCTTTTAATGGTGTTATCGGGAACGATTTCCATACGGAGGACACATCGGAGGAATTCCATATCTGATCCTGGGCAAATGTGCAATAAAACCAAGGGCTTTTATACTATCTAATTCCGGTGAGTGGGGAACCAAGAGGGCACCTTCACCTCACAAGCACCTTTATTTACTTGGCACTTTGGCACCTTTTTGGATCATCAATAAGGACTTTATTCCACCATTTTTGCACTTTAAATCTCACATTTTGAATGTTTATATTTTAGTTTAAATATGCACTTTAAAATATTTTTATAGGAATTTATGCACTTTAATGTGATTAATATATTTTATTATTACATATTGTATTCACATGATATAGATTGGTTTCAATTTAAATAATTTGTAATTTTTTGTAGTAATTTGTTGCTAGCGCTGCATTAATTTGGTTTTATTCATTTATTCTAAGAATTTCTTAGTGTTGCAGCAGCTGCACACCTTCACAGTTTTTTCACAGAATAACACATCACTACTGTGTAGCGCGGGTTTAAATTTGTTTTTTCATTCGTATGATGCTTCTGACAACCGACTCCGACTTTTCGGCCGAACAGAATCGGGTGTGCAGGCATTAAAATTTTTGTTGGCCAACACCAGAACGGCCGATTGTTCGCCAGTCAGTACAGAATTCGGCCGACAAACAGCAGATTAGCAAGACTGGGCATGCTAAGAAAAGAAAAAACACACGGAAAGTTAACCATCACATGACATCACTTCTGCAGTCAGGTGTTGTTGGCCGACAAAATTCGTGTGCAGTCTTTTGCACTTTTTAGCCGACAGGACAGCACCGGACAAAAGACGGCCGATCGTTCGGCCGACATTCCGTACGTGTGTATGGGGCTTTAGACCCTGACACCCAGGCACCCAGCAGACCCTGACACCCAGGCACCCAGCAGACCCGGACACTTAGATCCTGACATCCAGGTACCCAGGAGACCCTGACACCCAGCAGACCCTGAAACCCAGGCACCCAGCAGACCCAGGCACCCAGCAGATCCAGACACCCAGCAGATCCAGACATCACGCAGACCCTGACACCCAGACACTTAGATCCTGACACCCAGGTACCCAGCAGACCCTGACACCCAGCAGACCCTGACACTTAGACCCTGACACCCAGGCACCCAGCAGACCCTGACACCCAGGCACCCAGCAGACCCTGGCACCCAGCAGACCCGGACACTTAGACCCTGACACCCAGCAAACCCTGACACCCAGCAGACCCTGACACCCAACCACCGAGCAGACCCAGACCTCGTTCTGCAGGTGCCCCTTATAGCGTATATAAATACAATTTTTTTTTATTTGGACAGAGTGGGGAAGAAAGGATTTGGCCCTTTTACATGTTTTTATTACTATCTGTGTCTCCGCTGCTGAGATTCTGCTCAGTGTCATATGTTTCCATGGTACAGACAGGCTGGCTGAGGACTGTAAAAAAAAAAGGGGGGCTAATAACTTAAAAAGTGTGGGGAGGGTGAATAAGGACTATGCTATGAAGAAAGAGGAGGGACTGAGGCCTGTAATTTAAAAGGATGGAGGACTCTAATGTGCAATGGGGGACTGAGGACTCTTTGATGTGGAAGGGGGGGCTGAGGACTCTTTGATATGGAAGGTGGGGGCTGAGGACTCTGTTGTAGAAGAGAGGGACTGAGGACTCTTTGATATGGAAGGGGGGGGCTGAGGACACTGATGTGGAAGGGGAGGCTGAGGGCACTGATGTGGAAGGGGGAGGGGGGCTGGGGACTCTGATGTGGAAGGGGATAGAACTGAAGACTATGATGTAGAAGGGGTAGGACTGATGACTCTGGTATAGAAGGGGTAGGACTGTGGACTCTGATATGGAAGTGGTAGGATTGATGACTCTTATTTGGAAGGGGGGGATTGAGGACTCTGATGTGGGAGGAGGGACTGAGGACTCTGATGTGGAAGGAGGGACTGATGACTTTGATGTGGTTGGAAGGGGGGCGATTGAGGACTCTGATGTGGAAGGGGTAGGAATAAGGACTCTGATGTGGAAGGAGGGACTGAGGACTCTGATGGGGAAGGGGGTGGGAGGTGGCTGAGGACTCTGATGTAGAAGGGGGGGCTGAGAACTCTGATGTAGAAGTGGGGCTGAGGACACTGATGTAGAAGTGGGGGAGGGGGGGGGGGTTGAGGACACTGATGTGGAGGGGGGGGGATGCTGAGGACTCTGATGTGGAAGGGGGGGGTACTGAGGATTCTGATGTGAAAGGGGTAGGACTGAAAGCTCTGATGTGAAGGGGGGGGGGGGACTCTGATGTGAAAGGGAGGGAACGGAGGGCTCTGATGTGAAAGGGGATAGAACTGAAGACTATTATGTGGAAGGGGTAGGACTGATGACTCTGATTTGGAAGGGGGGGGGGATTGAGGACTCTGATTTGGAAGGGGTAGGACTAAGGACTCTGATTTGGAAGGGGGGGATTGAGGACTCTGATGTGGAAGGAGGGACTGAGGACTCTGATGTGGAAGGAGGAACTGAGGACTCTGAAGTGGAAGGAAGGACTGAAGACTCTGATGTGGAAGGGGTAAAACGAATTACTCCAATGTGAAATTGGGGGAAAAGGGGGGTGTGCACAGTCCACATGGGCTTTGCTGCTTAACTGCAGACAGGAACAGGAAAAGACCATAGATGCAGGTACAAACTTAGAAATACTGTCATCTACTGGTTGATGTAGTTGTTGCACAAAATACAAAATTAATATTGTATTGCAACATAAGGTATGTCATGGAGAGTTTAAAAAATGTTGATGGGGGGGGGGGGGGTAGGAGGAATCAAAAAAGATAAAATATAAGCACCCATCGAGGCATTTCTAATATGTGCATAACTCCTCCCAAGAGCCGGCCCACTGCTTGCATCAGAGTTGACGCCTCTTGAGAGGAGTAGGAGGACCCTGGTACTGTGATGTTTTCAGGAAGCAATGCACAGCTCCTCCCATCTGCCTAGAGAAGCACAGAGACCCAGTGATGACATCATTGGGTCTTAAATAAGGTGTTAGAAATTCTGTATATAGCCCTACAGAACAGACTGTGCACAGTCCACATGGGCTTTGCTGCTTAACTGCAGACAGGAAACAGGAAAAGACTATAGATTCAGGTACAAACTTAGAAATACTGCCATCTACTGGTTGCACAAAATACAAAATGAATATTGTATTCCAACATGAGGTATGAAGAATTATAAAAATGTTGATTGGGGGGGAACCAAAAAGGATATAATATAAGCAGATTAAACTTCAGCTTTAAACGCCCCATGGATAGTGATATACATCCATAGCGGCAGCGGGAAAGAAAGTAAAGAGTCGCACGCGGTACACCCAGCCAGGTAACGATCTGACACTCCGTAGCTGCAGATTAGCGAAGATCTGTGACAGCGGCTGAAAGGATCTTCTGTTTGATTTGCCGCTTTGTAAAAAGAGCAGAGGGATTTCAGCGCCAGGCGGGGATTGCGGCAGACAAAAGCCGAAGCGTTGGAGAAGCGAATGAGAGGGAAAAGGGATGGCGGGCGTCTTATGAGGAGTGGAGACATTTTTATACTTGGATCCCCATTCATCCTCAGACGAGCCGGATGGGTATTAAAGGGATCGTCCGCATTCCGATGATTGCGAGGCTGCGCACAAACGCAGGATAGCGATAGGAGGAAACCAAACTGTATATGTCAGAGGAATCCATCCGATACATTGTTTCCATTTATTATCTATTTTAAATTCTTACCCACTTCAGTTCCGGAAGGTTTTACCCCCTTATTGACCAGGCCATTTTTTTACGATACGGCACTGCGTTACTTTAACTGACAATTGCGCGGTCGTGCGACGCTGTACCCAAATAAAATTGATGTATTTTTTCCCCACAAATAGAGCTTTCTTTTGGTGGTATTTGATCACCTCTGCGATTTTTATTTTTTTGCGCTATAAACAAAAAAAAGAGCGACAATTTTGATAAAAAAAAAACAATATATTTTACTTTCTGCTATAAAACATTCCCCTCAGTGCCGGTTCACATTGGTGCGATGCGGGAACCCTGATCCACTGCGGATCCATCGCACTTCACTCACAGGCAGTTCACACTGCCTTATGCAAATCGCTGGGGGCAGGGCCGGGACAAAGGGTGGGCAGAAGGATCAGCTGCCCTTGGCGCAGCTTGTATTGTAGGGGTGGGGGCACCGCAAGCTCCTTCTGCTATAAGGCTGACAGCGGCATCACTACTTCTGTCAGGCCAGTGCTGGATGCAGCGAGGAGAGGAGGAGAGAGCTGGGAGGAGGTGGTGGCTGTGCTCTCTCTCCCCCCCTCCCTCCTCATAAGTTTGCACATAGTGAGGGGGGTGCAATTTGGCATCTTTGCCCTGGGCACTGGATGATCTTGTCCCAGCTCTGACTGGGGGTGTCAATACAAAGTTAATGACACCCCCACATCATTTCGCATATTGCAGTGCGAACTGCCAGTTCGGACATGAATCGGATCGAATAGGTGTGAACACCCATGCGATCTGATTCTGCTGCGGACCAAAAAAAGGGATCCTGTGCGACTTTGGTCTGAATGCGATGCAAATTCGAATTCGCAACGCACAGACATCACATGTGATTTTCACAACAGTGCGCAGCGAATCACATGCGATGTCTGACATCGCATGTGTGTGAACTCGCACTAAAAAAAAAATAATTAAAAAATCAAATTTTTTTGATCATGTTAGGCCAATTTGTGTTGTGCTAAATCCCAATAAGCGTATTTTGATTGGTTTGCGCAAAACTTATCGCGTCTACAAACTAGGGGAAAGATTTATGTCATTTTTATTTATTTTTATACTAGTAATGGCGGCGATCTGCGATTTATATCGGGACTGCGACATTGCGGCGGACAGATTGGACCCCTAACTGACATTTTTGACACTTTTGGGGGAACCAGTGACATGACTACAGTAATCAGTGCTTAAAATATGCACTGTTACTGTAATGATGACACTGGCAGGGAAGGGGTTAACGCCAGGGGTGATCAAAGGGTTAAATGTGAGCCTAGGGGGGTGTTTTCTAACTGTATGTAGGAGGGACTTGTGAAATGATCATGGAGACTTGTGTTCCTATACAGAAGGATCACAGGCGCTCTGTGATCATTTCAGAGAGAACGGTCGGCTGTGTTTACAACAGCAGACCATCATTCTCTCTCAGCAGGGAGCGATCGCGGGTGCCCATCGGCAATCGGTGACGCCGGTCCCGTGGATTGGCATCCCTGCTGCCTAGTGGGGGTGGGCGCACCCCACCGACAGCGTGCGCTCACCTCCAGGAGTGCTCCTGCGAACCGCCATGCATGTACGCCGAGCCAGCCTGCCTGCAGTATATATGCGGCAGTCGATCAGCAAGTGGTTAAAGAGGAACCTAGGGGGTGTTTTCTAACTGTGTGGGGGATGGACTCACTAGATCAACACAGAGATCAGTGTTCCTAAATAGGAGGATCCTTGTGTTCATCTGTGACAGAACGGCGGTCTGCCTTGTTTACAGAGGCAGCTCGCCATTCTGTCTCTATGGGGAGCGATTGCGGGGGGGGGGGGGGTCAGTGGACATTGTGCCTGCTGATTGGCTCCTCCTCTGAAGCCAATCAGCGTGGGCCTCGACTGGCTACTACACGAAACAAGGTACAGGTGTGCCTAGGGAGTGCTTTCTAACTGTGTGGGGGATTTAGCTACTGGATGAACACAGAGATCCATGTTCCTAAATAGGAGGATCCTTGTGTTCATCTCTGATAGAGCAGCGGTCTGCCATCTTTACTTCAGCAGACTGCTGTTCTGTCTCCACGGGGAGCGATCGCAGGTACCCGGCGGATGCAGTGTCTGATTGGCTCCCCCTCTAGCCAATCGGCACGTGCACGCCCCCACTAACTGCTACATAAAGCAAAGTACAGATACATTGTTTCTTGTAACAGAGCCGATCTGCCACCTCTAAGGAGCAGGGCCCTCGGATTCCTCCTCTATTAAAGTGTATTGTATTTGTACTGTCTACCCTCACGTTGTAAAGCGCTGCGTAAACTGTCGGCGCTATATAAATCCTATATAATAATAATAATAACTATAACTATGGTGGCTGGACGCCAAGTGGTTAAATCACCTTTGGCTTAAAGTGGAACTTCTGCTTATCTGTCTCTTCCCCCCTCCGGTGCCACATTTGGCACCTTTCGGGGGGGGGAGCGGGTACCTGTTTTGGACAGGTAACCCGCCCCCACTTCAGTCAGACCTCGCCGCGGTGAGGTATGTCAGAAGTTCAGCCCCCTCCTCCTCCCTCCTCCTTTCTCTGCTTCTAGGTCAGTAAGAGAGCGCAGCGCGCTACGCGCATGCGCAGTAGGGTCCGGGTCATGAAGCCGCAAGGCTTCACTGCTGGGTTCCCCTACCAGCAATGGTGGCAGCAGCATCCAACAGCCGACGGCAACATCGGCTGCGGTGCCGACATCGCTGGACTCCAGGACAGGTAAGCAGTGGTGGCCCGTCCATTGGGGGCGCAGGGGCGCCGCCTCCCCCTATCCATGCGTCCGGTCCCCTAATCTACATGCAGGACGCCGGACGCATGGATTCCAATGGGGTTTTTAGAGCCAGAGGCTCTAATAGGCTTCAAAAAAGGGTGGGCTCGGGGCGCAGAGCAATGCGCCCTGAGCCCACCCAGTTGTGTGACAATAGCGAATGATCATTCGCTATTGTCACACAGATCCTCCTCCTGGCCAATCAGGAAGCGGGTCCTGAGACCCGTTTCCTGATTGGCCGAAAGGAAAAGCCATGCCATTGGCCAAGAAGGAGGAGGAGGGAGGAAATGCAGGAGACTGAGGGGAAGCCACCGCCGCGGCTGCTGTTTCCTGCCTGCCCTTCATATGATTAGTGAGCCGGGGGAGAGGGTATGGTGTGCGGGCTGGTGTGGCCCGGGGGGGGGGGGTATGGTGTGGTCCGTCTGCTGCCCCCCTGTGCAGGCCCATGGACCACACCAGCCGCCACTGCAGGTAAGTGTCCTAACATTATGTGTAGCTGCTGACTTTTATTTTTTTGGAGTGGGGGGAGGGGGGGCGGAACTCCGCTTTAACAAAAACAGCATTATTTGGAAATGGTGCTCTAATAACACACAGAGTCTTTGATTTCAACAATATGTTTACAGTAAGAATTCGATGTAAAATTTGTGTCGAATTATAATTTGAAATTCGAAAATTCGGACAAATGTATTTTCCTTATTTGGAGAATTCGGTAAAATCTGTTTGTACTGTAATTCGAGGATTCGGATGTATCCGAATACCAAAAAATTTGTCAGAACGAAACGAACCGCACACGTCTAAGAGACAACACAGATGTGCGGCTCCAGGGATTCCCTCCTGACTTGAACCTGCCTGCAGCCTTCGTATGAGCGTGACGGGGGAGTGACGCCATCTTCCAGAGAAGGGATATCGTGCGAACGCTACGCGGGCCCCTCATCGAATTTATCTTTATTGTATGAAAGGGAAATAGAGAAGGAACTGATAAGAGCTGGAGGAGAAGAGATGACGTGACAGGCGAGAATTCCTATTGTAGGATTGGACCGTCCCTCCGATCAGCCGCTGGGTACAATCACAACGTCCTATGGACTACAACCCCCCCTCCTAGGATGCGGACCCCCTGATCCATGGGCCACCTATGCACAGATGATCTGCAGATTTCTATCACAGACTTCTTTTATTTTTTTTTGCACCATTCACAGGAAAGCGCTGATAAGCTTTTAAAGCATGAAGGCACCTTAGCGATAAAAATGAAAATGAAACTGTCATGTTGTTATTACTGGGAGCCGGCTGATTCATCGGCAGCAACCGCCAAATCATCATCTCTACGCGGCGCATCTCCTCCGTGCAGTGTCCTATATCAGAGGTCTCCAAAATGTCCAAACAAACGGCCAGTCTATGGCCATTGGGAGTGGGAAATTCCCCATCATTGGTGTCAGTGGGAGGAATAATGTCCCATCAT
This sequence comes from Pelophylax lessonae, assembly GCF_965119305.1. Lineage (NCBI taxonomy): Eukaryota > Metazoa > Chordata > Amphibia > Anura > Ranidae > Pelophylax > Pelophylax lessonae. The sequence continues at coordinate 14,744,712 of NC_138776.1, read as the reverse complement.
TGGTGTCAGTGGTAGGAATAGTGCCCCATCATTGGTGTCAGTGGGAGGAATAGCGCCCCATCACTGGTGTCAGTGGGAGGAATAGTGTCCCATCATTGGTGTCAGTGGGAGGAGTAGTGCCCCATCATTGGTGTCAGTGGGAGGAATAGTGCCCCATCATTGGTGTCAGTGGGAGGAGTAGTGCCCCATCATTGGTGTCAGTGGGAGGAGTAGTGCCCCATCATTGGTGTCAGTGGGAAGAATAGTGTCCCATCATTGGTGTCAGTGGAGGAATAGTGCCCATCATTGGTGTCAGTGGGAGGAATAGTGTCCATCATTGGTGTCAGTGGGAGGAATAGTGCCCCATCATTGGTGTCAGTGGGAGGAGTAGTGCCCCATCATTGGTGTCAGTGGGAGGAATAGTGTCCCATCATTGGTGTCAGTGGGAGGAGTAGTGCCCCATCATTGGTGTCAGTGGGAGGAATAGTGCCCCATCATTGGTGTCAGTGGGAGGAATAGTGTCCCATCATTGGTGTCAGTGGGAGGAATAGTGCCCCATCATTGGTGTCAGTGGGAGGAATAGTGTCCCATCATTGGTGTCAGTGGGAGGAATAGTGTCCCATCATTGGTGTCAGTGGAGGAATAGTGCCCATCATTGGTGTCAGTGGGAGGAATAGTGTCCCATCATTGGTGTCAGTGGGAGGAATAGTGTCCCATCACTGGTGTCCATCACTACCGCCCCCCCCCCCCCTCACCGCCACAAGTGTTCATGAGCTCATCAGGCTAAGCTGTACCCCATGTGGCAGTGCATAGGATGAGGGCAATCCAGCACCATGTGGTGGGTTGGGGGGGGGGGCATCCATGTTTGCCCCACACCCATAAGAGTGCAGCAGAGCAGCGATGGTAAGAAGCAGCAAAGAAGGATGTCGTCTATACAACGTTCGTCTTGCTTGTACCATGTGACCGGTGCTCTTTAATCCTCGGAGTCACTAACCATAGGAGTGTTGAAGGGCGCATTCCTCACACTCAATAAGGGCTCCCCTGATGCCGGGGTCTAAGGAGTGATTGAGATGAATGCTTCATTATATATTGGCTGAGCTCCTCGCTGAAACAAAAGATACCCGCGGCGTATGGCTGCCATTGACTCGTCAGCTCTGGATGGTCTCCGCCTCCATGTGCCGGCCACACTGACAACTATCCCACGTCATTCCCCGGATCTACACCAGCGACATCGCATGATTTTATGTATTACCCACCGTCGATACACCCATTCGCCAGCGGGGAAGCTGATTCATGGGGCTGGGGGCCGCGATTGCCGCCGGGCACCCGCGATCGCTCCCCATGGAGAGAGAACGGTGGTCTGCCGTTGTAAACACAGCAGACCGTTGTTCTCTCTGGAATCAACACAGAGCGCCTGTGATTCTCCCATTTAGGAACACAGGTCTCTCTGTTCATGCAGCAAGCCCAACCCCCCCCCCCCATAGTTAGAAAGCACCCCCTAGGGACACATTTAACCCTTTGATCACCCTTGGTGTTAACCCTTTCCCTGCCAGTGTCAATATTACACTAACAGTGTATATTTTTAGCACTGATTACTGTAGTAATGTCACTGGTCCCCCCCCAAAAGTGTAAAAAATGTCAGTTAGGGGTCCAATCTGTCCGCCGCAATGTCGGAGTTCCGCTAGAAGTCGCAGATCGCCGCCATTACTAGTAAAAAATAAATAAATAAATAAATAAAAATAACATAAATCTTTCCCCTGGTTTGTAGACGCGATAACTTTTGTGCAAACCAATCAAAATACGCTTATTGGGATTTTTGTTTTTTTACCAAAAATATGTAGCAGAATACAAATTTGCCTAAAATGATGAAAAAATTTTGATTTTTACATTTTTTTTTTTATTGGGAATGTTATATAGGATAATGTGAAAAATATTGTTTGTTTGTTTTTTCAGAATTGTCGCTCTTTATTTGTTTCTAGCGCAAAAAAAAAAAAAAAAAACGCACAGGTGATCAAATATGACCAAAAGAAAGCTATGTTTGTGGGAAAAAAAGGACATCAATTTTATTTGAGTACAGCGTCGCACGATTGCGCAATTGTCAGTTAAAATAACGCAGTGCCATATCGCAAAAAATGGCCTGGTCATTAAGGGGGAAATTCTTCCGGTCCAGAAGTGGTTAATGGTACACTGAGCTTTAACCTTTTCGCTGTCAGAGCCATTTTTGCATTTTTTGCACACATTTAAAAAAAAAATCATTTTAGACCTGAAGGTTACACAAAAACCCCCCAAATTTGATATATTTTCTGAAAGCAGACACCCTAGAGCAGTGATGGCGAACCTTGGCACCCCAGATGTTTTGGAACTACATTTCCCATGATGCTAAACTATACTGCAGAGTGCATGAGCATCATGGGAAATGTAGTTCCACAACCTCTGGGGTGCCAAGGTTCTCCATCACTGCCCTAGAGAATAAAATAGTGGTAGTTCCAATTTTTTTTGTCACACGATATTACCACAAAGGTCTAAGAAAAGCTAAATTTCAGTAAAAAACACACAAAAGTGAATTTTAGGGCAAACAAATGCAGTAAACTACCCATTTTCTTTTTTTTTTTGTAAAATAACAAAGACATAATTAGGTTAACAAAAAAAAACCTATAAATAAAAGTCAGTGGCGTAGCGTGGGGGGTGCAGGGGGGGCCGGCCGCACCGGGCGCAACATTTGGGGGGGCGCATCTGCAATGTCACTCTGTCTGTCTGACTCATTTCACACACTGTCTGCGGCTGCCTCCATCTTTAGGCTGGGAGATGTCCAGCGCGGCCACCCTATGGCTGAAAATGGCGGGTCGGGGCGGGGGTTGGACTGTGCCTCACCTGTCCATTGGTGTAGGGTGGGGTGGCGTTGCAAGCCAAGCCCCGCCTATGCTGCCTCTCCTCACTGCTCGGTCAATTTGGCAGCGAGTAAGTCAGCAGCCTGGCGCTGTCACAGAGTGGGGTTTTTTTTTTTAATCACCTGATTAGAGCCAGAGGCTCTAATAGGCTTCAAAAAAGGTGGACCCGGGGCGCAGAGCAGTGCGCCCCGAGCCCACCCATTGTGTGACAATAGCGAATGAAAATTTGCTATTGTCACACAGATCCTCCTGGCCAATCAGGAAGCGGGTCCCAGACCCGCTTCCTGATTGGCCGAAAGGCGAACGCATGCCATTGGCCGAGGAGGAGGTGGGAGGACTCGAGGAGATGCAGGGAACTGAGGAGAAGCCGCCGCTGCAGGTAAGTCTCTCTGCATTGAAGGGGGCATGCTGGTCTGTCTGCATTGAAAGGGGGCACGCTGGTCCTTCTTTATTGAAAGGGGGCACGCTGGTCATTCTGCATTGAAAGGGAGCACGCTGGTCTCTCTGCATTGAAAGGGAGCACGCTGGTCTCTCTGCATTGAAAGGGAGCACGCTGGTCTCTCTGCATTGAAAGGGGGCACGCTGGTCATTCTTTATTGAAAGGGGGCACGCTGGTCATTCTGCATTGAAAGGGAGCACGCTGGTCTCTCTGCATTGAAAGGGGGCACGGTGGTCTCTCTGCATTGAAAGGGGGCACGGTGGTCTCTCTGCATTGAAAGGGAGCACGCTGGTCATTCTGCATTGAAAGGGAGCACGCTGGTCTCTCTGCATTGAAAGGGGGCACGCTGGTCTCTCTGCATTGAAAGGGGGCTTGCTTGTTTCAAACTTGTATTTAGATGCATTTTACTTTAATTAGTAATTACATCAGTATTTTCATAACAAACAATACATGTGCTTAGGGGGTAAGGGTTTCTTTAACTAATCTAGTGGAAGAGACTAGAGTGCTAAAATCCCACGGGTTAGGGGGCGCAAATTACTTGCCTTGCCCCGGGTGCTGACAACCCACGCTACGCCACTGATAAAAGTCGAACTCCATCCTCCCATTCACCCCAGCAGTCCTCAGTCATTACTTTTTACTTTTCCTGAATTTCCAAAAAAAAAAAAAACTATAGTACTATATCAGGGTCCTTTCCACCAATCACGTTCATGCGTTTTGATGCCCATCAATGTATGTTAAGGCAGACCATTTAAAATGAATGGGCTGCCAAGACAACAAAAATGGCGCATAAGTATATTAGTGTGTTGCACTGCCTGCAATGTGTCCTCCCCAGCAAGGTGCACACCAACCCATTTACCGTGCGTTAACTTACTGGTACGTGTGGATGGGCTCTTTAACCACTTCTTTACCAGAAGATTTTCTCCCTTAATGACCAGGCCATTTTTTGTGATTCAGCACTGCGTTACTTTAACTGACAATTACAGCTAGTGACACCCCAAAATTCACTATTTCAGAAAATTAGAATATTACATAAGACCAATTTTTTTTTAAAAAAGGATTTTTAATACAGAAATGTTGGCTTAACGTCTTCTGGACCGGAAGATTTGCCCCCTTAATGACCAGGCCATTTTTTTTGATTCGGCACTGTGTTAATTTAACGGACAATTGCGTGGTCGTGCAACGCTGTACCCAAATAAAATTGATGTCCTTTTTTTCCCTACAAACAGAGCTTTCTTTTGCTGCAATTTGATCACCTGTGCGATTTTTATTTTTTTGTGTTATAAACAAAAAAAAGTGACAATTCTGAAAAAAAATATATATTTTTTTACATTCCCCCCCCCCCCCCCAAAAAAATGTAAAAACCACATTTTTTCATCCTTTTAGGCCAATTTGTATTCTGCTACAAATTTTTGGTAAAAAAATCCCAATAGGCGTGTTTTTATTGGTTACTTTGCACAAAAGTTATCGCGTCTACAAAACTACGGGAAAGATTTATGTAATTTTTATAAATTTTTATTCTTTTACTAGTAATGGCGGCGATCAGCGATTTTTTAGGGGGACTGCGACATTGCAGCGGACAGATCGGACCCCTAAGTGACATTTTTGACACTTTTGGGGGTGACATTACCACAGTAATCAGTGCTAAAAATATGCACTGTCACTGTACTAATTACACTGGCAAGGAAAGTGTTAACACGAGGGGTGATCAAAGGGTTAAATGTGTCCCTCGGGATGCTTTCTAACTGTGGAGGGGGGGGGGGGGCTGGGCTGGCTGCATGAACACAGAGACGTGTGTTCCTAAATAGGAGAATCACAGGCACTCTGTGTTGATTCCTAAGAGAACAACAGTCTGCTGCACTGTCACTGTAATAATGACACTGGCAGGGAAGGGGTTAACCTAGGGTTGATCAAAGGGTTAACTGTGAGCCTAGGGGAGTGTTTTTAAACTGTGGGGGGGGGGGGGGCTTGGCTTGTGAAATGATCATAGAGACATGTGTTCCTATATAGAAGGATCACAGGCGCTCTGTGATCATTTCAGAGAGAAGAACAATCTGCTGTGTTTACAACAGCAGACCGTCATTCTCTCTCAACGGGGAGCGATCGCGGGTGCCCAGCGGCAATCGCGGCCGCTGGTCCCGTAGATCGGTATCCCCGCTGCTTAATGGGGGCGATAGCGCGCTGCCAGAGGCACGCGCTCGCCCCCCAGCACCACTCCCGTGAACCAACGTACCGATACGTCGATTCGCGCAGCCGAGCCAACCTGCGGCAGTATATATTCTGCGGGCGGTCGGCAAGCGGTTAACAAAAAAATTGAGATATATTTGCATGATGAGTCACTCGAGGTAAGCGGCTGCCATATTTCTTCTAGCTGGGCCCGTCTCAAAAAAAAAATGCAACTCTGAAAGTAAAACAGACAAATAATCCGACAGATTGGAAAGAAATAAGTGAAAATCTGCAGGAAGCCTCGGGAAAGCTGCTTCAATCTCTGGGATTCACGGCGGCTGCATGACGACCGGCTGACTCAGAATGTGAAAAGCCGTTTTATAAAGGTATGAATGGCTCCTGACTGCTGATACATCCCGGGAGGGGGGGGGGGGGCAGTCATTCTGCGGACGTTGGCACATCGCGGCTATCTTTGCCGCAGGCCCTTCTGATACTTGTATGGAGGTAAGTCATAGGGCCCTGGTGTACATATCAATGGGGTCCCATTAGCTTAGGCAGAACGTTTCAAAATGCTCCTTTCAAAAATAATGGCTTGTCAATAAAATTAGATCTGTTTTCTCTTCTGTTATATGAGGGTTAGAGTAAAGGGTTAAATAGGAACAAATGTAACTTTGTTTTTTACTTGTCAGGTTATTTTTTACTGATATATGCAGATAAATGAAAAATAGAAGATACAAAACTGATACTTTGTATCTCTATCTCCCGTCTGATCAATGTTTATAAACAATATTACTTTGTATCTCTCTATCTCCCATCCAATCAATATTTATAAACAATGATACTTTGTATCTCTCTATCTCCTGTCTGATCAAAGTTTGTAAACGTCATTTAGATGGAAATAGATAGATACAAAGTAAGATTGTTTATAAACATTGAATCTCTGTATCTCCATCTAAACAAGGTTAATAAACAATGTTACCTTGTATCTCTATCTCCTGTCCGATCAATGTTTATAAACAATGTTACTTTGCATCTCTCTATCTCCTGTCTGATCAATGTTTATAAACAATGTTACTTTATTTCTCTATCTCCTGTCTGATCAATGTTTATAAACAATGTTATTTTGTATCTCTCTATCTCCTGTTTGATCAATGTTTATAAACAATGTTACTTTGTATCTCTCTATCTCCTGTATGATCAAAGTTTGTAAATGTCATTTAGATGAAGATAGAGAGTTACAAAGTAACATTGTTTATAAACATTGAATCTCTGTATCTCCATCTAAACAAGGTTACTAAACAATGTTACCTTGTATCTCTCTATCTCCTGTCCGATCAATGTTTATAAACAATGTTACTTTGTATCTCTCTATCTCCTGTCCGATCAATGTTTATAAACAATGTTACTTTGTATCTCTCTATCTCCTGTCTGATCAATGTTTATAAACAATGTTATTTTGTATCTCTCCATCTCCTGTCTGATCAATGTTTATAAACAATGTTACTTTGTATCTCTCCATCTCCTGTCTGATCAATGTTTATAAACAATGTTACTTTGTATCTCTCTATCTCCCATCTGATCAATGTTTATAAACAATGTTATTTTGTATCTCTATATCTTCATCTAAACAATGTTTATAAACAATGTTGCTTTGTATCCCTATCTTCCGTTCAATCAATGTTTATAAACAATGTTACTTTGTATTTCTCCATCTCCCATCTGATCAATTTTTATAAACGTTGTTTAGATAGAGATAGAGAGATCCAAAATAACATTGTTTATAAACATTGTATGTCTCTATCTCCATCTAAACAATGTTAATTTGGATCTCTCTCTCTCCTGTCTAATCAATGTTTATAAACAATGTTACTTTATCTCCCATCTGACCAATGTTTATAAACGTAATTTAGATGGAGATAGAGAGACACAAAGTAACATTGTTTATAAACATTGTTTAGACAGGAGATAGATAGATACAAAGTAACATTGTTTATAAACATTGAATCTCTCTATGTCCATCTAAACAATGTTTATAAACAGTGTAATTTTGTATCTCTCTATCTCCCGTCTGATCAATGTTTATAAACAATGTTACTTTGTATCTCTCTATCTCTGTCTGATCAATGTTTATAAACGATATGTAGATGGAGATTGATCAATGTTTATAAACAATGTTACTTTGTATCTATCTCCATCTAAATGATGTTTATAAACATTGATCAGATGGGAGATAGAGAGATACAAAGTAACATTGTTTATAAACTTTGATCAGACAGAGATAGAGAGCTACAAAGTAACATTGTTTATAAACATTGTTTTAAAGGAGATAGAGAGATTCAATGTTTATAAACAATGTTATTTTGTATCTCTCTATCTGCTGTCTGATCAATGTTTATAAACAATGTTACTTTGTATCTGACAGCAGATAGAGAGAGATACAAAGTAACATTGTTTATATACATTGAATCTCTCTATCTGCTTTAAAAGAATGTTTTGTAAACAATGTTACATTGTAGCTCTCTATCTCTGTCTGATCAATGCTTAAAAACAATGTGACTTTGTATCTCTCTATCTCCCATCTGATCAATGTTTATAAACGTCATTTAGATGGAGATAGATACAAAGTAACATTGTTTATAAACATTGAATCTCTCTATCTCCTTTAAAACAATGTTTATAAACAATGTAACTTTGTATCTCTCTATCTCCTGTCTGATCAATGTTTATAAACAATTTTACTTTGTATCTCTCTATCTTCTGTCTGATCAATGTTTATAAACAATGTTACTTTGTATCTCTTTATCTCCTGTCTGATCAATGTTTATAAACAATGTTACTTTGTATCTCTCTATCTTCTGTCTGATCAATGTTTATAAACATTGTTTAGATGAGATAAAGAGATACAAAAGAACATTGTTTATAAACACTGAATCTCTCTATCTCCATCTAAGCAATGTTTATAAACATAGTTACTTTGTATCTCTCCATCACCCGTCTGATCATTGTCTACAAACAATGTTACTTTGTATTTCTCTATCTCCATCTGATCAATGTTTATAAACAATGATACTTTATATTTCTCTATCTCCATCTGATCAATGTTTATAAACAATGATACTTTATATTTCTCTATCTCCATCTGATCAATGTTTATAAACAATGATACTTTATATTTCTCTATCTCCATCTGATCAATGTTTATAAACAATGATACTTTATATTTCTCTATCTCCATCTGATCAATGTTTATAAACAATGATACTTTATATTTCTCTATCTCCATCTGATCAATGTTTATAAACAATGATACTTTATATTTCTCTATCTCCATCTGATCAATGTTTATAAACAATGATACTTTATATTTCTCTATCTCCATCTGATCAATGTTTATAAACAATGATACTTTATATTTCTCTATCTCCATCTGATCAATGTTTATAAACAATGATACTTTATATTTCTCTATCTCCATCTGATCAATGTTTATAAACAATGATACTTTATATTTCTCTATCTCCATCTGATCAATGTTTATAAACAATGATACTTTATATTTCTCTATCTCCATCTGATCAATGTTTATAAACAATGATACTTTATATTTCTCTATCTCCATCTGATCAATGTTTATAAACAATGATACTTTATATTTCTCTATCTCCATCTGATCAATGTTTATAAACAATGATACTTTATATTTCTCTATCTTCATCTGATCAATGTTTATAAACAATGATACTTTATATTTCTCTATCTTCGTCTGATCGATGTTTATAAACAATGATACTTTATATTTCTCTATCTCCATCTGATCGATGTTTATAAACAATGATACTTTATATTTCTCTATCTCCATCTGATCGATGTTTATAAACAATGCAAGAAGCTGATATAAACTCATATTCAGGTACTTACACAAGTTGCATTTCAAAATGCATTTTATGTTTATTAATAAATATTTAGCTGCTTTATTTTGTGTGTTTTATCTCTCTCCAATATATAGTTTTAACTTAAGATTAAAAAAAAGAAAAAAAGAAAAGAAAATTGACCTACAATTATTACCAGTTTAAAAATGTGTCAAAGTAATTTTTTTATTTTTTTGGGCTTCTACAGATTGCAGTTTTTGGTACGGCCTCTGCCTTGGCTCTGCCAATATGAAGGGTACGGCTTTAAGAAGCAGCGCCTGTAAATCGCCTATAAATAATGGATAATGTTTCACATAACCAACATAACCGCAGGTGATACATTCCAGCCACCGACAGCAGTTTGTACACAATAAGGGGATTTCTATAAGATTGTTAATGCTTGACCTGTAAAGCTGCAAGCTGTCAAGATTTAATACATATCTAAATGAAATTTAATGAGCGCTGGAAGTGACAGCCATGGTAACAGCTTTGCAACTTTGCGGCGGAACAAACTTTTATATTTTTTTTTATATACGAGAAAATTGTTTCTGTTGTTTAGTAATATTTAAAGCTGAGCTCTAACAAACCAATATGATCTCAGATGAAATGTGAATAGGAGAGCTGCTTAACTTACCAAATTGTTTATATTTCTGTCCATACAGTCCTGAAATTTACACAGCTCTGCCACACAACACAGTCCTGACAATTGGGCTGGAGACCTGATGGTTCTCTGCTGCAGTTTCACTTTCACCTACAGGGCTCCTCCCTATCCGCACACTGGAGAAGATTTACTAAAACTGGAGAGGTGAAAAATCTGGTGCAGCTCTGCACAGGAACCAATCAGCTTCCAGGTTTTATTGTCAAAGCTTAATGGAACAAGCTGAAGTTAGAAGCTGATTGGCTGCCATGCACAGCTGCACCAGATTCTGAGTGCTCCAGTTTTAGTAAGGCTCCATTCACATATATGTGTCTAAGGTCGCCGAATCCTTGCAAATCGCGGGATGCCCGTGACTTGCAATGGCACCACAAATGCAGCATTATTTTGTCGCCCGACGAATCGCGGGAAAATCGCGCATACAGAATCGCAGTATGCCTGTCGCCCAAAAGAAGTTTTTGTACTTTTTTTCTGTTTGCGTGATTTTTACCATGATTAGTTGGGCGACAATTGCGGCAAATTTGGGTGCTATTGCAAGTCATGGGAATTGCACGGGCGTCCCACAGTTTGCAATGATTTGGGATCACGGGCAGAAACGCAGCAATTCTGCCCACAATCCGAGATGCCTATATGTGAATGGAGCCTTAATCTCTCCCAATGCGACTGGCTAGCATTGGTGTGCGCAGCCTGTTGCATTAAGGTGTGCACCCCAGAGCACAAACACACATGCAAATATAACAATAATATAATAAATTATATATAATTATATATATATATATAGTATAATATATTAAAAATAAAATAATACAAATACTGACACCAATCTCTGCCCTACTGACACCATCCACTGCTTTACTAACACCATTCACTGCCCTACTGACACCTTCCGCTACCCTAATGACACCATCCACTGCTCTACTGACACCATCCACTGCTCTACTGACACCATCCACTGCCCTAACGACTCCATCCACTGCCCTACTGACACCATCCACTGCTCTACTGACACCATCCACTGCTCTACTGACACTGTCCACTGCTCTACTGACACCATCCACTGCCCTACTGACACCATCCACTGCTGTACTGACACCGTCCACTGCTGTACTGACACCGTCCACTGCTGTACTGACACCATCCACTGCCCTACTGACACCGTCCACTGCCCTACTGACACCATCCACTGCTCTACTGACACCAACCTCTGCCCTACTGACACCGTCCACTGCTCTACTGACACCATCCACTGCTGTACTGACACCATCCACTGCTGTACTGACACCATCCACTGCTCTACTGACAACATCCACTGCCCTACTGACACCATCCACTGCTCTACTTACACCGTTCACTGCCCTACTGACACCTTCGACTGCTCCACTGACACCAACCTCTGCCCTACTGACACCATCCACTGCTCTACTGACACCATCCACTGCCCTACTGACACCGTCCACTGCTCTACTGACACCAACCTTTGCCCTACTGACACTGTCCACTGCTCTACTGACACCATCCACTGCTCTACTGACACCATCCACTGCTTTACTGACACCATCCACTGCTGTACTGACACCATCCACTGCCCTACTGACACCTTCCACTGCTCTACTGACACCAACCACTGCCCTACTGACACCATCCATTGCTCTACTGACACCATCCATTGCTCTACTGACACCATCCACTGCCCTACTGACATTGTCCACTGCAATACTGACACTATCCACTGCCCTACTGACACCGTCCACTGATCTACTGACACCGTCCACTGCTCTACTGACACAGTCCACAGCTCTACTGACACCGTTCACTGCTCTACTGACTCCGTCCACTTCCCTACTGACACCATCCACTGCCCTACTGACACCATCCACTGCCCTACTGACACCATCCACTGCCCTACTGACACCATCCACTGCTCTACTGACACCATCCTCTACCCTACTGACACCGTCCGCTGCTCTACTGACACCATCCACTGCCCTACTGACACTGTCCACTGCCCTACTGACACCATCCACTGCTCTACTGACACCGTCCACTGCTCTACTGACACCATCCACTGCCCTACTGACACCGTCTTCTGCTCTACTGACACCATCTGGTGCCCTACTGACACCATCCACTGCTCTACTGACACCATCCACTGCTCTACTGACACTGTCCACTGCCCTACTGACACGTCCACTGCCCTACTGACACGTCCACTGCTCTACTGACACCGTCCACTGCTCTACTGACACCGTCTTCTGCTCTACTGACACCATCCAGTGCCCTACTGACACTATCCAGTGCCCTACTGACACCATCCACTGCTCTACTGACACCGTCCACTGCTCTACTGACACCATCCACTGCTCTACTGACACCATCCACTGCCCTACTGACACCATCCACTGCTCTACTGACACTGTCCACTGCTCTACTGACACTGTCCACTGTCCTACTGACACCAACAGTATATATATATATATATATATATATATATATATATATACACACATGCACACACACATATACACTATATTACCAAAAGTATTGGGATGCCTGCCTTTACACGCACATGAACTCTAATGGAATCCCAGTCTTAGTCCGTAGGGTTCAATCCACAATGAGAATCCAATGAGGACCCGAGACAGCGGCTGAAGCTGCTAGGTTCGTACTTGTCGCTGGAACGTTCGGGTTCAGGTAAGAATAAAGGGGAGGGGGGGGGGGGGTCTGGGGGGCAGCTGCAACCAAGAACTTTACAATCCCTTTAAGTAATCTTCCGGCCTAAAATGGCTTTTTCTTATACAGTACATGTGTGCAAAAAGCACAAAAACAGCCCTGGCAGCACAAGGGTTAACGTATCTGTAATAATGATACAATGTAGCAAGTATTGGCTTTTTTTTTTTTTGGTAAATACATTTCCAGCATTGCAGAGCTCTGATAATACACAACCGGAGCGTCTCCAGGTTTATTTCTTTCGTTAAATAGCCTCTGGAGTCGCGTTTTCAGGATCTTTCTCCATGCAGGTGCTTTCTCCCCGCACCAGAAAAGTAGATCTCGTTCATAAACAGCTATTTAATTGATCCGCTACTTGGCGTTACCGAGCCCAATTAGTTTCCTTTTAATTGGGAAACAATTTACACTTGTGTGACAGATCCCTGTGTAACCATTAGAAGACGCTTAGAGATGTACAAGATGCGTTCTGCAACGCGCAAATCTAAAAAAACACACAATGCACGTTTTTGGAGCTTCTATTTTTATTAGAACGGCCAAACCAAAATATATACCAGTATACAGACCGCAAATGCCGTTCTCCCACTGTAACTTTTACAACGGAGCTATATATTTTTTTTTATTTTGCATTTTTTTTTCTCACACAAAATTCATATTTTAGGCCCAAAGATTACCTAAAACCCCAAATATATAGATATTTAGTTTTAGTGCATGAAATATACATGTAAATATATATTTTTTTTTTTCACATCTTTTCACACGTCAAAATTCCCATTTTGGGATTGAAGATGACCTAACCCCCCCATTATTTATATATATATATATATATATATATATATATATATATATATATATATATATATATATATATATATATACAGAGATATATAAAAATATAAATAAATAAATGTATATATATATATAAATAAATAAATGTATAAATATATATATATAAATAAATATATATACATATATATAAATATATATATATATATATATATATATATATATAAATAAATAAATAAATATATATATATATATATATATATATATATATATATATATATATATATATTAGTGATCGACTGATATCGGTTTTTCGTTGCCGATACTGATATTTTGATCAATGCATATCGGTATCGGCCAATATTTTTGTACATTTTAACAAACATTTTTTGACAGGTACTTTTGTACCTGTCTCTGGGGGTCTGAAAGTCCCCAAACCCCTCCTCTGCCCTTATAAGCATTCAAAACGCCAAGTTTGGCTGTTTTGAATGTTGTCATTTTTTTTTTAATCTGGCGCCGAATACCCGGAAGTGATGTCACTCATGACATCACTTCTGGGTTTTTGCCGGGTCTTCGGCGGCCGTGCAGGCTGGTTGCCCGGGTATCCCGGTGGGACAGGAGACCCAGGGGAGCCGCGGAAGGCGGCGGGAGGGGGGGGGGCGTCCCCTCCCGCTCCCTGTAATGGCAGCCGAGTGGCTTCTCAGCCGCATCCGTTGTCATTACAAGACAGCCGACCGTCGGCTATGGACGCCGATACCGGGGTGATGTCTCTAGCTGCAGGCATCACTTCGGTACAGCACTTTCCGGAAATATCGGCAACCTCAATTTATATTAAAATTCAACAAAATACAAAAAATAACATATTTAGACTTTAGACTTTATATATATATATAAATAGATATATCGGGGAAAGTGCATATCGGCCCTCGATATATCGGCTTTGCTGATAATCGTTCGATCCCTAATTTTTATATATATATATATATATATATATATATATATATATATACACACACACACACACACACACATATACGATTATCAAAACTATTTTTTCAATATATTTAAAAAAAATAAAATAAATCAAATTTATTTTAGTGCACACAAACACAATATATTACCCATTAAAAAAAATATATATATAAAAGATGCGGCTGCATTAAGTAAATAGATACTAAACTTGTCATATTCTAACAAATTTTTGTTGCATTTTCTGCACACGTGCCAAAATATATACATATACGCTTATCAAATCTATATTAGTAGATGCCCCTTACTTATACTTATGGGGTGGTGCAATACATGTTTAACTACTTGCCGATCGCCCGCCGCAGAGGCAGTACGTCAGTTTGCGGAAGCGCAGCAGGGAAGCCGATGCACAGGGCCGGCAGCCGCAATTGCTCCCTGTGGAGAGAGAACGGCGTTCTGCTGTTGTAAACAGAGCAGACCGTTGTTCTCTCTGCTATCAATGCAGAGCTCCTGTGTTCCTCCTATTTAGGAACACAGGTCTCTGTATCAATTCCACAAGTCCCTCCCCCACACAGTTAGAAAACACCCACTAGGCTCACACCTAACTATTTGATCACCCCTGGGTTAATCCCTTCCCTGCCAGTGTCATTATTGCAGTAACAGTGCATATTTTTAGCACTGATTACTGTAGTAATGTCACTGCCCCCCCCCCCCCCCCAAAACTGTAAAAAATGTCAGTTTGGGGTCCGATCTGTCCGCTGCAATGTTGCAGTCCCGCTAAAAATCGCAGATCGCCGCCATTACTAGTAAACATATATAAATAAATAAAAATTACATAAATCTTTCCCCTAGTTTGTAGACGCGATAGCTTTTGTGCAAACCAAACCAAATACGCTTATTGAAATTTTTTTTACCAAAAATATGTAATATATGTTTTCTCTTTCAGCAGCTTAGTAGATGCCCCTTACTTATGCTTATGCGGTGGTGCAATACATGTTTAAACTTTAACCACTTTACCACCGGAGGATTTTGCTGTCTTACGTCCAGACCACGTTTTGCGATTCGGCACTGTGCGACTTTAACTGACAATTGCGCGGTCATGCAACGCCGTACCCAAACGAAATTTACGTCCTTTTTTTTCCCACAAGCAGAGCTTTCTTTTGGTGGTATTTGATCACCTGTGCGATTTTAATTTTTTGCGATATTAATTAAAAAAAGCGACAATTTTGAAAAAATAACAATATTTTTCTACTTTGACAGTTAAAAAATATCCAATATATTCAATTTTTGTCATATATTTAGGCCAAAATGTATTTAGCTACATGTCTTTGACAAACAAATTCTCAATGAGCGTATTTTTAACCGCTTTATGACCGGAAGGTTTTACCCTATTCCTGACCAGACCATATTTTGTGATTCGGCACTGCGTTACTTTAACGGACAATTGCGCGGTCATACAATGCCATACCCAAATTAAATTGACGTCCTTTTTTTCCCACAAACAGAGCTTTCTTTTGGTGGTATTTGATCACCTGTGCGATTTTTACTTTTTGCGCTATAAACAAAAAAAGAGCGACAATTTTGAAAAAACAACAATATTTTTCACATTTTTTTATATGAAATCCCCCCCCCCCCCCAAAAAAAATTTAAAAATCAAAATTTTTTAACATTTTAGGCCAATTTGTTTTCTGCTACATATTTTTGGTAAAAAAAATCGCAATAAGCGTATTTTGATTGGTTTGCTCAAAAGTTATTGCGTTTACTAACAAAGGGAAAGATTTCTGTCATTTTTGGTGTTTTTTTTTTTTTAACGAGTAATGGCGGCGATCTGCGATTTTTTTTTTGCGGGACTGCGACATTGCGGCGGACAGATCGGACCCTTGACTGACATTTTTGGGGTTACCAGTGACATTACTACAGTAATCAGTGCTATATATATGCACTGTTACTGTAAAAATGACACTGGCAGGGAAGGGGTTAATTTTAATTGGAGAGGGAGGGGTTAATATATGCCTGGGGCTTACTAACGTGTGGGGGGGAGGGGATTGAGTGACACAGGGACAGATCGCAGGTTCAGCTATGCTGAACCCTGCAATCTGACCCTGCCTGTCACTTAGGAGACCCGCCTGCTTTGTTTACACAAGCGGGCAGATTTCCACACTCGATCCCCGACGATCGGGGAAGAGCAGCTCCTCCCCTGGCCCGACTCCCGCTGTAACTGAATACAGTGGGAGCGAGCCTCCGGCGGCGCACGCGAGCCTCCGGCGAGAGGGGAATGTCTGGTGACGTAGGTCTACGTCGCTGGACGATAACGAGCCACTTTGCCGCAGTACAGTCAACGTGACTGGTCGGCAAGTGGTTAATGTGCGATTATTACAGGCTCTGGATGGAACTGTGTTGCTGATTTAGCAATGGCCAGCAGAGGATTGTTCAATTAGATGTCAATTTTCGATTTAGATTTAGTTATAGTCTTTTGACTAAAATGCCATTTTAATCGTATTTTAGTCATCTGAATTGTTTTAGTACTATTTTAGTCGACTAAAATTGTGTTCATTTAGTCCACAAAAACACTTTCGCCGACTAAATGAACACTGGAGATAACATGCATGTCTGCGTCATTTTATGGGCACATACACCAATGCAGCATCCTGCTGTGAACAGGTCCTATGCAAAGCTTGGCGTTTTGTCCAGTCTTTGCGTTGTGTGAATGAGCCCTGAAGGACAAACCAATTTTCTCCGTTTTCTGGAATTCCCCCCCTCCAGCTTATTGCAGCCTGTGTCTATAAATGGTGAAATTGGCGTAGAACTGCGTCGGAGGCCTTTGTATTGTAGGACAGTTTGTGCCTGTAGGACAGCTTGCTGTACTCAGTGAGAAGGGCCCTCGCCCCCTCGCCCCCCCCCTGTAGTAGTGGTAATCTGAGTCCTGAGCTGTGTCTGTGAGCCAGGAAGCGGCAGGGGCTCCCAGGCTGGTAACGCTTACACAGAATAATGTGTTTATACAGTCCCAGCGAGGTGACGCGAGCCTGCGCTCCATGCGTCGTCATATTCTGTGATTTCACATGGGGGGCTCGCATTCCACGCCTTCTTCATCTCAGATATTGGATGTCAGCTTCATGGAAAGCAAAAACTTTACCTTCAGTTTGCTGAAAATGCAATGATTTTGGGTTGGTTTTAGTTTTAGTTTTAGTTGCTGAACTCCAGGCAAGCAGCTCAGTCCATGGATGAAAAAAACATATAGATGAGCTGTATTTCTGTCCACCCAGTCCCAAGATTTACACAGCCCTGCCCCGCAGCACACACCTTTATACAGCCCAACATAGGAGTGCACACAGGGTGTGCCAGGTGTGCCTGGGCACACCCTAATCAGGATCCCCTTATTGCCCTGGCTTCCCCCGCAGCCCTGCCAGATTCTTTCCTACTGGCTGCTGCTGCGGGCGCACACACTGGGATATTTTAGGATGAGAATTACATAGTGACAGGCCCCTTCCCCCCACTCATCCTAAAACATCGCAGCAGCAGCCAGTGGGAAAGAAAAGGAGAGAATTCCCTTCCTGAATGAACACAGTGAGTGATCAGTACTATGTGTATGTGATGCAATAGGCTGGGCACACCTATGCAGCCCAATGAGAGGGCCAGACAAACATCCAAGAGTCCAACGTTTAAGAAAAAAATTAAACAGGTTTCAGGGCCAAGCAAACTTCCCCCTTTATCAGGCTGCCGATTCATCTGCCGTCAACACATGTGCTAGTAATCAAACTGGAAGAAACACCATTATAAGTCCAGTTTTCTATTTAGTCCATTCCCATTGCTCTAAATCAGGCATGTCCAACCTGCGGCCCGAGGGCCGCATACGGCCTGGAACCGCAGGCAATGCGGCCCACTGCCCCCTGGCAATTTTTTATTTTTTCCTGGGGAGGAAGGAAGTCGAGTCGGGGGCACGGCCACAGAGGCAGCCTCGGAGAGGATCATCCATTAGTTGTGTTAAACTAGTACTGGGGGGGCGCGGCAGCACGAGAAGGGTACGGCGGTGTTTTATTACTTATATACCTTAACTATGGTATATATTTTATATGGGGCACAAGAAAATTTCTCTACACTCAAAGTGGCCCAGAGAAGCCAAAAGGTTGGACACCCATGCTCTAAATCAAGCCCTGATGAAGTGGGGATGTCTTTGGATCACTGAAACGTGTTGACAGCTAAATTAGCTGCTGACAAATCTCTGTATGTAATCACACTGGAAGAACCCTGATTAAGGGGGAGTCCTTGGACCTCCGAAACACGGTGGATACTCTTAAGGCCCGTACACACGTACCGATCGTCGGCGAACGATCGGCCGTCTTTTGTCCCCGGGCTGTCGTGTCTGTTGAAAAGTGCAAAGACAGCACAAGAATTTTGTCCGCCGACTACAGCCGACTGCAGAAGTGATGTCATGTAATGGTTAACTTTCCCTGTGTTTTTTCTTTTATGAGCATGCCCAGTCTTGCAAATCTGCGGTCTGTCGGCCAAATTCTGTACTGACTGGCGAACAATCGGCCGCTCTGGTGTCGCCATACAAAAATTTTAATGCTTGCAAGACAGATTCTTGTCGGCAGAATGTGCGCTGACGGCTGTCGGAGGCACCATACTAACAAGCGTACAATCGGCAGATCGTTCGTCCGCCGACGCTTGTCTGCCGACGATCGGTACGTGTGTACGGGCCTTTAGGCTCTGACTTTTACTGGAATAAAATCATATCTGGACCTTTTAACAGTGAAGTAGCGCTTCGATTTCCAATTTTGTCCCATCCCCCTTTTATCGGGGCTCTGGAATTCTGACTTGGATTAAATGGTAATTTATATCATTATTATATATACCTTTATATAACTATATATAACTATATATATATATATATATATATATATATATATAAACTTAGGAGGGTGTGGGAACACATAACAATGTTTAGCTGCAACACATAATAAGAATTAGCTTTTATATAATTGGCTATTGGGGTATTAGTAGCGTGGAGAATAGTTTGGGTTCACAGGGCAGGAGAACCTGACTATTCTCTGCTGCAGTTAAGCAGCACTTACAGGTCTAGTCCTCCTCCCCCAGAGTGTGACAGGACAGTGAAAGGAGAAGTAGCAGGCTGATGGGCTCATCTCTCTGTCACTCGGCTCTCTCCTCCTATCAGCATGCTCCTTTTTAGCACATGAGCACTGAGCTGAAACTGTACTAGTTCCTTGTGCTGCTTCTTCCTTTCCCAGTCTGAGCTCTGCTGCACAGGGACTGCAGGGGGGTGATACTAAAGCATGTATCAGATATTTAAACTGCTTGTATTTAAATACATTTAATGATGTATTAATAATTACTGAGTTGTAACAACTATTTATTATATATATATATATATATATATATATATATATATATAATAGTTGTTACAACTCAGTACTGTAATTAAATACAAGCAGTTTAAATATCTGCAACTATTTATTTTATATATATATATATATAGATTATTATTATTTATTTATTTATTATTATTATTATTATTTATTTATTATTATTATTTTATTATTTATTAAGGTGTCATTCATGAGGCTTAACAGGTGAGTACACAGTGATGACATTTTATTTCGGTGTTTAGAGGCATAAGCTTGTCTTACTCAGAATTTATAAAATAATAATATAATATATTATAATATTTATTGTTGTTATTATTATTATTATGATGATGATAATTATTTTATTAATTTATTTCAGACCATAGAATGGAACTCTTTTTTACCCAAAGGCTTGAATAAAGATTTGGATCATTTTTTGTTTTTTCTTTCTATTTTTTTTTTTTTTTTTGACCGATAATTTGAGATATTTCCAAATATTCCACATGCGCTGTCTGTCTGCCTGGTGACTATGTTGAATGATGGTTTGTTTTTTTTCTGGTTTGTGTTACTTAGTTGCTTTATGGTGGTGGTAGTGGACGGTACTTCTGATGTGCCGGTATAATGAGTTACTATGACTGGCTTCATTATGCTTCAGAGGTCTCAATGGCTTGAGGAAGCCCAGTCATATCCCAAAACGGTTACCATACATTTATACCTAATTCTTTTAATCTAATAATAATATTTGGAGATCTTTAGAAATATTACTGACATGCATGACTGCTCTGTTGTGTTATTCACCTAGACTAGTGATGGCGAACCTTGGCACCCCAGATGTTTTGGAACTACATTTCCCATGATGCTCATGCATGCTGTAGTGTAGTTGAGCATCATGGGAAATGTAGTTCCAAAACATCTGGAGTTCCAAGGTTCGCCATCACTGACCTAGACTGTATATATCATACAGTCTTTGCATTATAAATGAAAGTTTTAGTACATGATAAGGAATTCACAAAGCACTATGGGTTCTTTAGAGTCAGCACAGCAGAAGAAGCTTGCTTTGAAGCCACCTTTGTCTGATTGAAACTGCAGACTTTGTTAAAGGATAAATCACTGCTGTGATGGCTCATTCAGGATTTGGGCTTCACCTCAGTAAGAGTAGAAAACCACAAGCCAAAAGGAAAAAAAAAAAAAAAGATGTATATTGGAAAGACGAGAACCACGGTGAAATTTTTATTGAAGTGTTGGACACTTGACAGATGTCACTGTGCAGGAGTGACGCGTTTTCTGGTGACAGTTGTCAAAGGTGAGATTCAGGTTCACTCTTTGGATTATCTAAACCTTCCTGTCATGTCTTTGGGTGGTAAAGGGGGAATCACAGACAGAAAAAAAAGGCAAACAGCTAATATAACCCCGCCCCCCCCCCCCCCCCAGGGGAAAAAAAATGTCTTTTGTTGAAGTTGTGCAATTTTGTGACGTCTTCCTAAAAGTGACGTTACTTTCATATTTTTGTATTGTTTTCATATATTTAGATATTTTTTAGTTTCTTGCTGTACCTCATGTACACCGCTACCGGAGATTATCATGTGTTCAGCTCATCATTATCAGTGTAGGAAGAAAGGGAGAAAATGGGAGAAGAACGGAGAAAAAAGAGGAAGAGAAGGAGAAGAGAGGGAAGAAAGAGAGGAGAGGTCAGGGATTAAAATAGAAGAGAATGGGAGAAGGGGGATATAAAGAAACAGAAAAGAGGACAGAGGAGATGGAGGAATATAGAAGAACGGAAGAGAGGACAGAGGAGAAGAGAGAGAAGGTAGTAAGAGAGGAGAGAAAGTAAGAAGTAGTGAATTAGAAAGAGAAAGGAGAGGAGGGAAAACAGAGGTAAGGAGAGCAAAAGAGACAAGAGAAGAGAAAGGAGAGGGAGCAAAGGAGAATAAAAGAGAGGCGAGGAGAAGAAGGAAAGGAGAACAAAAGACAGAAGAGAAGAAGGAAAGGAGGACAAAAGAAAGACAGAAGAGAAGAGGTGAGGGAGGAAAGGAGAACAAAATACAGAAGAGAAGAGCAGAGAAGAGAAGAGAGAAGAGGAGAAGAGGGAGGAAAGGAGAACAAAAGACAGAAGAAAAGAGAAGAGAAGAGGGAGGAAAGGAGAACACAAGACAGAAGAGAAGAGCAGAGAAGAGAAGAAGAACAAAAGACAGAAGAGAAGAGCAGAGCAGAGAAGAGAAGAACAAAAGACAGAAGAGAAGAGCAGAGAAGAGAAGAGGGAGGAAAGGAGAACAAAAGACAGAAGAGAAGAAAAGAGAAGAGAAGAGGTGAGTGAGGAAAGGAGAACAAAAGAGAGAAGAGAAAGGAAAGGAGAACAAAATACATGAGAGAAGAAAAGAGAAGGAAATAGGAGAGGAAAAAAAAAGAAAAAAGTGAGGAGAAAATGGAAAGGTGAGGGGAAAAAAAGGAGAGTAAAATATTAGAGTGGGAACAAAAGAGAGGAGAGATAGGAAAAAAGAGATTAAAATAAAAAGGAGAAAAGGAGAGAAGAGATAGGGAAATAGAGAGAAGAAAATAGAAAGGGGAAGAAAAAAAAAAAAGGAGAGGAAATGATTAGAGTGGGAACAAAAGAGAGGCGAAAGAGAGAGGAGAGGTAGGAAATAAGAGAGGAAAAGAAAAAGAAACAGAGGAGAGGTAGGGAAATAGAGAGGAGAAAATGAAAAGGGGAAAAAAAGGAGAGGAAAAGATTGGAGTTGGAAAAAAGGAGAGGAGAAATAGAGAGGAGAAGTAAGAAAGGAGAAAAGGAGAGAAGAGGTAGGGAAATAGAGAGAAGAAAATAGAAAGGGGAGAAAAAAAGGAGAGGAAAAGATTAAAGTGGGAAAAAGAGAGAGGAGAGGTAAGAATAGGAGAGGAAAAGAAAAATGAGAAAAGGAGAGAAGAGGCAGGGAAATAGGAGAGGCGAAAATGTAAAAAGGGGGGGGGGGAGAGAAAGGAAAAGATTAGAGTGGGAACAAAAGAGAGGAGAAAGAGAGGAAAGGTAAGGAAGTGAGAAGAAGAAAAAGAGAAAAGTGGTAGGGAAAAAGAGAGGAGAAAATGGAAAGGGGAGGAAGAAAAGGAGAGGAAAATATTACAGTGGGAACAAAAGAGAGGAGAAAGAGAGGACAGATAGGAAAAAAGAGATTAAAATAAAAAGGAGAAAAGGAGAGAAGAGGTAGGGAAATAGAGAGAAGAAAATAGAAAGGGGAGAAAAAAAAAGGAGAGGCAGTGATTAGAGTGGGGACAAAAGAGAGGAGAAAGAGAGAGGAGAGGTAGGAAATAAGAGAGGAAAAGAAACAGAGGAGAGGTAGGGAAATAGAGAGGAGAAAATGAAAAGGGAAAAAAAAGGAGAGGAAAAGATTAGAGTTGGAAAAAAGGAGAGGAGAAATAGAGAAGAGAAGTAAGAAAGGAGAAAAGGAGAGAAGAGGTAGGGAAATAGAGAGAAGAAAATAGAAAGGGGAGAAAAAAAGGAGAGGAAAATATTAAAATGGGAAAAAGAGAGAGGAGAGGTAAGAATAGGAGAGGAAAAGAAAAATGAGAAAAGGAGAGAAGAGGCAGGGAAATAGGAGAGGCGAAAATATAAAAAGGGGGGGGGGGAGGAAAAGATTAGAGTGGGAAGAAAAGAGAGGAGAAAGAGAGGAAAGGTAAGGCAGTGAGAAGAAGAAAAAGAGAGGAGAAAATGGAAAGGGGAGGAAAAAAAGGAGAGTAAATAAATAGAGTGGGAATGAGAGATAGGAAAAGAAAAAGGAGAAAAGGAGAGAGGAGAAATAGAAGAAAATAGAAAGGGGAGGAAAAAAAGGAGAGGAAATGATTAGAGTGGGAACAAAAAAGAGGAGAAAAAGGAGAAGGAAGAAATGAGAGAGGAAAAGAAAAAGGAGAAGAGGTAAGGAAATAGAGGAGAAAATGGAAAGAAGAGGAAACGATTAGAGTGGGGAAAAAAAAAGAGGAGAAAGAGAAGAGGAGAGGAAAAGAGAGAAGAAGAGAAGAGAAGGGGGAAAGGAGAGTAGGGGGAGGGATAGGAAAGTGAAGAAGAAAACAAGATTTGACAGGGAAAAAAGGAAAAGGAAATGTGTTGAAGGGAAGCAGCGAAAGGAGAAGTGAGGAAGGGAAAGAGGGAAGGAAAGAATAGAAAAGAATAGAAAGAAACAAATAGGAGGAAATGGAAGAGAAGGAAGGAGGCACATTGAATATCTTTATGATTTATCAGATCCCAGGTTGGGCGGGGGTGGATCGCTGTACACCATTTCCGATCGATCTCTATGAGTTTCTGATGATCTTTATTTGTAGGATCTTTTCATGAGTTTCCTGCAATCACACAATTCCCTTGGCTCGCTCTTTGTTAGATCTGATCTGAGCATCTCCTGTGGGTTCCAGTTTATTTCTGTCTATGACAGCGGCTTGGCACAATGTTGGGCGGAGGGTTTAATTCCCCAATCGGGTTCCTCTGCCACCAGCGGTCCCTGTCGGCGTGGGTGTGTGCCGGGGTAATGAGCTCTCGGTATTGGCAGTGCAGTCACGGTGTGTTTACATGTTCTGTTGCTGCTCTCATGCTCCTCCGAGACCCGCCACACAAAATCGAGGAAGATTCGCCTCCCTGTCTGCAAACCGCCAGCTGAAAACGCTGCAATCTCGACTTTTCAAGGTCAGCGTCACCCACTGACATGTTGATAATCAATTGAATAGCACAAGGGACACGCTGAACGCAGCTCGCCCCTTCGGGAATTACCATTCGCCTGCCTTGGACATCTGGATGTGTTACTATTCCTGCCGAAAAGATTCCAGCCTGCAAAAAAAAATGCCTTTATGTGTGACAGTTGGGGGGGGCAAAATATTAAGGGCCAGAGGCGTAACTAGAACCTTCAGGGCCCCGGTGCAAGAAACAATGAAGGGCCCCCCAGACTCCTGGCCAGGGCCCTTCCCTTCAAGCCTGAGGCCACTTATCCTAAGGCCCTTTACTCTCATTGCGGGGTCCTTTATTATGGTCCCACAGCGGGACCCTTTCACAAGTTCTGCAGTGGGCCCCCTTCCTGCCATCTTGGGGCCTCCCCACGGTGGAATGCCAGGGCCCAGTCGCAAGTGTGACCTTTGCGATCCTGGGAGTTCACCCACTGGTGTCAGTAGTTTTTATATTTTGGTATTTTCATTTTATTATTTTTATCATTTTATTTTATTTTTTTTTACAATGTCACTGACTATGACTCTGTCCATTCAGAAAAGGAAGGAGCTGGTAAATTACATATTTACCGACCCCTTCCTGGTTCTCTATTGTGACACATCCCCGGCAGCAGCCGGCAGGAGGGAGGGGGGGAGCACAGTGGGGGGGGGGGGCAGCACAGTAGTGGGGGGGACCAGGGGAGCACACAGGGGCCCAGAGACAGCAGAACACAAGTGAACTGGATAAGAGTGGCGGGGGCAGCACACAGAGGAACCAATTTCCTCCATTTTCCTCCTGCAGCTACAGGAGGAAAAAGGAGGACAGTGATTTCTCTACATGCTGCCCCCACCGCCCCTCCTATCCAGGTGTACAGGGGAGCCGCACAGGCCCCCTGGAGCATGGGGCCCATTTGCAATTGCAACCCCTGCTACCCCTGTAGTTACCCCCCTGTTAGGGGCATCTGCTTGGTAAAGTGAAACTTCACCTAAAAAAAGAAAGGTCTATTTGCTCAAAGGGCAGCATAGTGGACGTTTGCCCCCCCCCCTCCTCCCCCCACCTGAAATCCTCTGGCACACGTCATGCATCCCGGGAGGCTGTGGTCCCATTCGGAAAGCGCAACGCGCGAGTCGCGCATGCGCAATGGGGAGCCGGCTGTGACCCAGTAGGGGGTCACAGCCACAAGCAAAGATGGTGGCACTGAGGACCTGATGACCGGCAAAGAACTGGCCTGGTAAGGACAGTGCTAGTATTTGTAGCTGTTAGAATAGAAAATTTGCAGGACCGCGTCCTGCTGGTGGCGGATTTTAAAGGCACTCACATGGAACAATGTATAGATTAACCACTTGCCGACTGCCTGCCACATACTGCGGCAGGCTGGCTCAGATGCGCGAATCAACGTATGGGTATGTTGGTTTGCGGGAGCGGAGCTGGCGGGGATGCCAATCCACGGGAGCGGCAGCACCGATTGCCGCCGGGCACCTTGCGATCGCTCCCCGCTGAGAGAGAAGGACGGTCAGCTGTTGTAAACACAGCTGACCGTTCTTCTCTCTGGAACGATCACAGAGCGCCTGTGATCCTTCTTTATAGAATCACAGGTCTCTATGGTCATTTCACAAGTCCCCTCCCCACACAGTTAGAAAACACCCCCTAGGGACACATTTAACCCTTTGATCGCCCCTAGGTTAACCCCTTCCTTGCCAGTGTCATTAGTACAGTGACAGTGCATATTTTTAGCACTGATTACTGTAGTAATGTCACTGGTACCCCCAAAAGTGTCAAAAATGTCAGTTAGGGGTCCGATCTGTCCGCCGCAATATCGCAGTCCCGCTAAAAATTCCAAATCACCGCCATTACTAGTAAAAAAAATAAATAAATAAAAATGAAAAATCTTTCCCCTAGTTTGTAGATGCAATAATTTTTTTGCAAACCAATCAAAATACGCTTATTGGGATTATTTTTTACCAAAAATATGTAGCAGAAAACAAATTGGCCTAAAATGTTAAAAAATTTTGATTTTTAATTTTTTTTTTTTTTTTTTTTTGGGAATGTTATATAGCAGAATGTGAAAAATATTGTTTTTCTTCCGGAACTGACGCTCTTTTTTTTTTTTTTTAGTGCAAAAAATAAAACTCGCAGAGGTGTTGAAATACCACCAAAAGAAAGCTCTATTTGTGAGAAAAAAGGACATCAATTTTATTTGGGTACAGCGTCACACGACCGCGCAATTGTCCATTAAAGTAACGCAGTGCCGAATCGCAAAATATGGCCTGGTCATTAAAGGGGGGAATCTTCCGGTCCAGAAGTGGTTAAAATCCAGCACCAGCAGGACGTGCAAATTTCCTGTTCTAGTAATGACCTGGATGTGACACAGGTTAAGGTCCGTCTCTTTCTTTTTGAATATTTGCTGACTTTTTTATACAAATGACCGGCACTCCTCTTGAACCCTCATATATAAAGCATGCAGACTTGGTCAGTAGGGGGCGGTGTTGTTTGGGAAAGGTAGAAATATTGACTAATGGGAAAAAAAAAAAAAAAACACTAAGTGGTTAATCAAGTTTTCAATTTTTTTTTTTACTTGACCTACATTTATCCCAAGCATGTTAAAGGGTAACTCCGTTTTCAGAACAATAATAATATAGCGTATACAATTTCTACACAAGCATTAAAGTAATTTATTGAGGAATATCAGATATAGATATTGATACATGGACCAATGTAACTATTTACAACATAAACCATACCTGTGGGGTCCCACTAAAAGCTAGAAATCATTGTATAGGCACAACTAGTGCACTGCTACTACCAGGGTGGGGACAAGGGGTGGGCAGGAGGGAGCAGCTGCCCTGGGCACTGTGGTATCATGTGAAGTGCGAGGGGAACCACAGAGAGAATGGGGGGGGGGATGATGTTGGAAGAGGGAATTTGGGGGGCGGCAAGGGGTATTAGGAGGGGAAATTGTAGTGGTAGAGGACTTGTGCTAGGAGGAGTGTTTTTTTTTTTTGGGGGGGGGGCACAAAAATTGCCTCAGACTTAGGAGGGCAAGCTTGCAGATTAGTGCTCAGTGTATTTGCAGGGGGATTTTTGCTGACACTTAATGCCCTTACTTTTGAGGGGGGGGGGGGGGTTGGGACACAGTTTGGCATGTTCGCCCTGGGCTTGACCTTCTACGGGCACTGGCTACTACACCACTACCACACCACTGCTACACCACTACTACAGCCCTACTACACCACTACTAAACCGCTACTGCAGCCCTAATACACTGCTACTACCCCGTATCTACAGCTCTACTACACCACTACTACAGCCCTACTAACTGCTACTACAGCCCTACTACACCACTACTACAACACTACTACACTGCTACTACAGCCCTGCTACACCACTGCTACACCACTACTACAGCCCTACTACATCACTACTAAACAGCTACTACTCTGGTACTACAGCCCTACTACACCACTACTAATCCACTACTACAGCCCTACTAACTGCTACTACAGCCCTACTACAATACTACTACACCACTACTAAACCGCTACTGCAGCCCTACTACACTTCTACTACACCGTTACTACAGCCCTACTACACCACTACTAATCCACTACTACATTCCTACTAACTGCTACTACAGCCCTACTACACCACTACTAAACCACTACTACAGCCCTACTACAACACTGCTACTACAACCCTACTACAACACTACTACACTGCTACTACAACCCTACTACAACACTACTACACTGCTACTACAGCCCTACTACAACACTACTAAACCACTACTACAGCCCTACTACAACACTACTACACTGCTACTACAGACCTACTACAAATACTACACTGCTACTACAGCTCTACAACACTACTCCACTACTACAGCCCTACTACAACACTACAATAGGCGGCCCATGTATGGAGTGCTGGGTACAGCCAGCACAATCTCACTCATTTCAAATCTGTTTGGTGACAAATCTGGCACTGATCTCCATCCCCAAACCAGTCCTGCCGATTCCAGGAAGCCACAAAGTAACGCAGCGGATTTGTTTAGTAAATAGCGTCTCTCTCTCTTCCTCTGTCCTGATACATTGTATCTCTCTCTTCCTCCATCCTGATACATTGTATCTCTCTCTTCCTCCAACCTCATACATTGTATCTCTCTCTTCCTCCAACCTCATACATTGTATCTCTCTCTTCCTCCATCCTGATACATTGTATCTCTCTCTTCCTCCATCCTGATACATTGTATCTCTCTCTTCCTCCATCCTGATACATTGTATCTCTCTCTTCCTCCATCCTGATACATTGTATCTCTCTCTTCCTCCATCCTGATACATTGTATCTCTCTCTTCCTCCAACCTCATACATTGTATCTCTCTCTTCCTCCATCCTGATACATTGTATCTCTCTCTCTCTCTTCCTCTGTCCTGTTACATTGTATCTCTCTCTTCCTCCATCCTGATACATTGTATCTCTCTCTCTCTCTCTCTTCCTCCATCCTCTCTCTTCCTCCATCCTGATACATTGTATCTCTCTCTCTCTCTCTTCCTCCATCCTCTCTCTTCCTCCATCCTGATACATTGTATCTCTCTCTTCCTCCATCCTGATACATTGTATCTCTCTCTTCCTCCATCCTGATACATTGTATCTCCCTCTTCCTCCGTCCTGATACATTGTATCTCTCTCTCTCTCTCTCTCTCTCTCTCTCTCTCTCTCTCTCTCTCTCTCTCTCTCTCTTCCTCCTGATACATTGTATCTCTCTCTTCCTCCATCCTGATACATTGTATCTCTCTCTCTTCCTCCATCCTCTCTCTTCCTCCATCCTGATACATTGTATCTCTCTCTCTCTCTCTCTCTCTCTCTCTCTCTCTCTCTCTCTCTCTCTCTCTCTCTCTCTCTTCCTCCTGATACATTGTATCTCTCTCTTCCTCCATCCTGATACATTGTATCTCTCTCTCTTCCTCCATCCTCTCTCTTCCTCCATCCTGATACATTGCATCTCTCTCTTCCTCCAACCTCATACATTGTATCTCTCTCTTCCTCCATCCTGATACATTGTATCTCTCTCTTCTTCCTGATACATTGTATCTGTGTATTGTGGGCAGGCACGGACCTCGCTCTCATTAGCCGCACACTGTGAGTATGTAGGTTGGTGCTCGGGGCGATGCGCTATGGATCCGCGCTATGATGACGGGATGAGCTCTGTGATCCTGACAGCAGGAAACGGACTGACAATAATATGAAAGCAAAAAATCCTTTCTATAGACATTAGATGAAGAGAGATTACATCCCTGACCCTAACCCCACCCTAATGCTGACCGAACCCTAATCATCCAATCATGTGCAAGCAAAAATGTTTTTTCTTATTTTCCTTGCGTGTGATTGGATATTCTTTGCAAAGTGAAACTTCCCCTAATTTACTATGTTTACAATATTATATATAATTAATAGAACCTTACTAGGGACATTTCATTTTTTTTTTAATTGGAAAGACTCGGCACCCCAGATGTTTTGGAACTACATTTCCCATGATGCTCATCCACTCTGCAGTGTAGTGGAGCATCATGGGAAATGTAGTTCTAAAACATCTGGGGAGCCAAGGTTCACCATCACTGCAACAGATTAAGTGCAGAGTAGAACCTCCATTGAGCACTTACTGCATGTGAAAGGGACTTCCTGTTCTGAGCATACAACTGGAAGTGAGGACAATTCTAACCAGTGGGGACACCAGCAACAATAAAAACAGAGACTGCGCAAAGAAAAAAAAATCTGGGTGCAAACCAAGAAACGTCCTGTACTGCGAGGTAAAGACTGCGCACACGCATGTGCAGCATGGCCTGCAGGGGCTTTATATACATCAGCTGTGGCTGATTGTCCTCCTTTCCAATGGTATCTGATTAGATCCAGAAGAATTTGTCCCACTGACCACCAATGTAAGGAGACATTCTTCCCACTGACCACCAATGTAAGGAACATTCTTCCCACTGACCACCAATGTAAGGAACATTCTTCCCACTGACCACCAATGTAAGGAACATTCTTCCCACTGATCACCAATGTAAGGGACATTCTTCCCACTGACCACCAATGTAAGGGACATTCTTCCCACTGACCACCAATGTAAGGAGCATTCTTCCCACTGATCACCAATGTAAGGGACATTCTTCCCACTGACCACCAATGTAAGGGACATTCTTCCCACTGATCACCAATGTAAGGGACATTCTTCCCAATTTTGTTTATTAAAAGTCTTGCAATCAATAAGCATAAAATCAATATACATAAATAAATATATACATATTTACATGAAAAGGGGGGAAAAAAAATACATAGCAAATTCTGCTCTCAAATAAAGACTGCCTTTACAGCAAAAACAAAACTCACATCATGAAACACATCATTACCGGGAAAATAATCTTAATAAGACTCACACCACCACACCAGACATCAAACCTGCGAGGTCAAGAAACAAAACCACTCCCATTATGCATGCAGCCCTTCTTCAAAAATGAAGATATTAACCAACAAAAGCTAAGGGCGTGAAAGAAATAGCATAGGAAAAAAGCTTTTCACCCAGAGATGGACAGTTCACCAAAAGCAGGTCTGATATTCCTCCACGCCCTTATCCAGACCGCTCGAGGCTCCCTGCCCTTCTCAAGACCCCGAATCTTCCCAACCTCACCCAGAATATCGTACACCACCACCTCGACAGGGAGGACTTTCTTCCGCAGGGTAATCTGGCACCGTGCATTCCACGTGAAGTAACGGACAACTATACTAACTAGAAAAAGTGTATCCAAATCAAAATCCCAGCGAGTCGGGAATGCCCCGTACACCCACTCCGCATAACTCATGCGATAGAGAAAGGGGATGCCTAGAGCCCTCCCCACCCTTTTATACACCTCTATGTTAAAGGGACACTGGAGCAAAAAGTGGTCCATAGACTCCACTTTACCAACACACTCCGCTCTAGGACAATCCCGATCATCCACAGGGCGATGCTTCAGGTTCCCTCTCACATAGAGCCTTCCATGGAAAGCGAGCCAGGCTTGATCCCTAAACTTCAAAGGGATTCTTCCTAAGTTAATTAAACGCAACCCCTCCCTCATTACGGGGCCTGGGCAATCCCTTAAGGTCAGCGACACACTGAAAGCAGAGCCCAAAATCCTCTTCTCCAGAAGCTTTCTGGGAAGGGACTTGATATCCTCCACTGTCACCTGCCACTGCCTAAGTATTTTCAGACACGGGGCAACATAAGCCGGAAGCTTGCCATGTCGGACTCTCAGACTTTTCACTGGCCCGCCATCTTCCCAGCATCGCAGAAAAGGCCTAAACCAAGATTGAAAAATACCCACCCATCCCGGCGGGGTCTCTGCTAACATATTACCAAGATTATACTTTAAAAAAAGCAGAGAAAAGAAAACTATAGGGTTGACCATTCCTAGACCACCCTCCCGCCTGGACAGGTAAGTTACATTGCGTTTGATCAGGTTCAGCCTATTTCCCCATAACAGTTGGAAAAAGCAGCTGTACACCCTTGCATAGAGAGATTCCGGCAAGATACAGACAAAGCTGACATATAAAAAGATTGGGATCAGGTAAGTTTTAATCAAGTCAACCCTTTCCCTCAAGGAAAGTTTCCATTTCTTCCAGCTTGCCACCTTGGTATTGGCATTCAACAACCTGCTTTCCCAATTTCGATGACCATAGTCACCAGGACCAAATTTGACGCCCAACACTTTAATCTCCTGTTGGGGCTCTGGGAAGGCATCCGGAAGTTCGAAGCTTTCACCCTCCTCACCCATCCAGAAAACTTCACTCTTTTCATGATTGATTTTAGAGCCAGAAGCCTCAGTGTACTGCTCTATCACAGAGACCACCTCCTGCGCCTCCTCCATCCCAGAGATAATAACAGACACATCATCGGCATAGGCCACGACCTTCAAAGGCGGCACACCAGCAATGCCCAAAGGCACCCCACACAACGATCCACTCTCTAACCTTCTTATGAAGGGATCGATTGCGAATACATATAGCAGGGGGCTCAAAGGACACCCCTGGCGCACACCAGAGCCAACCTCAAAAGGCCGTCCAACCCAACCATTAACAAGTGGGAAGCTCTCAGCCCCTTTATATAATGTTTTCAGCCAATCAATAAACCTCCCCTGCAGGCCGTATCTACCAAGTAGCAAATATAGGTACTCATGATTGACTCGATCAAAAGCCTTCGCCTGATCCAATGCCAGCAAGTACTTTCTCCATCCAGCAGCCCTGCATCGCTCCAAAGCCTCCCGGACAGCTAAAATTGCTGAAAAGGTACTTCTGCCCTGGACCGAGCAGTGCTGATGATTGGACAACAAATCGCCTGCTACTGACGACAAGCGCCAAAAAAGAATCTTCGCCAAGATCTTTCTATCAACATTGAGAAGACTGATGGGGCGCCAGTTCTCAATTATTGAGGGGTCTTTACCTTTTGACAGAAGAATCACAGCGGATTGCCTCATGGAGGGAGGGAGAGAACCCTCTTCTAAACAGCTGTTATAAACCTCCGCTAAAAAGGGAGCCAGAATGGACTTAAAACACTTGTAAAATTCAGCTGTCAACCCATCTGGCCCAGGCGACTTTTTGGTAGCCAGCTTCTCTATAGCACGAACTACCTCATCCGCTGAAATTGGTTCCGTCAAATCCATCAAAGGCAATGTATCATTTCCCAATCCTGGAGTAGAATCCAGAAAGCTTTCCATCCTGTCCCGACTAAGGTCCTTTCTTCCCAGAAGGTCTGCGTAATATGACCTGAAGATCTCCAGGATCCCTGATCTGGACTTCACCAGGGAACCCGTACTATCCCTCAGACCTATGACCGTCTTAACTGCTATGCCTTGCTTACAGTTCTGGTAAGGATCAGGCGAGTGATATTTCCCATAATCTCTCTCCAGAACCAAAGAGGCATGCCGGTCGTATTGACACTTCCTAAGAAGAAGCTTTACCTCCAAGATCTCCCCTGGATCTCCTCCATACGAGACAAGACGATCAAGCTTCCTCCGCAAATGCTGGTAGGCAATATACATACCAAGCTGCTTCTTCTTACTTATGGCCTTGAAAAGTCCAATCGCCCTTTGTTTCACAAGCTCCCACCACTCTGACTTACTGCTGCAAAAGTCCAGAATAGAAACCTGTGCCTGAAAAAAATCCTCAAAGGATTGTCTTACCTCTACATCTTCCAGGAGAGCCGAATTCAGTTTCCAGGTACCCCTTCCCCTGGGTGGAGTGTCCGAGGCATTCAGAGTCACAGACAGCATACAGTGGTCAGAGAACTCCACCGCCCTCAACTCAGGAGCCGAGAAAGCAGAGTTCTCCTTTAAAAAAAACCTATCTATCCTACTCTGACTATTCCCTCTCTGAAATGTGAATCCCGTGCTGCCAGGGCAGTGCTTAATGTGCACATCTACCAGGCCTGCTTGTCTAACCATATCTCTAAGAAAAACGCTATCATAACCCAGCCTGTCTATGGAGACCCTCCTGTCTTCAGGCCTAATTATGGTGTTAAAGTCACCTCCAAAGACAACCTGCTGGGATGTAAAAAGGAAGGGCTTGATCTTTGTGAGGAGGCATTTCCTGTCCCATTTTGACTGCGGTCCATAGATATTGATCAGGCGCAGGTCCTGCCCCCTAACAGAGACGTCTAAGACCATGCATCTCCCCATTTCTACCTCAATTATCCGCCGGCACGTTACCATATCGGTTTTAAAAAGAACCGCAACTCCGCTGCAAGGCTCAGCCGCAAGAGACCAAAAGGAGGGACCGCATCTCCACTCCCTTTTTGCTAGATGGACATCGGCCAAAGTATTGAGCCAGGTCTCTTGCAAAAATAAAATCTCAGCATCAAACTCACTGAGCAAAAATAAGGCAATATCACGAGCTCTTGCAGATTTCACGCTGGCGACATTAATGGTCGCCACCTTTATCAGAGCGGGCACTGCCATCAGGATGATTGGGGTAGTCGTTTCTTAACCTCCACCACACTCTCATCACCCGAGACAGCTCTCTTTACACTATGTGACTCCCCCTCATCCATAGATGATAAACAAATAGATAAATCCGACACCAACTCCTCCCCTGATAAAACCGAAAATGTGTTGCCAAGAGGAACCCCTACTGGCTCTAACTGTAAGGAAGAAACGACCACTTTACTGGTCTTCCTCTTCTTCTTTTTCTTCCTCTTTGTCCTCTCCCACCCCTCCTCATCCGAATCCTCCACAACAGAGGGTGAGACATGGGACATGGACACCCCTCCCTCAACCCCATCGACCCCACCACCATCCAGCACCCCTGCACCCTCTTGGCCGCGTTTGCGGTGTCGAGAGACAGGGACTGGAGGTGGAGTAGGCCGAGGGGGAAGATCCACTATACCCGCCCCCCCAGCAGCTTCCGCTAGTCTGGAGGATCTACGCACAGTAGATGTAGGAACAACCACAGGAGGGACAGACTCAGGGACCACATCACCAGGGGAAACAAAATCTGACACAACAGACACAGGAAGGACAGACTCAGGGACCACATCACCAGGGGAAACAGAATCTGACACAACAGACACAGGAGGGGCTGCAACAATTTCCTCTCTAACTTCAGCTGCTTCATCTTCTTTATCAAGCCTCTGCAGCTCAGTCTCCAATCCTGGCAAGTTATGCAGTGCCTCTGGGCACTGGCTATATGGATGACCCAGCTGCTGGCACAAATTGCACCGAATCTGGGTGCATTCTCTGGCCAAATGGCCTAAATCCTGGCACAGTGAGCACTTCTTGTGGGTGCAGGACGATGCAAAGTGGCCTTTATCACCACATTTATTGCACACCTTAGGCTGACCTTGGTAGAAAATGGTCAGCCTATCCCTACCCAGAAAGGCTGAGCAGGGAAGGTGCTGAACTACATCGCCCAGCACCCCCAATTTTAGTGACACTGTCCAGGCCCCTGTCCATATCCCATGCTCATCAAGGACCTTCCGCAATGGAGTGAGGACCTCGCCATATCGGCGTAGCCATACTAATAAATCAGCCTCTGGTATGGATTCGTTACGCACCAAAATGGTCACTGATTTTATCAGAGGCTGTCTTGAAATCACTTTTGGCACCAAACCACTCCACTGCTGAAGGCCCTTGCACCTCCTAAATCTCTCCCAGAAGAGATCCAAACTTTCAGGTTTTACAAACGACAAATCAAATTCATAACTCCCCACCGGGCAAATTAAAGCAAAAATATCACAGACTTTAAACCCCATTTCCAAAATCAACTCAGCCACCCTCCCCCTTACTGGTGGAGTTCCATCCCCCACCCACCTCAACTGTACCACATTCCTCCTCCTATACCCACCAAACCTCCCTGAATTTTGACCAATAACAGAATTCCCACCACCCACCCTGGTGTGACTCCCCAAAGCTGAAGCATAGCTTCCAACATTCCTCCCAGCAGAAAATCCATCAGTTTTTTTTAAATTATCTGACACACACTTAGCAGATAACGATTGCACAGATTCGGGATTGATCTGTGCAATCGAATCTTTCCTCTGATGAGCAGGAGGAGAAATGTCATTTTTATTTTTCCCAGCATTACTAACCCCTTCACCACCACCCACCACATTCATTGCTTTAACATTAATGTCATTTTTTATACTTGCTGGGATATTTATTATTGTTGTTGTCTTCACAGCAGAATCCATAGCTGCTGCACTGGTAAAAACTCCAGCTGTCATCTCCTCTTCCACTAGGACAGGGTTTTCAGCTGTGGAAATAGCATTCTGTTTTAACACAGCAGCAGGTAAAGCATTGCAGGATATTTCCATTGCTACTTCAATTCCACTTCCAGAACCATGTTGATCCCCTCCCCCATCAGCACTCAGCTGGTCAATCAGCACTGGAAGACTGGGAGGCTCAGGTGAACATGAAGCAGGCTCTTTGGAGCTGGCAGCCATTTTGCTTGCCGTGGGACTACTGGTCTCAGCCAGACCAGCAAAATCCATGCCTGGGGTGTTTAATGCAGGTCCATCCACATTCATCTGATGGTCCGGGGATTCCACGGTCAGGGATTTTCCTTGCATGTCTGTCGGTTTCTCCACAGCGGTAACTCCCATAGGTAGCTGTATGCAGAGCTCCTTCTCACCTGGGACACCATCCACTACAGCAGATGGGGCAGACATGTTGGATGGCAGCATGGTGTACTGGGATTTCTCCACCATTACTGGCTTTGCTGGCCTGTATCTCCTCTGCCCATCCTCAGGGATTTCTGATGGATCATCAGAAAAGACAAACTTGTCTGCTTTCAGGGGTGACTCCATCTGCTGGATGAATGTCAGGGATCCATGTCCACTCTCAACCCCCTGGCTGGTTGCCGCTGGTGATTCCCAGTTCTGGCATGGGGGGAGAGGTGCAGAGGCAGATGGAGCCTGGTCATCCATTAACTGAGCCTGCTGATCCACAGAACTTGCTGATGCTTGGCTGGTAAAACGCCTCTCATTGTCAAACTTTTCTTTAAATGCTCCACTTCTATCTTTCAGCCTTTCCAATAATAAAGATTGTTCCTTTACCTTTTCTTCCAATTCCTGTAACTCAGGCTTCATGGCTGTGCGATTTTTACTCCAGGCCTGGAAATACTTGGTTTTGAAGGATTTGTGTTCAGCCTTCAAAACTTTAAGTTTTTCTTCCGCTCTCCCAATCGCCCTAAAACGATTGATAACCTTCTGGCTGAAGACATCCGCATTCTCACCAGGGCCTGGACCCACAGACAGGTCCTCCACCTCCTCCTCACTAGGCCCTGTGTCATCAGGGGGATCCCTCCCAGGGCCTCCCCCAGGATCAGGCATTGTTCCTGGGCCAAGCTAGCAAGCAAGGCCCAGGCTTGAAAAAAGGCTGGATCTCACAGAGAGCTCCTTGGGTGTGTCCTCCTCCTTCTTCCCACTGACCACCAATGTAAGGAGCATTCTTCCCACTGACCACCAATGTAAGGAGCATTCTTCCCACTGACCACCAATGTAAGGAACATTCTTCCCACTGACCACCAATGTAAGGAGCATTCTTCCCACTGATCACCAATGTAAGGGACATTCTTCCCACTGACCACCAATGTAAGGAACATTCTTCCCACTGACCACCAATGTAAGGGACATTCTTCCCACTGACCACCAATGTAAGGGACATTCTTCCCACTGATCACCAATGTAAGGAGCATTCTTCCCACTGACCACCAATGTAAGGAGCATTCTTCCCACTGACCACCAATGTAAGGAACATTCTTCCCACTGACCACCAATGTAAGGAGCATTCTTCCCACTGACCACCAATTTTTGTTTATTAAAAGTCTTGCAATCAATAAGCATAAAATCAATATACATAAATAAATATATACATATTTACATGAAAAGGGGAAAAAAAAATACATAGCAAATTCTGCTCTCAAACAAAGACTGCCTTTACATCAAAAACAAAACTCACATCATGAAACATATCATTACCGGGGAAAATAATCTTAGTAAGACTCACACCACCACACCAGACATCCAACCTGCGAGGTCAAGAAACAAAACCACCACCATTATGCATGCAGCCCTTCTTCAAAAAGAAGATATTAACCAACAAAAGTTAAGGGAGTGAAAGAAATAGCATAGGAAAAAAGCTCCTCAACCAGAGATGGACAGTTCACCAAAAGCAGGTCTGATATTCCTCGATGCCCTTATCCAGACCGCTCGAGGCTCCCTGCCCTTCTCAAGACCCCGAATCTTCCCAACCTCACCCAGAATATCGTACACCACCACCTCGACAGGGAGGACTTTCTTCCGCAGGGTAATCTGGCACCGTGCATTCCACGTGAAGTAACGGACAACTATACTAACTAGAAAAAGTGTATCCAAATCAAAATCCCAGCGAGTCGGGAATGCCCCATACACCCACTCCGCATAACTCATGCGATAGAGAAAGGGAATGCCTAGAGCCCTCCCCACCCTTTTATACACCTCTATGTTAAAGGGACACTGGAGCAAAAAGTGGTCCATAGACTCCACTTTACCAACACACTCCGCTCTAGGACAATCCTGATCATCCACAGGGCGATGCTTCAGGCTCCCTCTCACATAGAGCCTTCCATGGAAAGCGAGCCAGGCTTGATCCCTAAACTTCAAAGGGATTCTTCCCAAGTTAATTAAACGCAACCCCTCCCTCATTACAGGGCCTGGGCAATCCCTTAAGGTCAGTGACACACTGAAAGCAGAGCCCAAAATCTTCTTCTCCAGAAGCTTCCTGGGGAGGGACTTGATATCCCCCACTGTCACCTGCCACTGCAGAAGTATTTTCAGATACGGGGCAACATAAGCAGGAAGGTTGCCATGTCGGACTCTCAGACTTTTCACTGGCCCGCTGTCTTCCCAGCATCGCAGAAAAGGCCTAAACCAAGATTGAAAAATACCCACCCATCCCCGCGGGGTCTCTGCTAACATATTACCAAGATTGAACTTTAAAAAGAGCAGAGAAAAGAAAAGTATAGGGTTGACCATTCCTAGACCACCCTCCCGCCCTGGACAGGTAAGTTACATTGCGTTTGATCAGGTTCAGCCTATTTCCCTATAACAGTTAGAAAAAGCAGCTGTACACCCTTGCATAGAGAGATTCCGGCAAGATACAGACAAAGCTGACATATAAAAAGATTGGGATCAGGTACGTTTTAATCAAGTCAACCCTTTCCCTCAAGGAAAGTTTCCATTTCTTCTAGCTTGCTACTTTGGCATTGGCATTCAACAACCTGCTTTCCCAATTTCGATGACCATAGTCACCAGGACCAAATTTGATGCCCAACACTTTAATTTCCTGTTGGTGCTCTGGGAAGGCATCCGGAAGTTCAAAGCTTTCACCCTCCTCACCCATCCAGAAAACTTCACTCTTTTCATGATTGATTTACTGACTACCAATGTAAGGGACATTCTTCCCACTGACCACCAATGTAAGGAGCA
Organism: Pelophylax lessonae; assembly: GCF_965119305.1. Taxonomy (NCBI): domain Eukaryota; kingdom Metazoa; phylum Chordata; class Amphibia; order Anura; family Ranidae; genus Pelophylax; species Pelophylax lessonae. Next base: position 14,705,180 of record NC_138776.1, on the reverse strand, counting down.
TTCTTCCCACTGACCACCAATGCAAGGAGCATTCTTCCCACTGACCACCAATGTAAGGAACATTCTTCCCACTGACCACCAATGTAAGGAACATTCTTCCCACTGATCACCAATGTAAGGAGCATTCTTCCCACTGACCACCAATGTAAGGAGCATTCTTCCCACTACCACCAATGTAAGGAGCATTCTTCCCACTGACTACCAATGTAAGGGACATTCTTCCCACTGACCACCAATGTAAGGGACATTCTTCCCACTGACCACCAATGTAAGGATCAAGATATGTAATAAAAAGAGAAAGGTATTATTTTATAATATATATAATCTGACGATGAGAGAACAAAAGAGGATCCAGGGAAGGGAAGATGTATGCTGATGAAGTTAAACAACTTAAGGACAGTCCCACGCAGATATATTGCAGTGGGGCGGCCCTCCTGCGCAAAATCACATACCGCTGTGATTGGACACAGCAGGAACCAATCAGCGGATACGATGTCCGCCGGGACCCGCCCATCGTTCACAGGAGAGGCAGACCGCCGTTCTGTGAGAGGGGAAGATGAAGATCTTGTGTTTCTGCTAAGCAGGAACACGGATCTCTGTCTTCCTTTAGTTAAGCCACCTCCCCCACACAGTTAGAAAGCACCCTCTAGGCACACAGTTAACACTTTGATCGCCCCTAATGTTAACCCCCTCCCTGCCAGTGTCATTAGTACAGTGGAAGTCCATTCTTTTTTTAGCACTGATCACTGTATTAGTGTCACGAAAAGTGTCAAATGTGTCAGTTAGGTGTTCGATTTGTGCGCCGCAATGTTGCAATCCTGCTAAAAATCGCTGATAGCCGCCATTGCTGGTAAAAAATAAATAAATAAAAATTCCATAAAAATATCCCATAGTTTGTAGACGCGATAACTTTTGCGCAAACCAATCAATATGCATTTATTGGGACTTTTTGTTACCAAAAATATGTAGCAGAATACAAATTGGCCTAAATTGATGAAAAAATTCGATTTTCTACATTTTTTTATTGGATGTTTTATAGCAAAAATAAAAGATTTCGTTTTTTTTTTTCAAAATTGACAGGTTTTTCTTTGGCTATATCGCAAAAAGAAAAAAAAAAAAAAAGACGCATAGATGATTGGGATTTTTTTTTTACCAAAAATATGTAGCGGAATACAAATTGGCCTAAAATGATGAAAAAAAGATTTTCTAAATTTTTTTTTTTTTATTGGATGTTTTATAGCAAAAATAAAAGATTTAGTTTTTTTTCAAAATTGACCGTCTTTTTTTGTTTATAGGGCAAAAAAAAAAGCCGCAGAGGTGATCGGGATTTTTTTTACCAAAAATCTGTAGCAGAAAACAAATTGGCCTAAAATTATGAAATAAATTTGATTTTTAGATTTTTTTTATTGGGAATGTTATATAGCAGAAAGTGAAAAATATTGTTTTTTTTTTTTTTCCAGAATTGTCGCTCTTTTTTTGTTTATAGCACAAAAAAAAAAATCAAACAAGTGATCAAATACCACCAAAAGAAAGCTATATTTGTGGGGAACAAAACAACATAATTTTTTTTTTGGGTACAGTGTCAATTGAGTATATTGCGCAATTTTCCACTAAAGTAACTCAGTGCCTAGTAAAAAATGGCCTGGTTATTAAGGGGGCAAATCCTTCCAGTCCAGAACTGATTAAAATAAAGCAGTGCCCTAAAGCCCCGTACACACGTACCGAATGTCGGCCGAACGATCGGCCGTCTTTTGTCCGGTGCTGTCCTGTCGGTTGAAAAGTGCTAAAGACTGCACACGAATTTTGTCGGCCAACAACAGCCAACTGCAGAAGTGATGTCATGTGATGGTTAACTTTCCGTGTGTTTTTTCTTCTCTGAGCATGCCCAGTCTTGCTCATCTGCTGTTAGTCGACCGAATTCTGTACTGCCTGGCGAACAATCGGCCGTTCTGGTGACGGCCAACAAAAATTTTATAGCCTGCACACCCGATTCTGTTCGGCCGAAAAGTCGGAGTCGGTTGTCGGAAGCATCATACTAACAAGCCGACAATCGGCCGATCGTTCGGCGGCCGAATATTTACGGCCGACAATCGCTACGTATGTACAGGGCTTATCACAAAAAATGGCCTGGTCATGAAGGGGGTGGGGGTGTGGGGGGGGGGGGGTAAACCTTCCGGGGCTGAAGTGGTTAAGGGCTTGTCCATTGAACTGCATTTTTTGGCACACCACACACGTGCATGGTGTGCCCAAAAATGCAGTTCAATGGACAAGCCCATGTTTCTTTAACTGGAATTTCCCCATAAATCCAGGAGGTTTCTAAGTGGCGGTTGGCTCCAGTGATTCTGATTTGCAAGAAACACATTTCCCTCCAGGCTGGCACGTCTTCTCTGGCCTCCAATAGAGGATAGCGCCCATCGGGGGCGTAGAGTGGATGTCCCACCTGTGCTTACCCAGATTAATAAATAAACTCCAAACTACCAAGGCCAACGCCGGGGCTGTGAGAAGTTCAAACACGACCAGTTACTGTGGCATTTCCACAGCAACAGAGCTGCTGAGGTCACTGGCAGAAAATCATTAAATCACACAAAGTGACCGCGAAGAAGCGATGTTACAGACATTATCGCATGCTGCAAGGGAAATCAGCCCGGCAGATCAAATGTGGCAGCGGTACAAAGATCATTCTATCTGCTAGTGGTGGTACACGGCTGCAGTGTGCATGGGGCAAACTCAGGGGAGGATGCTAGTAGGACAAGGTTCTGTAGCATTCAAGGCAAGGTGAACACGTCAAATATCTACCCCCCCCCCCCCTGCTTCTGAGCTGGGGTCATCGTTTGGGAACACCAATCAGACACCCAAGTTGGAGAACCTTGTCCAGTCCTTATGTCTGTGAAGGTTCTAATTCAGGGTTTCTCAACCAAGGCTCCATGGAACCCTAGGGTTCCTCTAGAGCAGGGATCCTCAAACTACGGCCCTCCAGCTGTTGTGGAACTACACATCCCATGAGGCATTGTAAAACTCTGACATTGATAGACATGACTAGGCATGATGGGAATTGTAGTTCCCGAACAACTAGTTTGAAGACCCCTGCTCTAGAGGTTGCTAGGGGTTCCTTGTGCAACAAACAAATTCTGCCTCTTATTTCAGTTCCCACTGATACCATTGATCGTTTTAGCTATCTGTAAGCGTTTATGTACACATGCTTTGACCCTAAACCAAAGCACCTACCTCTTTAACATTCTTTTTTATGTGTTTTTGATGCTTTAATGAAGCTTGGCAAATGCCCTGTGTGTGTTGATTTTCTATTTGTGTTAAAGGGGCTCAGGAGAACCTGACCAAAAGGCCACCCCAAAGACCTTCAGGGCAAGTCCCAGGATCTACATCCTAATAATTGTGAAAGACTGCTATCTATATGCATGCACGGTTCACCCAAATACTAGGTAGTGGAGCTCCCCAGGAGGGGAAACCCCATGGGAGGGGGGAGAACCTGACCATAAAGGCCACACGCCCTCCAACCCAAGACCTTTAGGGCAAGTCCGAGGACCTACACCCTACTAATCGCGAGAGAGTGCTACATGCTTGTGCAGAAAGTGCAGGGTTCACCTAAATACTAGGTGGTGGAGCTCCTTGGAAGGGAGACCCCATAGAAGGGGGAGATCCTGACCATAAGGCCACATGCTCTCCAACCAAAGACCTTCAGGGCAAGTCCGAGGACCTACACCCTACTAATTGTGAGAGAGTGCTACATGCTTGCGCAGAAAGTGCAGGGTTCACCTAAGTACTAGGTGGTGGGGCTTCCTGGAAGGGAGACCCCATAGAAGGGGGAGAACCTGACCATAAGGCCACATGCTCTCCAACCCAAGACCTTCAGGGCAAGTCTGGGTACCTACACCCCGCTTATTGTGAAACAGTGTTACATGCATGCACAAAAAAGTGCAAGGTTCACCCAAGTACTAGGTAGTTTGGCTCCCCCTGAAGGGAGACTTCGTGGAACGGGGAGAACCTGACCATAAGGCCGCGTGCCTTCCATCCCAAGTCTTTCAAGGCAAGTCTGAGAATATCCCACCTATGCTTACCCAGACTATAAACAAACACCAAACTACCAAGGCCAATGCCCGGGCTGTGAGAAGTTCAAACACGACCAGTTACTGTGGCATTTCCACAGCAACAGAGCTGCTGAGGTCACTGGCAGAAAATCATTAAATCACACAAAGTGACCGCGAAGAAGCGATGTTACAGACATTATCTGGGGTCATAGGTTGGAAACACCGATAAGACACCCAAGTTGAAAAACCTTGTCCAGTCCTTATGTCTGTGAATGTTCTAATTCAGGGTTTCTCAACCAAGGTTCCATGGAACCCTAGGGTTCCTTCAGAGGTTGCTAGGGGTTCCTTGAGCAACAAGCAAATTCTGCCTCTCATTTCAGTTCCCACTGTTAGCATTGATCTTTTTAGCTATCTGTAAGGGTTCATGTACACATGCTTTGACCTTAACACACACAGCACCTACCGCTTTAACACTCTTCTTTTTTGTGTTTTTTATGCTTTATTTGAAGCTTTAATGAAGCTTGGCAAATGCCCTGTGTGTGTTGATTTTCTATTTGTGTTAATGGGGCGAACCATTAGGAGAACCCCGGCTCAGTAGTAGGGGGAGAACCTGACCAAAAGGCCACATGCCCTCCAACCCAAGATCTTCAAGGCAAGTCCCAGGATCTACAGTACACCCTAATAATTGTGAAAGACTGCTATCTATACGCATGCGCAAAAAGTGCAAGGTTCACCCAAATACTAGGTGGTAGAGCTCCCCGGAAGGGAGACCCCATGGGAGGGGGAGATCCTGACCATAAGGCCACATGCCCTCCAACCCAAGACCTTTAGGGCAAGTCCGAGGACCTACACCCTACTAATTGTGAGAGAGTGCTACATGCGTGTGCAGAAAGTGCAGGGTTCACCTAAGTACTAGGTGGTGGGACTTCCTGGAAGGGAGACCCCATAGAAGGGGGAGAACCTGACCATAAGGCCACATGCTCTCCAACCCAAGACCTTCAGGGTTAATCCGGGTACCTACACCCCACCTATTGAGAGACAGTGCTACATGCATGCACAAAAAAGTGAAAGGTTCACCCAAGTACTAGGTGGTTTGGCTTCCCCCAAATGGAGACTTCATGGAACAGGGAGAATCTGACCATAAGGCCACATGCCTTCCAACCCAAGTCCTTCAAGGCAAGTCTGAGGACCTACACCCTACTAATTGTTAGAGAGTGCTACATGCACACGCAAAAAGAACAAGGTTCATTGATATTTTGGTGGTAGGGTTCCCCAGAGGGAGATCCCATGGAAAGGGGAGAAGCTGAAAGTGAAGCCTCATGCCTTCAAACCCAAGACCTTCAGGGTAAGTCCGTGTACATACAGCCCACCTACTGAGAGACAGTGCTACATGCATGCACAAAAAAAGTGCAGGTTCCACCCAAGTACTAGATAGTGGGGCTTCCTGGAAAGGAGACCCCATACAAGGGGGAGAACCTGACCATACTGCCACATGCTCTCCAACCCAAGACCTTCAGGGCTAGTCAAGGTACCTACACCCCACTTATTGTAAGACAGTGCTACATGCATGCGCAAAAAAGTGCAAGGTTCACCCAAGTACTAGGTGGTTTGGCTTCCCCTGAAGGGAGACTTCATGGAACAGGGAGAATCTGACCATAAGGCCACATGCCTTCCAACCCAAGTCCTTCAAGGAAAGTCTGAGGACCTACACCCTACTAATTGTTAGAGAGTGCTACATGCACACACAAAAAGAACAAGGTTCATTGATATTTTGGTGGTAGGGTTCCCCGGAGGGAGATCCCATGGAAGGGGGAGAAGCTGAAAATTAAGCCTCATGCCTTCAAACCCAAGACCTTCAGGGTAAGTCCGTGAACATACAGCCCACCTACTGAGAGACAGTGCTACATGCATGCGCAAAAAAAGTGCAGGGTCCACCCAAGTACTAGGTAGTGGGGCTTCCTGGAAAGGAGACCCCATACAAGGGGGAGAACCTGACCATACTGCCACATGCTCTCCAACCCAAGACCTTCAGGGCTAGTCAAGGTACCTACACCCCACTTATTGTAAGACAGTGCTACATGCATGCACAAAAAAGTGAAAGGTTCACCCAAGTACTAGGTGGTTTGGCTTCCCCCAAATGGAGACTTCATGGAACAGGGAGAACCTGACCATAATTCCACATGCCTTCCAACCCAAGACCTTCAAGGCAAGTCTGTGGACCTACACCTTACTAATTGTTAGAGAGTGCTACATGCACACGCAAAAAGAACAAGGTTCACTGATATTTTGGTGGTAGGGTTCCCCGGAGGGAGATCCCATGGAAGGGGGAGAAGCTGAAGGTGAAGCCTCATGCATTCAAACCCAAGACCTTCAGGGTAAGTCCGTGTACATACAGCCCACCTACTGAGAGACAGTGCTACATGCATGCACAAAAAAAGTGCAGGGTCCACCCAAGTACTAGGTGGTGGGACTTCCTGGAAAGGAGACCCCATACAAGGGGGAGAACCTGACCATACTGCCACATGCTCTCCAACCCAAGACCTTCAGGGCTAGTCAAGGTACCTACACCCCACTTATTGTAAGACAGTGCTACATGCATGCGCAAAAAAGTGCAAGGTTTACCCAAGTACTAGGTGGTTTGGCTTCCCCCAAAGGGAGACTTCATGGAACGGGGAGAACCTGACCATAATTCCACATGCCTTCCAACCCAAGACCTTCAAGGCAAGTCTGTGGACCTACACCTTACTAATTGTTAGAGAGTGCTACATGCACATGCAAAAAGAACAAGGTTCACCCATATTTAGGTGGTAGGGTTCCCCAGAGGGAGATCCCATGGAAGGGGGGGAAAGCTGACAATTAAGCCTCATGCCTTCCAACCCAAGACCTTCAGGGCAAGTCTGAGGACCTACAATCTACAAATTGTGAATACCTTGCTACATGCACGCACAAAAACTGCAAAATTAGGTAAGTGCTTGGGTACCCAAGTGCAAGACAACGGGCCGGTATAAAAAAAATCCTCTGGTCTCAGCCAAAAGGCCCAGCCCAGGAGGCTGATGTATGAAAATTTGGCTCTGTGCAGAACCTTCCTGAAGATGTGCAAAGAATTTTGAGCACACAAACGCACCTAATGCATGAACGTGACACTAATGCAACCATGTAACACTACCGGGTGCCACAATGCACAAAAAGTTTGACAGATTTATGAAACACCTGACCGATCGCCGGGCTTGTCTCCGTCCTCTCATGTAGTTTTCTGTAGTGAGATGAGCCAACTAGGCCCGCTCACAGCTCTGCTCTCTGCACAGGCCATGTAAAGCACAGCGATGATGTCACTGCTACTTTTACAAGGAAATATCTCAGTTTGCAAAGGCATCGAATGCCTACCAATGGGGTTTTATCTTTTGTGGCTATTAAGGAATCAATATTGAGGAATGAAAATGAAATGTTTTTAAGATCAGCTTAAACAATTTGTAAAGAAGAGGGGAGAATGAGCAAGACTTTAATTTATGGGATTATGTTAATTTATAGTCAGACGAGGAGGCATGTGACAAAAAGAGCTGCAAAGCTACAATAGTAAAACGCGTTGTCACCATCCCCGCCATGTGACAGGGACTTACAGATCACGTGAATGGCCAAGCAGGTAATTAGGTCTCCTATACAGGATGTATTTCATAAACTATATTACCAAAAGTATTGGGACGCCTGCCTTTACACGCACATTAACTTTAATGGCATCCCAGTCTTAGTCCGTAGGGTTCAATATTGAGTTGGCCCACCCTTTGCAGCTATAACAGCTTCAACTCTTCTGGGAAGGCTGTCCACAAGGTTTAGGAGTGTGTCTATGGGAATGTTTGACCATTCTTCCAGAAGCACATTTTTGGGGTCAGGCACTTATGTTGTTAGTGTGGTTATGAGTAAGCGACCTATAGCGTTGTGAAACGCGTCAACAGGACACGTCTGATTTGTACACTGTCTGTCTACTTTATTTGAGGAATAAAGAAACCTTTGATTTCATCATAATACCCTGAGTGCGGTCTCAAACTTGGATTTCTTCTACTCTTGGATGGCGGGTCTGACCTGCACCGGGTCTGGAACATACACCTGAGTGGCTCTCTTCCCATTTTCTCAGGCACTTATGTTGGACAAGAAGGCCTGGCTCACAGTCTGCCCTCTAATTCATCCCAAAGGTGTTCTTCGGGGTTGAGGCCAGCACAGTCAAGTTCCTCCACCCCAAACTCGCTCATCCATGTCTTTATGGACCTTGCTTTGTGCAGTGGTGCGCAGTCATGTTGGAACAGGATGGGGCAACCCCCAAACTCTTCCCACAAAGTTGGGAGCATGAAATTGTCCAAAATGTCTTGGTATGCTGACGCCTTAAGAGTTCCCTTCACTGGAACTAAGGGGCCAAACCCAAGCCCTAAAAAACAACCCCCACACCATAATCCCCCCTCCACCAAATGATTTGGACCAGTGCACAAAGAAAGGTCCATAAAGTCATGGATGAGTGAGTTTGGGGTGGAGGAACTTGACTGTCCTGACCTCAACCCAATAGAACACCTTTGGGGTGAATTGGAGCAGAGACTGCGAGCCAGGCCTTCTCGCCAAACATCAGTGCCTGACTTTACAAATAAGCTTCTTGAAGAATGGTGAAACATTCCCATAGACACACTCCTAAACCTTGTGGACAGCCTTCCCAGAAGAGTTGAAGCTGTTATAGCTGCAAAGGGTGGGCCAACTCAATATTGAACCCTACAGACTGATACTGGGATGCCATTAAATTTCATGTGCATGTAAAGGCAGGCGTCCCAATACTTTTGGTAATATAGTGTGTGTGCCTTTGGCTGTTTGGCAGGATCTCCGCCGCCTAACTTTCCATCTTTATTAAAGAGGGCACAGGCGAGGAAACAAAATTTCTCTACGTAGCGAGTCTGGGAGACAACTGGAAATTCTGTCTGTATCAGCAGTAATTAAGCTCCAGGCTCTGATAGCGAAGATGAAAAAAAAAAAAAAAACTAACCCAGCCACTGCCGCCCTCCCCAAAAAAAAAAATCTAAAATAAGTCTACATGTGGGACTTGATCTTAACTCCTTCTCTGCTGGAGGAACACGGGTTTCCAAGAAAAAGCCTGAAGCCTCCAAAGCAATCCCAGCTAGGCCTCCCTAATTCCCATACTATTTTAAAAAAATAAATAAAAAATTAGGATATTTAACAAAATCGAAAAAAAAAATAAAATAACAACAACAAGGGCCGCCGGTGGCATCTATCTTGTTTTTCTCCTGGCTGAGACGTGCGCTTTAAATTTTTGGCCTGGCTCACGAGAGATGTCACATGACTTTCTGCTTGAGGAAGCAGAGATCTGGCAGCTTCCAGAGGGAGCGAGAAGTAGGAGGAAGGTGGGGGAAGGGGTAGTTTAAGATTAATGGGAGCAGCGCAGAGGAAAGAGAGAGAAAAAGAGAAAAGGAAAAAAAAAAAAAAATTGATCTGGTGTTATGGATAGGGATGCTGAATCATAAACGTTGGTTCGCCGCGAGCCAACGGGTCAACAGCAGAAGCTAACACTCTATTCCCCCGTTGTCTTGTAATGGGGTCAAATGCAAAGCACGATTATAGGTGGAGGGGTCTGGGAGAGAGCGGTGGCGTTCCTCGTTCTTCGCACAGCCGATGCGTGGTTGCTTTTTCCTTCACGGGAAAGAATGAAGTGTTTTGTGCATCGTCATTCGAACAGATTTAGAGGGACAGTGCGCACAACTTAGACTTTGGCTGGAAAAGGTGTAGAAAAGAAAGGAGATAAAATTACTTCATACATAAAATAAATAGATCCCTGGTGGTCCTTGGCCAGTTTGATTGCATGCAAAAGAATCCAAAGGATTGGGTCCATGCTGGACCAATGTTTATTAGTATGCACATTGTAGAAGGGTATTAAGATCTTCTTTCCCCCCCACCATGTCCCCTCTACTGACCTTTCCATCTAGATCAGTGTTCCTCAACCAGGGTTCTGTGGAACCTTAGGGTTCTCCTCCAGAGGTTGCTAGGGGTTCCTTGAGCAATGGGCAATTTCTGCCCCTCAGATAAGTTCTCCCTGACACCATTGATCTTTTTAGCTATCTGGAAGAAGGTAATTCTTCCCGATGTCCACAAGTGTAAGGAGAATTCATCCCACTGACCATCACACTAATGTATCATGAGTTGTAAATATAGTCATTTCTAGCAGGGGTTCCCTGAGACCTGAAAATTATTTCAAGGGTTCCTTTGTGTTGAAAAGGTTGAGAAAGGCTGATCTAGCTCAATAGAACAACTATTAGTCCCTCCACTCATGCCAAGGTGATGGGTGTAATCCTGGACTCGGATATCTCTTTTGGGTCCCCACATTCAATCACTATCCAGGTCTTTTCAAAAATCCAAGATCTGGCCCACCACCAAGCTTCTAATTTATTGCCTGGTTATGTCCCGCCTTGACTACTACAACTCCCTCCTCATTGTCCCGTCTCTGTGCAGATGTCCCCTCCACCCCTCTTTGCTAATACCTCCACTGGCCTCCACCCGTTTCTGCCATTCCCACCATTGGCCACCACCCCTCTCTGCCAATCCCTCCACTGGCCATCACCACTCTCTGCCAATCCCTCCACTGGCCCGCCACTGGCCACCACCCCTTCTGCCAATCTCTCCACTGGCCACCACCCCTCCTTGCCAGTCCCTCCACTGGCCACCACCAATTTCTGCCAATCCTTCCAATGACTGCCACAGCTCTCTGCCAAACTCTCCAATGACCACCCCCCCTCTCTGCCAATCCCTCCAATGGCTGCCACCCCTCTCTGCCAATCCTGCCAATGACCACTGCCCATCTTTGGCAATCCCTCCACTGGCCATCTCCCATCTCTGCCAATCCCTCCACTGGCCACCACTCCTCTAGGATTACTCTTTAAAGCGGAGTTCCAGCCATTCACTCACCTGTCCAACGGTCCAGCGATGCGGCCGCCCGAAGCCTCGATCCTCTCCCTCAGCGCCGGCATCACTGCTGTGGGCACCCGGCTGTGACAGTTTGCGGCTTCACAGCCGGGTACCCACTGCGCATGCGCGAGTTGCGCTGCACGCCGTGATTGGCCGGCAATCTTCTGGGACCTTTGACGTGTCCCAGAAGATTGCAGGGAGGGAGGGGGAGAGGAGAACTTCCGCTCAGGGCCCCGCGGCGCTCCGAGCGGAAGTGGGAGCGGGTACCTGTGAAAACTAGGTACCCGCTCCCCCCCCCAAAGAAATGACATGCCAAATGTGGCATGTCAGGGGGTCAGGACTCCCTAAAGCGGAAGTTCCACTTTTGGGTGGAACTCCGCTTTAAATGGCCATATTAGATCAAATGAAAGCCAAATTCACCTCATTTAAAAAAAATGGCGCACTTTGTTGACTTACATGTTAAAAAAATAAAAAAAATAGCTGCAAGGCCGTCTTTAATATTGATTGGACCATAGGCAAACAATTTCTTGAGCCACCCATGTAATTTTGCCCCCCCCCCCATCATTACACAGGACCCCCTTCCCCATACTACCCCAATCATTACACAGGACTCACCTCCTCCATACTGCCCCCATTATTACACAGGAACCCCCTCCCGCATTATTACAAAGAACCCCTTCCCCATATTACCTAATGAATCCACAAGACCCATACAACCCTCATTATTACACAGACCCCCCTCCCGCATACTACCTCCATTATTACACAGGACCCCCTCTCCTCTCTCCACAACCCCCCCATGGTCTCACCTTAATAGTGTCCAGAGGATGTAAGTCAGTAGAAAACCAGGAACAACCCGCCAAACCCTCCGGCGAATAAATTCTTCAGCAGGCCATGGTCTGCGGCTTCTAAGACATGGTGAGAGAGAGGGGTTTGTGTGACTGTGCCCGTGACTGACCGGCGCTCTCCCCAGACATAGTTTACCTTACTGAGCTGGCCAATCACTGCACAGGCTGCAGACATAACGCCCAGCCAATCACCAGCACATCTGACATTCAATTCCACCCAAGCCAAATCCACTTATCAACAATTTGTGGGCAGTTGCTTTGGGCCCCCCACAACAATGACTGTGTCCAGGGCACCTGCCCCTTTTGCTCCACGTTAAAGATGGCTCTGAATAGCTGCAACCACACTATTGACAGTGGATTTTCTATCGGTGACAAATTGTCCAAAATGTTAAAGTATTTAACTGCAAAATATTTTAAGGAAGTGCAGGCCTACTGAGCTACCGAAGAGTCTGGGACATCGTTGAATTAAAATGGGCCAGGACAGCCAAACGGACACCAGTTTGACATAGTCATCATAAGCCTAAGTGGAGGGGATGTCCAAAAAAAAGCAAAATATTTTTCACCAAAAAAAAAGAAAAGGTTCGGGAGATGATGTATGTTAAACAAGTCGAAACCCTAGTTGTAATCCTGTAACAATACCAGACAAACAACCAACAAATCTAATGCCTCGTACACACGCATCGATTATTGGCCGGGAATTTTCGGCCAACGTACGATCGGCCGATTTTCGGCTTGTTAGTATGATGCTTCCGACGACCGACTCTGACTTTTCGGCCAAATAAAATCTGGTGTGCAGGCTATAAAATTTTTGTTGGCCGTCAACACAACGGCCGATTTTCCGTCAGTCAGTACAGATTTCGGCAGACAAAAATCTGATGAGCAAGACTGGGCATGCTCAGAGAAGAAAAAACACACGGAAAGTCAACCATCACATGACATCACTTCTGAAGTAGAATTTTGTTGGCCGAGAAAATTTGTGTGCAGCCTAGGCACATTCCAACCAACAAAACACAACTCTGGACAAAAGTCGGACGATCGGTCGGCCGATAATCGTTGCGTGTGTACGAGGCATAACTCCCCTGACCAAAAACTTGATCCACGCTGACCTGTTGGAGGATTCTGGCTAAAGGGCTGAAGAGAACCTTGTTTTATGCCAACCTCAGGGGTCACTGCCTGTAACAAAACACTTCATGGTAGGAAGAGATCATGGGCAAGGTCCAAGCCAAGGTGGTAGATCTGCAACTGGCCATACAAAGAGGTCGTTCTGGAAGACTGCACTCTTTGGAGGAAAACATGGTATTGCCTCAAACTAGGAGCCACTTGACCTCCCAACGGGGTACCTCGTATGGTATGCCCCCCGCTATTTTTTTCCAGGGTCTCTGATGTTTCGACTATCCTAGCTTTGGAAGTCTAGTCTGGAAGACTGGATATCTGTTGTGTGCTTTGATAGACTTGGTTGGATTGGATGCAATTCCTGTCGAATATGAGGTCTCAGACAATGCATCCCAACAATGGCTGAGAGTCTAAATACCAGCACAGCCAAACGGACATCCTTTCATCCAGCTGTTCCCACACAGGCTAACATAAAGGTTGATTAACATAGGGGTCATATGGAAACTATTTTCTCTACAATTTAGCTCTTTCTGCTAATACTTAAGTAGCAGATATTTGGGTTCTGCATTTGGCTCCCACTGACCAGCTGCCACAAAGGTCCCTTTGATTAAGACCAACATACATTTTTGTACATTTAAACTACAAAGTGGTAGAGTACCACTGCCAAGTAATATAAGAGCTCTTGCTGCTCTGCTACTGATGGATGTTCACACACTGAATATTGTCCTAATATTGGTTGATTTGTCCAGGATCTATACTTTGAGTCTGTTAGACCAGTGTTTTTAAATTAGCTCCCCCATGGTGCCATGAGCTTGTGACCCAGCTTGCCCTAGATTAGCGACATTAATTGCGATGGTGCAGGTGGGCTGAAGCATCCAGGATGCAGGAAGTTATACATTGCTATGGTGATGGCGACCGGCTTGCCGCACCATGACAGTGCATGACTCCAATGGACCTGCAATGGTCCAGGGCAGGAGGCATACAGGGCTACCCACAGCAATCTGGAAAAGATGGAAGCCAATCTCCTCTATGCCTACTCCACCTTCCGCCCTCTGGAGCAAAAAAGTAGGGTTCTGATGTGAAGAAAGGAATGTGTGGTTGGGGGGGGTTTGGGGTGAGGGGCTATGTGATAAGGGGACTCTGATGTGATGAGGGTTTATGTGGTGATGGGTGGGCTCTGTGGTAATAAGGGGACTCATGTATAGGGGGACTTTTGGTGTAAAAGTGGATCGCTGATGTGATGGGTGCCTTTGGCATGAAGGAGTGACTTATGTGAAGGGAGGCACTAATGTGATGAGAAGACCTCTAACATAATGGGGGACCTCTGACCTGCTGAAGGGGGCTGTCATGTGAACCCGGGGCTCTGATGTGATTGGGGGACTCATGTATAGGGGGCCTTTGATGTATAGGGGAGCTCTGATGTGATGAGGGCCTCTGATGTAAAGGGGTGACTCTGACATGAAGGGGGGTTCTGATGTCATAAGGGGACCTCTGAAATGATGGAGGACTTCTGATGTGCTGGGGGCTGTAATCTGATGGGGAAACTGTGATGTGATGGGGGGGACTTTGCTGTGATGGGGGACTCATGTATAGGGGGGCCCTTAATTGATAGGGGAGGTGTGATCATATTAGAGGCATCTGGTGGGGTATCTGGAGGTGTGATCAGAGTGGAGGGATCTAGTGTGGTATCTGAAGGTGTGATCAGATTGAAAGGATCTGGTGAGGTATCTGGAAGTGTGATCAGAGTGGAGGGATGGGGAGGGGGGTCTGGAGGTGTGTTTAGAGTGGAGGGATAGGGGGGATCCCGGGGGAGTGATTAGAGTGGAGGGATCGGGGGGGGATCTGGAGGAGCAATCAGAACGGAGGAGGATCTGGGGGAGTGGGGATCTGGGGGAGTGATCAGAGTGGAGGGATCTTGTGGGGTATCTGGAAGTCTGATCAGAGTGGAGGGATGGGGATCTTGGGGTGCGATCAGAGTGGAGGGATGGGGAGGGGGGTCTGGAGGTGTGTTTAGAGTGGAGGGATAGGGGGGATCCGGGGGAGTGATTAGAGTGGAGAGATCTGGTGGGGTATCTGGAGGTGTGATCAGAGTAGAGGGATCTGGTGGGGTATCTGGAGGTGTGATCAGAGTGGAGAAATCTGGAGCTGTAATCAAAGTGGAGGGATCGGGGGGGGGGGGGGGGGATCTGGAGGAGCAATCAGAACGGAGGAGGATCTGGGGGAGTGGGATCTGGGGGAGTGATCAGAGTGGAGGGATCTTGTGGGGTATCTGAAAGTCTGACCAGAGTGGAGGGATGGGGATCTTGGGGTGTGATCAGAGTGGAGGGATGGAGAGGGGGGTCTGGAGGTGTGTTTAGAGTGGAGGGATAGGGGGGATACGGGGGAGTGATTAGAGTGGAGAGATCTGGTGGGGAATCTGGGGTGTGTTTAGAGTGGAGGGAATCTGGCAGGTGTGATCAAAATGGAAGAATTTGGGGGGGGGGGGTCCGGGGGTGTGGTCAGAGTGGAGGAATGGGGGGGTTATCTGGAGGGAGGGGTGATCATAGTGGAGAAATGGGGGGGTGGTATCTGGGGGGTGTGGTCAGAGTGGGGGGTATCTGGGGGTGTGATCAGAGTGGGGGGGTATGTGGGGGTGTGATCAGGGTGGGGGTATCTAAAAGTCCCAAATTACTTGCGCTGACAATCCACTCTACGCCGATGCTTTGGGGTTAAGTAATACAAGGAAACAGCAAACAAATGAATGGAGCCTAATTACAATCAATGAGATTTGAATTGATGTAACAATTTTGTAAAGTTTGAAATTCTAATTTAAAGAGATCAAAGAAACTTGACTGAGACTTTCTGTGGGATCTATGAGGGGCCGGTGCTCAGACTTTGAACCAGAATCCCTGGATTTTCGTTACACCTCCGTCTAGACGCACAATGCAAAAGGCATTACGGCGTAACATAAAACGGGTCATAAAAACGCCTTTTCTGCTCTAATCCCCAATACGTAGAATTGGAAAAAAAAAATCCTATTAGCACAGCTTGTGTGTTCTGTTTATTGGACGTCACAAAAATCTTTGGTGAGGAACGTCTCTTGTGAACTGGAGGCTCTTCCCAGGGACACCAATGTGCAATGACAGTAGGTTCGCACCCCAAAAGGTGCATGCGCCATCGCGTTTCTGCGTAATCCAGTGCAACTTCTTTTTGGCAGCCCATTCGTTTCAATGGCCTGCTAAATGCGCAGGAACGCGCAAAAAGAGGCAAAGGGGTGTTATTAAAGGAGTTGTAAACCTCAGACATGAAATATGAACAAAGCATATACAATACTGGGACAGGTTCATTCAGCACCCTGGGCAAGGATGCGGAACTGTGCCCTCTCCTCCACTCCTAGTGCATGTTGTAGAATGGGTGTGCTGCCTTGTGCCCATTCACTGCCCCCCTCTGACCCCTCTGCCCCCCTGCCCCCTCTCTGCCCCCCTGCACCCCTGCACCAGCTGTCCATGGTGGGCATGGAGTGTGCACTGCACATTCGTGGCCATAGCCGTCAAAGCAGACATGCAGCTACAGCCTGGCCTTGTTTAGCAGTGCCGGGACAGGGTCATCTAGAGCCCAGGGTGAACATGCCAAACTGCGCCCCCCCCCCTACAGAAATATGAGCGTTATGTGTCAGCAAAAATTCCACCCAGAAAAACAATAAGCACTAATCTACATGCTTACTCCTTAAGCATACATTTCCACCTCCTCCCAGTACAGATCTGCCCCCCCCCCCGCTGAAATCCCCCCTTTCTTGCCCCCCCCCCCATCCCCCCCAGCTCAAATGTCCCCCCTTAAAAAATATTCCCCCTCCTAGCACAAATCCTCTACGCCTAATATTTCCCCTCGCAGTGCACATCCCCCACCCCACTTCAAGTCCCCCCTGCCAGCACAAATTCCCCCCAAATCCTCCTTCCTAGAACAAATCTTATTCCCACCTCCCAACACAAATCCCAATAAATCACCACTATTACCACATCCCCAATATCCCCTCCTAAAACAATACATACCCCCTGCTGCCCCTCAAATGCCCCCCTCCAACACAAATCACCTCCCCCTTAATCACTTTGTGGTGGCCCCCCCCCTTCTTCACATGATACCACAGTGCCCAGGGCAGTCGCCCCTCCTGCCCACGCCTCGTCCCGGCCCTGCTGTTTAGGAACCACTGTGCTAGAGCTGGGGGTGCAGTAAGGGCTCCCCCACCCCCTCCAGCCCACCCCTTTTCCCAGCCCTGCTGTTTAGGAACCACTGTGCTAGAGCTGGGGGTGCAGTAAGGGCTTCCCCACTCCCTCCTGCCCACCCCTTTTCCCGGCCCTGCTGTTTAGGAACCACTGTGCTAGAGCTGGGGGTGCAGTAAGGGCTCCCCCACCCCCTCCAGCCCACCCCTTTTCCCGGCCCTGCTGTTTAGGAGCCACTGTGCTAGAGCTGGGGTGCAGTAAGGGCTCCCCCACTCCCTCCTGCCCACCCCTTTTCCTGGCCCTGCTGTTTAGGAACCACTGTGCTAGAGCTGGGGGTGCAGTAAGGGCTCCCCCACTCCCTCCTGCCCACCCCTTTTCCCGGCCCTGCTGTTTATGAACCACTGTGCTAGAGCTGGGGGTGCAGTAAGGGCTCCCCCACTCCCTCCTGCCCACCCCTTTTCCTGGCCCTGCTGTTTAGGAACCACTGTGCTAGAGCTGGGGGTGCAGTAAGGGCTCCCCCACCCCCTCCTGCCCACCCCTTGTCCTGGCCCTGAGCATATCCCTCTATAGTGTGTACAAGTAGTATAAGAGATACTTGTATCACTTCTGACATGTTTTCCTAACACCAAGAGATAAAAAGGTGACAGGGGAAGGATCTCCAGCACACAGCCTGTGATTGACAGCCTCAGCTCTGTTCCTGTGTGATGTGTGAAAGGGGGGGGGGTGTTCCTTCCGTCCAATCAGCTCTGCCTGAGCTCTGCAATGTGTAACTTCAGCTCTCTGCCCCCTGCTTTCTGAAAGCTCAGACAAGCTGTATAATTTCTGCACTTTTAACGGGTGTAGAGAAGAGAAGACTGCAGATAAACAGGTACAACATATGTAGGAGGATTTGTTTCACTTGTGTATCACCTGAGGCCAATCACTTCACTGGGGATATGGAAGGGTTTCCAACCATCTTCAGAATTAATGTCACCTGCAGAGGGCAGCGCATTCCTGTGTGGTGTGCATGCAGAGACAAACTTTTCCCGCAAACTTTTCCACGCACCAGCATGTCTGTTATGTGTAGGGCAGCCCAGGACCAGGACAAGGGGTGGGCAGGGGGGGGCACTGTGGAATCATGTGAGGTGGGAGGGGGCACCACAAGGAAGTTGGCTGAGAGGATTTTTGTTGGAAAGGGGAATTTGGGTGGCGGCAGGGGGTAAGTATTGTTCTAGAAAGGGGGAAAATTGGGGGGGGGGGTGCTAAGAGTGGTGTTTTAGGGGGATTTGTCTTGGAAGGAAGATGGGGGGAATTTGTGCTGGAAGGGGGGATATAAAAAGGGGGTGGGGAGATGTGTACTAGGAGGGGACATTTTAGGGGTAGAATATGCTTGGTGAAGTGAATTTATTTTCTTTTTTTGGGGGGTGGGGGCATTTTAGCTGGGGGGATTTGGGGGATGGGGGGGAAGATTTGTGCAGAGAGGGGGTATTTTAGCAGTGGGGCACAGTGCCGGGACAAGGTTATCCAGCGCCCAGGGCAAGGATGCCAAATTGCACCCCCCCCTTACCCTTAGGGTCAAGGCGCCCCCCCCCCTCCCATCCCTGCAATAAACCATTGCGCCCAGGGCAACTGTTCCTCCTGCCCATCCCTTGTCCTGGCCCTGGTGGGGCAGATCTGTACTGGTAGGAGGAAGAATTTATGCTTTGGGGGTAAGCGTGCAGATTAATGCTCATGTGGACGGGGGGGGGGGGGGATTTTGCTGATACATAATGCTGATACATCTTGGGGGGGGGAGGGGGGGAGGGGGGGGCTGCAGTTTGGCATGTTGGCATGACCTTTTCCCGGCACTTGGGCAGACCATTTAAAACTCAGTCTCCCCTCACCCAGTGATCAGACTGTACATTGTAACTTTGTAGCAAGTCACTAGGTGAGAGGCTTCAGCACGAGGCTGCTCTGTGTCAGATGTTTGTGAAAAGAACGGCACAGACACCAGAATTTACATGATGGTGTCACCTCCGATGCAGCATATCAGTCCAGGAAGTAGATGGTGACCCCAGATGATGCCTGAACAAAGATGGTGCCGTCCTTCTGGAGAGAAAAGGAACTTTTATTTAATCACTGGGGTTACTGTGCATGCCCCTAAAGATTTTTTAAAAAGTCCCCTCTCTGACCTGGGCCCCTTGCTGAAATGATGGGGCCCGGGCTCAGGAGAAGAGAGCTGGCTCTACACCATAGCCATTTATTGTAGAGTAATTGGTGGTTTACTGTGGATAACTTTATTGGGGCCCATTTGCATACAACTCCTCTTGTATGGGGCCCCATGAGGAACTTTAATTTAATCCCTGGGAGCCACGGCCCCTGGGGTAACTGTGCATGCTCCTAAAGGTATTTAAAGGGTCCCCTCTGTGACCCTGGGCCCCAGGGCCAGAAGAAAAGGGGTGGCCAGAAGGGATGGTTGCCCTGGGCACTGTGGTACTGTATAATGTGAGGCGCGGGGGGGCACCAAAGAGTTGAGAGGGTGGTTTTTGTTTTGGGAGGGTGGCAGTGGATAAGAATAGAAGGGGAAATTAGGAGGGGTGCTAAGAATGATGATTTGGGGGATCTGTGTTTGGAGGGGGAAGAGGATTTGTGCTGGGGGTGGGGGTTCTGCTAGAAGAAGTGATATGAAAGAGGGGGGGAGGGAAATTGTGCTAGTAGGAATGATTTGGGATGATTTGTGCTAGGAAGAGATATTGGATGGGGGGTGGGGGGGGGGATTTGTGCTAGGAGGGGGGAACAGGAGTGGGGAGGTGGGGATTTGTGCTAGAAGTGGAAGTTTGAGGGGGTAGAGGATCTGTGCTGGGGGGATTGGGGGGGGGGGTTCTGCTAGAAGAGGTGATATGAAAGAGGGGGGGGGGAATTGTGCTAGGAGGAATGATTGGGGATGATTTGTGCTAGGAGGAGATATTGGTGGGGGGGGGGGTTTGTGCTATGAGGGGGGAATAGGAGTGGGGAGGTGCGGATTTGTGCTAGAAGTGGAAGTTTGAGGAGTAGAGGATTTGTGCTGCGGGGGGGGGGGGGTAGATTTGGGGGTTTCTGCTAGAAGAGGTTATATGAAAGAGGGGGGAGGGAAATTGTGCTAGGAGGAATGACTGGGTATGATTTGTGCTAGGAGGAGATATTGGAGGGGGGGGGGGGGGATTTGTGCTAGGAGGGGAAACGGGAGTGGGGAGGTGAGTATTTGTGCTAGGGGTTCTGCTAGAAGAGGTGATATGAAAGGGGGGGGGGGAATGTGCTAGGAGGAATGATTGGGGATGATGTGTGCTAGGAGGAGAAACTGGAGGGGGGGGGGTTGTGCTAGGAGGGGGGAATAGGAGTGGGGAGGTGAGGATTTGTGCTAGGAGGGGAAATTTGAGGGGCAGAGGATTTGTGCTAGGAGGGGCATTGCTTTTTTTTGGGGGGGGGGGAGGGGTTAGTGAGAGAGAGAACTTGAGCTTGTATGGGGGGGGGGGTGTGCTGGCAGAGGCAGATTTATGCTTAGGGGGTAAGCATGAAGATTAGTGCTTTTTTTGGGGGGGGGGGGGAATTTTTGCTGACATTCACTGCTAATGGGAGGGGGGGGGCGCAGTTTGCCCTGGGCTCTAGGTGACCTTGTCCCGGCACTGCTGGACCCTGCTGAACTGATGGGTCCCGGAATAGGAGGGCCTGCTGTACCCAGTAGCCTTTTAATGTAAGGTAATTGGTGGTTTGCTGTGGATAGCTTTTATGGGGCCCCACCCACAACTCCGCTTGCATGGGGCCCAACGATTTCTAATGGCGGCCCTAAAAGGCTAGCAAGTGAAATTGCAGTCAAACCAGGAAGACATTGGATTCAGAGACTACCGGCTGTGACGGGTTAAGGTGGGGTCACCGTTGCCCGGAGTCATGTCCGGGATCCGCGTCCCCGGCGCTCCATCCATCGCTCAGCCTCGGCTCTCCATAACTCCGTCCGACAGGCCCTTCAGGGAGAGAGTAATTGAATTTATTCTGACCTGCGGGAGGATGAGCCGGGGTTACCGAAGAACCCAAGTCCCACCACCAATCTCTACACTGGGCAGCAGGCTCCTGTGTTTATAAATCACCCTTCCCGGCGGCGGCGGCGGCGCTGAAAACACGAGATAACAATGAAGACCTCCATACCTGCGGGCACCTATGTAATTGCAGCCTTGAAGAAGCGGCCTGAATTCCCGGCCCGATTTTCCATTAAGTCCTTCCGTCACACAAGTACGCAGAACTTTCCACCTTTCCGCTGTCAGAGGTGCGCAACAATTTACCACCCGCCGTGCTCGGAATAACATTTTCCATTAGCAGAGCGTCCTCTGGCAGGGGCTGCTTTATTCGGCTCCCCTACCAAACTGATTTTAGACTTCCTGCTTTTTCCGAGTGTCGATGTATGAAAAACGGTAAAATATTTTGCACCATTTTTTATTAAACCGGCGATAATTTATAACGGCACAACCACGGGGGTTCAGAGGTGGAATAAGACACAGCTTGGCTCTCCTCCGCCTGTCCACAACACATCACATGCCCCAGGAGGTTGCGGGACCAGTCTGAAAGCACAGCATGATCATTTTTGCATGCGTAATAGGGAGCTGGCCTTCCACATCCAAGATGGCAGCATCAAGGATCCGAAGGATCAGCTCCATTGAAGATAGCACTGGACTCCTGGGCCGTTACATTTATAAAAACAAACCAAAGTTCCTTTGTAAGCGGGAATGCCCCCTTGTGACACCCAATCAGTAACTCCAATGGGAATGCCCCCTTGTGACACCCAATCAGTAACTCCAAAGGGAATACCCCCTTGTGACACCCAATCAGTAACTCCAATGGGAATGCCACCTTGTGACACCCAATCAGTAACTCAAATAGGAATGCCCCCTTGTGACACCCAACCAGTAACTAAAATGGGAATGCCCCTTGTGATACTCAACCAGTAATTCCAATGGGAATGCCCCCTTGTGACACCTAATCAGTAACTCCAATGGGTATGCCACCTTGTGACACCCAACCAGTAATTCCAATGGTAATGCCCCCTTGTGACACCCAATCAGTAACTCCAATGGGAATGCCCCCTTGTGATACCCAACCAGTAATTCCAATGGGAGTGCCCCCTTGTGACACCCGATCAGTAACTCCAATGGGGATGCCCCCTTATGACACCCAATCAGTAACTCCAATGGGAATGCCCCCTTGTGATACTCAACCAGCAATTCCAATGGGAATGCCCCCTTGTGACACCCAATCAGTAATTCCTATGGGAATGCCCTCTTGTGACACCAAATCGGTAACTCTAGTGGGAATGCCCCATTGTGACACCCAATCAGTAACTCCAATGGGAATGCCCCCTTGTGATACCCAACCAGTAATTCCAATGGGAGTGTCCCCTTGTGACACCCGATCAGTAACTCCAATGGGAATGCCCCCTTGTGACACCCAATCAGTAACTCCAATGGGTATGCCCCTTTTTGACACCCAATCAGTAATTACAATGGGTATGCCACCTTGTGACACCCAATCAGTAATTCCAATGGGAATGCCACCTTGAGACACCCAATCAGTAACTCCAATGGGAATGCCCCTTTGTGACACCCAACCAGTAATTCCAATGGGAATGCCCCCTTATGACACCCAATCAGTAACTCCAATGGGAATGCCCCCTTGTGATACTCAACCAGCAATTCCAATGGGAATGCCCCCTTGTGACACCCAATCAGTAATTCCTATGGGAATGCCCTCTTGTCACACCCAATCAGTAACTCCAGTGGGAATGCCCTATTGTGACACCCAATCAGTAACTCCAATGGGAATGCCCCCTTGTGACACCCAATCAGCAACTCCAATGGAAATGCCCCCTTGTGACACCCTAACAGTAACTCCAATGGGAATGCCCCATTGTGACACCCAATCAGTAATTCGAATGGGAATGCCTCCTTATGACACCCAATTAGTAACTCCAATGGGAATGCCCCTTTGTGACACCCAATCAGTGATTCCAATGGGAATGCGCCCTTGTGACACCAAATCAGTAACTCCAATGGGAATGCCCCATTGTGACACCCAATCAGTAACTCCAATGGGAATGCCCCCTTGTGACACCCAATCAGCAATTCCAACAATTCCAATGGGAATGCCCTCTTGTGACACCCAATCCGTAACTCCAGTGGGAATGCCCCATTGTGACACCCAATCAGTAACTCCAATGGGAATGCCACCTTGTGACACCCAATCAGTAATTCCAATGGGAATGCCCCCTTGTGACACCCTAACAGTAACTCCAATGGGAATGCCCCATTGTGACACCCAATCAGTAGTTCGAATGGGAATGCCTCCTTGTGACACCCAATTAGTAACTCCAATGGGAATGCCCCCTTGTGACACCCAATCAGTGATTCCAATGGGAATGTGCCCTTGTGACACCAAATCAGTAATTCCAATGCATGACACCTAAGCAGTAACTCAATGTGAACGCCCCCTTGTGGCAGCCAATCAATAACTTTAATGGGAATGCTTCCTTGTGGCAGCCAATCAATAACTTTAATGGGAATGCTTCCTTGTGGCAGTCAATCAACATCTCCAATGTGAATGCCCCCCTGTGGTACCTAATCAGTAACTCCAATAGAAATGCCCCCTTGTAGCATCCAATCAGTAACTCCAATGGGAAGCCCCCTTATGGCACCCAATCAGTAACTTCAATGGGAATGTCCCCTTGTGGCCCCCAATCAGTAACCTCAATGGAAAAGTCCCTTCGTGGCACTCAATAAGCATGCGTATTAATTCCAATAAGGGTGGTAGGCAGTTGCTGCTTGTTCAGCTTCCACGGCTATGCTGTAGAGGGCGCTGCCACTTTGCCAGGTTAGCAGGGCAGAGGAGGAGAATATTGTGAGATTGCTTACTCACAGTAGGGGACTGCTGCTGGGAAACCCTGTCAAGAGGACTGGTATGTCCTCAGTACAGGACTTCCAGTGGTCGTCGCGGGGGAGCCTTATATCCTCATTGGACCCAGACAGGACATTTTAGGCAGAGTAAAACAAAAAATGGAGAAAAATGTTGTTGTCTGAACCCCCTGTGCCATTGCCACAAGCAGGCCCCATCCACAGGGTGACACTGTGATCCCGAGACATGGCCGGGGACACAGCATCATCAGGACTGATGTCCAAGGTGCCAGAGTGCCCTCACAAATCTGAGACAGTTGACATCTGGGTGTTGGCCAACGGATGAGAGCGTATGTAAAGCCAACATTTTGCATTGAGTAGAGAAGGGATTCCACCCCTTTCACCTTATTTCCCTGTTGGGGAGATTTCACTTCACTTCCTGTACTGGAGAGGCAACAGGAAGTGAGAGAAAACCTCACCAGGTGAGGAGAATTCCTCCCTCGGGCTGCATTCACATGCAAAAACACATGCAAAATTCGTGCCGCTCTTGCAGTGTCATTCCTTGTTGGTGGCACCCTAAACTTGGCAAGCAGATGCATGTTCTCGCATGCGTTAAAACACTCGATAAAGGTGTCAAAACAGGCGGTAAAAGAAACGCGTGAAGCTGAATGCCCAAAAAGTTACATGAGCTACTTTGGGGCACTTATGGCTCGTTTCCACTGAGCGGTAAGGTTCGGTACGGTACGCAATTTTTGCTGTTTCCATTGTGAATGGTACCCTAATTCCGAGCCGTACCGTACCACTTTTTTGGGACCCTTTCATTGGGGTACCAAGCACATTAGTACCGTACCAACAGGGTGGAGCTACACTCTGCAGAACTTTGATTGGTTGACAGAGAATCGTCGATCACTGCTTTCCGGCTACACCACGCCTATCATGAAAGGATACTATTGGCGATGGAAACGCAAGGTGTACCGTTCCGAACCGTACCGTACTGAGCCGAACCGTACCGTACCACTCAGTGGAAACGAGGCATTAGGGTGCTTGTAGTGGGAAAAACGCATGTTCACCAAACACTAGGCATGCATCTATCCTTGGCTGCCACCAGAAGGGGGCTCCTCGTTGAAAGATCTACCATTTGTTGAAGGCAACCGTTACATTTTGGATTTCCTAGGCAGACACCATATCAACAAGTCACTTTGATATTTGCATAACTGCACCCAACAGCCGGCCAACTGCTTGCATCAGGGGGCGCTGTGATGTCTTCAGGAAGTTATGTATAGCACCCTGCTGGCCCCTCCCACTAGCCATGATCTGGCTGCATTGCATAGAGACCCCGTGTGATGACAAGACTTGGTCCCTAGGTTCATATCTTTGCAGCTGCGCTTGACATATTTTTCTGGTGCGTTTTTCATTTTTAAACTCGCATTTTTTATGTGTTTTTCCATGCAGTTTTCATGCGTTTTGATTATTTTATTTTCTCTTTAACCGGTTGCCGACCACACACCATGTATTTACTGCCGCAGTGTGGCTCTCCCAGGCAAACTGACGTAGGGCTACGCCGGTCGCGCACCTGCAGCTAGGGGGCAAGCGGCGCGCTCCCAGCCCTGCTCGTCGTCAGCGGGGAAGCCGATGCAGCGGGCATGTGGCTCAGATTGCCGCCTGACTCCCACAATCGCTCCCCGCTGAGAGAGAACGGTCAGCTGTTCTCTCTGGAAGGATCACAGAGCGTCTGTGATCCTTCTATATAGGAACACAGGTCTCTGTGGTCATTTAACAAGCCACGCCCCCCCCCACAGTTAGAAACACACCCCTAGGTACACATTTAACCCCTTGATCACCCACAATGTTAATCCCTTCCCTGCCAGTGTCATTATTACAGTAACAGTGCATATTTTTTAGCACTGATTACTGTAGTAATGTCACTGGTTCCCCCAAAAGTGTCAAAAATGTCAGTCAGGGGTCCGATCTGTGCGCCGCAATGTTGCAGTCCCGAAAAAAAATCACAGATTGCCGCCATTAATAGTAAAAAAAAAAAAAAAACAATAAAAATTACACAAATCTTTCCCGTAGTTAGTAAACGCAATAACTTTTGCGCAAACCAATCAAAATACGCTTATTGCGATTTTTTTTTTACCAAAAATATGTAGCAGAAAACAAATTGGCCTAGAATGTTAAAAAATTTTGATTTGGGGAAAAAAGGACCTCAGTTTTATTTGGGTACAGGGTCGCAATTGTCCGTTAAAATAACGCAGTGCCGAATCGCAAAATATGGTCTGGTCATTAAGGGGGCAAATTCTTCCGGTCCAGAAGCGGTTAAGAAACTGTGAATAAAGGAAATGCTGGCAATAAAACAAATCTGTGAAAAAACGGCGTGGGGTCCCCCCAAATTTTACCAGGACCTTCAGGTCTGGTATAGATTTTGAGGGGAACCCCACGCCAAAATTTATTTACAAAAAAATGGCGTGGAGTCCCCGCCAAAATCCATGCCAAACCCTTATCAGAGCATGCAGCCAGAAAAGGAAAGGGAGGGGAGCAACATTCAGCTGTCAGCAGGGAACAGTAAGCAGGTAAGAAATATTCTGGGTGGGTATTCGGAGATGCAGATTGAAGAGGAGTATGGCCAGCAGAACGATGAAGATGAAGGTGGAGAAGTATCAGGGTGATGGGCCCATATGGCTTACAGGCAGGGCCTTTTTTTGTGGGCACCTCCAGCACTGAATGTATATAATGCCAAGGGGTTCTGGAGGGTCGAATGAAGCTGGCTGCTGAGGGATATATTGTCGCTGGAGGGGATCTATTTGTGCAGGGGGGATCTGTTGTTGCTGTCAGGGGTCTATTGTTGCTGGGGGGGGGTATTTTGTTGTAGGTGGTCCATTGTTGTTGGGGAAATCTATTGTTGCGGGGGTCTATTGTTGCTGGCTGCAGGGAGATCTGTTGTTGCTGCCAGTGGTCTATTGTTGCTGGCGGGGTGTGTTTTGTTGTAGGTGGTCCATTGTTGCTGGGGGGATCCATTGTTGCTGAGGGGGGTCTATTGATGCTGGCTGCAGGGAGATCTGTTGTAGCTGCCAGGGGTCTACAGTATGTAGTGTTGCTGGGGGGTGTATTTTGTTGTAGGTGGTCCATTGATGCTGGGGTAACTATTGTTGCTGAGGGGGGTCTATTGATGCTGGCTGCAGGGAGATCTGTTGTTGCTGCCAGGGGTCTACAGTATGTATTGTTGCGCGGGGGGTGTATTTTGTTGTAGGTGGTCCATTGATGCTGGGGGATCTATTGTTGCTGAGGGGGGGTCTATTGATGCTAGCTGCAGGGAGATATGTTGTTGGTGCCAGGGGTCTATTGTCGCTGGGGGGATTTATTGTTACTGGCTGCAGGGGATTTGTTTTAACGCTTTTCTTGTTATAACGAAAAAGGGGTGATCCTAGGAGGTGGGTCAGGGGTGGAACCAGAGAGCGGTCCTCGGAGGTGGGTAGAGGGCGGAGACACGGGGGGGGGGGCTTGGAAAGGGGGAGTTCCTACACCTATTCTCCGAGCAAAAAAGCCTTTCTTATGGAAAAGTTGCTTCTCAGTTTACTTACAGAACATCTGCACTCCATCTGACTGACAAAGGTTTGTTTACTGGCACATCTATCAAGAGCCCCCTTACTGGCCTGTGTGTCGGGGGGGGGGGTTCTGGGGGTGGGGGGCGGCTGCATTCCGTTCACCTGAAAGCATCTGTACAACTCCATCATTGCACTTCCCCGCTGAGCCAAGTATTCCAAAGAGGGGTGAGTGCGATCAGCCAATACAAGGGATTGTATGGAATTTGTTAAAGCGGAATTCCACCCAAAAGCGGAACTTCCGCTTGTATGCTCCCCCCTCCTCTGGTGCCACATTTGGCACCTTTGGGGGGGGGGGGGGTACCTGTTTATGACAGCTATCCTTCCCCACTTCCAGCAGACAGCGCTGCGGCGCCGTTCCTTTGGATGTTCGGCCCCCCTCCTCTTTCCTCTGCTGCCGGGCCAATTAGAAAGCGCAGAAACAGAAACAATAGACCTCACCCCAGCAACAGTAGACCCCACCCAGCAACAATAGTTCCCCTGCACAACAACAGACCCTTCACACAGCAAAAATGTACCAACCACAACAAAATATCCAGCCCGGGCAACATTAGAGCCCCCCAGCAGAAACAACAGATCTCACAGCAGCGAGCATTAATAGACCCTCCAGCAACAATAGACCTCTCCCTCAACAGTAGGTCAATACCAGCAACAATAGATCCCCCACAGAAACAATAGACCTCACCCCAGCAACAGTAGACCCCACCCAGAAACAATAGTTCCCCTACACAGTAATAGACCCTTCACACAGCAAAAATGTACCAACCACAACAAAAGATCCACCCCAGCAACATTTAACCCCCCAGCAGCAACAATAGATCTCCCAGCAGCCAGCATCAATAGACCCTCCAGCAACAACAGACCTCTCCCTCAACAGTAGGTCAATACCAGCAACAATCGATCCCCCACAGAAACAATAGATCTTACCCAAGCAACAGTAAACCCCAACCAGCAACAATAGTTCCCCTGCACAACAATAGACCCTTCACACAGCAAAAATCTACCAACCACAACAAATGATTCACGCCAGCAAGCAACAACAGAGCCCCCAGCAGCAACAACAGATCCTCCAGCAGCCAGCATCAATATACCCTCCAGGAACCAGAAAAAATAGACCTCTCCCTCAACAATATGTCAATACCAGCAACAATAGATCCCCCAAAGAAACAATAGACCTCACCCCAGCAACAGTAGACCTCACCCAGCAACAATAGTTCCCCTGCACAACAATAGACCCTACACACAGCAAAAATGTGCCAACCACAAAAAACGATTCACCCCAGCAGCAACAATAGAGCCCCCAGCAGCAACAACAGATCTCTCAGCAGCCAACATTAATAGACCCTCCAGCAACCAGCAACAATAGACCGCTCCCTCAACAGTAGGTCAATGCCAGCAACAATAGATCCCCTACAGAAACAATAGACCTTACCACAGCAACAGTAGACCCCATCCAGCAACCATAGTTCCCCTGCACAACAATAGAGTCTTCACACAGCAAAAATGGACCAACGCCAACACAAGATCTACCCAAGCAACATTAGCCCCCCCCCAGTAGCAACAACAGATGTCACAGCAGCCAGCATCAATAGACCCTCCAGCAACAATAGACCTCTCCCACAACAGTAGGTCAATACCAGCAACTATAGATCCCCCACAGAAACAATAGACCTCACCCTGCAACAGTCCCCCTGCACAACAATAGACCCTTCACACAGCAAAAATGTACCAACCTCAACAAAAGATCCACCCCAGCAAAATTAGACCCCCCCCCCCTCAGCAGCAACTACAAATCTCCCAGCAGCCAGCATCAATAGACCCCCCCAGCAACAATAGACCTCTCCCTCAACAGTAGGTCAATACCAGATACAATAGATCTCCCACAGAAACAACAGACAGACCTCACCCCAGCAACAGTAAACCCCACCCAGCAACAATAGTTCCCCTGCACAACAATAGACCCTTCACACAGCAAAAATGTACCAACCACAACAAAAAATCCACCCCAGCAACATTAAACCCCCCAGCAGCAACAACAGATCTCTCAGCAGCTAGCATCAATAGACCCTCCAGCAACCCGCAACAATAGACAGCTCCCTCAACAGTTGGTCAATGACAGCAACAATAGATCCCCTACAGAAACAATAGATCCTCCAGCACACCCCTTGCTATTACATGCATTCAGTGCTGGAGGTGGCGGAACTGCATTCCCCCGCGTTCCCGCTGAAAAAAAGCTCTCAGGCAGATTTTACAGGCATCCAGCATTTGTATTTTTTTTTTATGCCTTTAAACTCCATTCAATGTTAGGCTGCGCACATTAAGCATTTAGATCTGTATTTTAAAGCAGTGTTTAGAAGCGAACAAAAAAATAAATACATTTGCATGATTTACACATAAATGGGCTCACATGGGCGTACATTTATCCCAGTGGGCTAGAAATTAATAATGAATATTCTAGCCCAGTGGTTCTCAACCTTCGTCCTCAATTACCCCCAACGGGCCATGTTTTCAGTTTTTCCTTTACTTTTCACAGCTGCTTTAAATCAATATCAATGACATGGTATTGATAAGAGTTATTTTATCTAGGGGAAGTTCCCAAAACACGGCCCGTTGGGGGTACTTGAAGACTGAGGTTGACCTTCTAGGTCACAGGTGTCAAACTCAACTTCATCGTGGGCTGCATCAGTAGTATGGTAGCCCTCAAAGGGCCGGTTGTATCTGGGATGCGCTACATACAGAGTGCAGAGTTCAGGGGTGCATTACATACAGGGTGCAGAGTTCAGGGGTGCACTATGTACATGGTGCAGAGTTCAGGGGTGCACTGTGTACAGAATGCAGAGTTCAGGGGTCCACTATGTACAGGGTGCAGAGTTCAGGGGTGCACTGTGTACAGAATGCAGAGTTCAGTGGTGCACTATATACAGAATGCAGAGTACAAGGGTGCACTGTGTACAGAATTCAGAGTTCAGGGGTGTGCTGTGTACAGAATGCAGAGTGCAGGGTTTAGGGGTGCGATATGAACAGAATCCAGGGTTTAGGGTGTGCTGTGTGCAGAGTTCAGGAGTGCGCTGTGTATAGAGTGCAGGGTTTAGGGGTGTGCTATGAACAGAATACAGGGTTTAGGGGTATGCTGTGTACAGAGTTCAGGGGTGCGCTGTGTACAGAGTGCAGGGTTTAGGGGTGCGCTATGAACAGAGTGCAGAGTTTCGGGGTGTGCTGTGTACAGAGTGCAGAGTTCAGGGGTGAGCTGTGTAGAGAGTGCAGGGTTTAGGGGTGTGCTATGAACAGAGTGCAGAGTTTAGGGGTGTGCTGTGTGCAGGGTTTAGGGGTGCCCTATGAACAGAGTGCAGGGTTTAGGGATGCACTATGAACAGAGTGCAGGGTTTAGGGGTGTGCTGTGTACAAAGTGCAGAGTTCAGGGGTGTGCTGTGTACAGAGTGCAGAGTTTAGGGGTGCGCTATGAACAGAGTGCAGAGTTCAGGGGTGTGCTGTGTACAGAGTGCAGAGTTTAGGGGTGCGCTATGAACAGAGTGCAGAGTTAAGGGGTGTGCTGTGTACAGAGTGCAGAGTTCAGGGGTGCACTGTGTACCGAGTGCAGGGTTTAGGGGTGCACTATAAATAGGGTGCAGAGTTCAGGGGTGCACTATGTACAGAATGCAGGGTTTTAGGGTGTGCTGTGTGCAGAGCTCAGGGGTGCACTATATACAGAGTGCAGAGTTCTGGGGTGTGCTACGTACAACGTGCAGAGTTCAGGGGTGCGCTGTGTACAGAATGCAGGGTTTAGGGGTGTGCTGTGTGCAGAGTTCAGGGGTGTACTATTCACAAGACACCGGTGACATCACTGAGAATGCAGCCTATCCATTCACTAGAAAGCGGTGACATCACTGAGAATGCAGCCTATCCCTTCACTAGAGAGCGGTGACATCACTGAGAATGCAGCCTATCCATTCACTAGAGAGCGATGACATGACTGAGAATGCAGCCTATCCATTCACTAGAGAGCGATGACATGACTGAGAATGCAGCCTATCCATTCACTAGAGAGCGATGACATCACTGAGAATGCAGCCTATCTATTCAATATAGGAGAATGAGTAGAGAGATGAAATGTTATATTAGCGTAGTAGAGATGAACACTTTGTGTTTCTCCTTTGTTGGTGATGCCATCTGTCATTATGTGTAATCATTTCCTCCATCACTGAGCTGAGGATCTGCCAGGTGCTGAATCAGACAGAAAGTCCCTCTCATTCCTCACACAGCATCAGCTGTACAGAAATATATATATATATATATATATATACCGAGGACTGACAGTCCCTTTCCTATTCAGCACAATGAAAATACTGGAAGCTGAAAACTGCTTTATCTTATCCCATCCCTTTCCATACAGCAATGAACTATGGGAAACCCATCAGTACCAATACTATGTATAGTACCCATCACCGAGAGGCGAACTACAACTCCCAGCATGGCCTGCCTACTAGAAGGTACCCACAAAAGGCCTTCCATTGACATCATCTATCACTGAGTACCATTACCATGGCTGGGAATGTTCATAGTTGGGAACATTTGTCTACTATTCTTTTATTATTATGATATCATTAATATAAATATTATTTTTCTTCTTTTTATTGTTTATTATTATTTGTATTATTATCTTTTTTTTCTTTTTATATTTTAATTAATACAGGGTTTAGGGGTGCACTATGAACAAGGTGCAGAGTTTAGGGGGGGGGGGGGGGGTTTACAGAGTGCAGAGTTCAGGGGTGTGCAGGTCTACCTAAGCCCTTGATGAAGGGGCATGTTGGCCCCTGAAACACGGCTGTTTTATGTGATTATTTTATGAATCATTAAAGTGATTTTTTTCCCCATTGGGTCTCTTGTGTTTTCATGGTTGGAAGCAGGGGGACAGGTAGACTGCATAATTCAATCTATTTCCTCTGAACCCTGACTGTCATTGACCCACCCCCAGCCTGCGGCAGAGTCCAAATTGCTTTAATAATTCAAACAATATTCACGTAAAAAAGCCATAACGTTTCAGGGGGGCAACTTACATCGTCATCAGGGCTTGCAATTGTTAAATTGTTATCGGGGCTTATGTGATTCTTCATGAGGCAGCAAGCGAGATCGAATACAGATTTGTCTGATAATTTGTGCCATTAAATCTACTTAAGCCCTGATGAAGGGATGTGTTGGCCCCGAAACACGTTAGCTGTTTTATGTGATTATTTTATGAATCATTAAAGTGATTTTTTTTCACTTGTGTTTTCATGGTTGGAAGCAGGTGGACAGGGAGACAGCATCATTCAATCTATTTCCTCTGACCCTAGACTATCATGGACCCGCCCCCAGCCTGTGACAGAGTTCAAATTGCTTTAATAATTAAAAAAACATTCACATAACAAAAGCCAACATATTTCGGGGGGCCAACACACTCCTTTATCAGGGTTTGGAATTGTTAAATCGTTTTTGGGGCTTATGTGATTCTTAACGAGGCAGCAATCGAGATTGAATACAGATTTGTCTGGCAAATTGTTTCATTAAGTCTACCTAAGCCCTGATGAAGGGGGGTGTTGGCCCCGAAACACGTCTGTTTTATGTGAATATTTTATGAATCATTAAAGTGATTTTTCCCCCATTGGGTCTCTTGTGTTTTCACGTTTGGAAGCAGAGAGAGGGGGCAACTTGTTGACTTAAATGCACTATGGCTTGGTGACACGCCCCCTTAGGGGCCGTGGCCCAGAGGTCCTGCATATCTTAAAACGGAACTCCAATCCGTCTCTCAGGTGGCTCCCTACTCCCAGTGCCGCCATTATGGTGCATGCACACATGTGCTGATGGGCTTTTCCCAGCCAACGGCTCATGGCAGAGCCCTTCAGAACATGCATAGGTGATTTCCCATGCAAGAGCAAAGACGCCGAATGATAGGGACTTCCCTAAAAACCATCTTTGTTCATGTGTGGAAAACCCCATGCATGCGCAGATGGCCAGTAAAATCCGAAGATGTGCCACAGGACTCATTCAGGACCCAAAGCCCTTTGGGGGCTGGGGGTCATGAATAATCCAGGTCTTCACTTAGCCTGGAAGACTGAGGACATCTTATGGCCAAAAAGCAGTACTGCGGGGAACAGCTCCCGATGGTAGGATGATGTTGTACCCTGCCCGAGGGCGTTGGTAAGTTGGTTACAGATACATTTATATTTGATCTAGCTTATCATAGTAAAAAAAAAACCGCACTCAGCAAAACAAGTAACATGGTAAAATGAACACACAAAATATCCAATGCATTTCGGGGGCAGAAGCACTCTTTCATCAGGGCTTGAAACTGCTACCAGGGCCTAAGTAGACTCAGTAAAACAGGTAACAAGGTAAAATGAATACATAAAATAACCAACGCATTTGAAAACATAATTAAGGCCTTTACTAGCACTGTCTTATCTGTGAATTTTACCTTGTTGTCTAATTAAAAAAAAACTACACAGCCTGGGTCCAGGTGCCAACTTTTTACTATAATATATCTGCAAGGTATGCAGGAGCCTTAACCGCTGCACCACCTTTGCACACTGATACATCTGGGTCATCTGGGTCAAGGTCATGGTCATCTGGATCCATCTGGGTCAAGCACGGTAAGTTTATATTTGGAAGTTGATCTAGCCTATACTGCCCAATGTTAGCAGTGGCAGCATAAGCCTTATAAAAAGGAGTCCACTTGAGCCCTGACAGCTGTTCCAGCCATGATGAAGGACTGTGTTGGGCCCCAACACTTGTTGGATATTTTATGTATTCATTTTAAAGTTTTACTTGTTTTACTGTGTCCACTTAAGCCCTGATAACAGCCCCAAGCCCTGAAGGAGTGTCTAGGCCCCCAAATTGCATTTGATATATTATGTATTCATTGTAACTTGTTACTTGCATTACTGAGTCCACTTAAGCCCTGATAACAGTTCCAAGCCTTAAAGAAGGAGTGTTTCGGCCTCCTGAAATGCATTAAATATTTTATGTATTAATTTGAACTTGTAACTTGTTTCACGGAGTTGCCTTAAGCCCTGAATCGCAGTTCCAGGCTATGATCAAGAAGTGTGTTGGCCCCCAAAACACGTTGGATATTTTATGTATTCATTTTAATTTGTTACTTGTTTTTCTGAGTCCACTATAGCCCTAATAACAGTCCCAAGCCCTGATGAAGAAGTGTGTTGGCCCCCGAAATACGCTGAATATTTTATGTATTCATTTTAACTTTTTACATGTTTTACTGAGTCCACTTAAGCCCTGATAGCAGTTCCAAGCTCTGATGAAGGAGTGTTTTGGCTCCTGAAACACATTGGATATTTTTATGTATTCATTTTAAATTGTTCACTATAAAGAGTCCACTATAGTGCACATAACAGTCGCAAGCCCCGATAAAAGAGTGTGTTGGCCCTCAAAACATTTTGGATATTTTATGTATTAATTTTAACTTGTTACTTGTTTTACTGAGTCCACTTAAGCCCTGATAGCAGTTCCAAGCCCTAATGAAGCAGTGTGTTAGCCCCTAAAATGCATTGGATACTTTATATTTTGTTTTTTTAACTTACTTTTTTTATTCAGTCCACTTAAGCCCTGATAGCAGTTCCAAGCCCTGATAAAGGAGCGTGTTAGCCCCCAAAATACATTGGATACTTTATATATTTATTTTAACTTCTTACTTGTTTTATTTAGTCCACTTAAGCCCTGATAGCAGTTCCAAGCTCTGACAAAGGAGTGTGTTGGCACCGAAACATGCTGGATATTTTATGTATTCATTTGAACTCGTTTTATTGAGTCAACTTAAGTCCTGATAGAAGTTCCAAGCTCTGATAAAGGAGTGTGTTAGCCCCTGAAACACTTTGGATATTTTATGTATTCATATGAACTCATTACTTGTTTTACTGTGTCTACAAAAGCCCTAATAACAGTCCCAACCCTGATGCCTGATGAAGGAGCATGTTGGCCCCTGAAACACGTTGGAATTTTTATGTAATCATTGTACCTTGTTGAGTCCACTTAGGCTCCTTTCAGACGGCCGCTCCGCGGCTTAAGTCCGCTGCGGGACTTTTTTTTTTTTTTTCCACGGAGCGGATGACATTTGTGTCATCCGCTCCGTGTGCCCGCATATCATCCCATCCGTTTGCGGATGATATGCGGACATAATGTAAGTATATGGCATTGCGGATGTCAGCGGATGACACCGCTGACATCCGATTTTCCTTCCTTTCCGTTTTTTACACGGATGGAAAAATGGGGTTCTGTTCCATTCGTAAAAACGGAACAGAACTGAAAGGAGGAAAATCGGATGTCAGCGGATGGTATTCCGCTGACATCCGCAGTGCCATTCACTTACATTGATGTCCGCAAATCATCCGCAAAAAAATAGGATGATTTGTGGACACACGGAGCGGCCGTGTGAAAGGACCCTTAAGTTGCTGTTTTACTGACTCCACGCATTGGATATTTATATATCTATTTTACCTTCTTACTTGTTTTATTGAGTCCACTTAAGCCCTGATAGCAGTTCCAAGCCCTGATGAAGGAATGTGTTGGTCCCTGAAACACTTTGGATTGTTAATATATTAATTTTAACTTGTTACTTGTTTTACCGAGTCCACTTACGCTCTGATAAAGAAATCTGTTGGTCCTCAAAACACGTTGCCAATTTTACGTATTTGTTTTATGACTTGGATTGTTTAGTCATTAGGTCTGGCGCTCTTGTTGGGTTTTCACATTTTGGGTACCCATCGAAGGGGGGGGGGGCCTTGCGTCAGATAAGCGTCCTCACCAGAGCTGATTGGATGATCACACAAATACATTTTAGGGTCCGGCCCCACTTTTTGTTGCTCAGAGGCAGAAAATAAGATAATGCGACTAACTTAATGACTTCTAAAAAGCTAAAGTGTATCAAAAAATAAAGCAAAGCGTAGAGAAATGGGGGAGGGGGGTCAGTGGGAGGGATTGGGGGGCCTGATCATGGAGTTGGTTCGGTACTTTAGTATACACACGGCGAGGAATAGATAATTATGGAGGGAGTGCGGCGCCTCGGCGCTCCGGCACATAATGATTGTATTAGCTTAGGTACACAAAGTATTCCGGGAAAATGATTATAACGTGTTTGGCAATGAGCAGAAGGGCCTTCTATTCAGCATAAGTTCATTAAAGAGCTCCATGGATACCGCGCCAGTGAGTCAAATTCATGGTGGCCGTATCCGAAGGGCGTCTTTATCTAACGCTGCAAGGTCAACGATGGAGATGCCGAAAGGTCGAGTAATGTTAGGAACGCGCAAATCAATTAGAGGCGATGGTAGGAGGCTTTGTTATTTCAGCTATGTCTGAGACTTCGCTCCTTGCTGCTCATAATGTATACAGAACGCACTTACCTTCTGTAAAACAAAATAAAATAAAAAAAATCCTAATAAAAAAGATTTTTTTACTGCCACACTCACCTCTGCCCTCTGTACTTATTTTCCACCAATAGATGTCCTTAGCTTTCAGACTGAATGATAGACAGCATCATTCAATCCACTGACTGTCATGGACCCGCCTCCAGCCTGTGATTGGACAGATTGTCCTTATTGGGAAGATGAAATGGTGACAGAATTCTTTATCAGGGCTTGGAATTGCTAAATCATTATCAAGGCTTAAGTGATACTTCATGAGGCAGCAAGCAAGACTGAATACAGATTTGTCTGGTAATTTGTTTCACTTAAGCCCTGATAATGATTCCAAGCCCTAATGAAGGGGTGTTTTGGCACCCGAAACACGTTGGCTGTTTGATATGAATATGTTATGAATCATTAAAGTGATTTTTTTCCTCATTTGGTCTGTTGTGTTTTCACGGTTGGAAGCCGGGAGACAGCATCATTCAATCCATTTCCTCTGTATCCAGACTGTCATGGACCCACCCCTAGCCTGCCACAGAGTCCAAGTTGCTTTAATAATCCAAAAAACATTCACATAATAAAAAGCCAACACATTTCGAAGGTCAACACACTGCTTCCTCAGCGCTTGGAATATGTAAATCGTTATCAGGGCTTAAGTCATCCTTCATTAGGCAGCAAGCGAGATTAAATACAGATTTGTCCGGAAATTTGTTTCATTAAATCTTCATAAACCCTGATGAAGGTGCGTGTTGGCTCCTGAAATGCGTTGGATGTTATACTGTATGTGATTATTTTATAAATCATTGAATTCATTAAATTATTAAATCATTATCAGGGCTTAAGTGCTACTCTGTGAAGCAGCAAGCGAGATCGAATACAGATTTGTCTGGCAATTTGCTTCATTAAGTATACTTAAGCCCTGATGAAGGGCCGTGTTGGCTCCTGAAACGCAGTGGCTGTTATATGTGTATATTTTTTAGATAATTGAATTCATGAAATTAATAAATCATTATCAGGGTATAAGTGATACTTTGTGAGGCAGCAAGCAAGATCGAATACAGATTTGTCTAGCAATTTGTTTCATTAAGCCTACTTAAGCCCTGAAGAAGAGGCGTGTTGGTTCCCGAAAAATGTTGACTGTTTTATGTAATTTTATGAATCAATGAAGTGACTTTTCCCCCATTTAATCTGTTGTGTTATTATGGTTGGAAGCAGAGGGGACAGGGAGACAGCATCATTTAATGAATTTCCATTGAACCCAGACTGTCATGGACCCGCCCCCAGCCTGCGACAGAGTCCAAATTGCTTTAATAATTCAAAAAACCTTCATGTAAAAAAGTCAACACATTTCAGGGGCCAACACACTCCTTCATCAGGGTTTGGAACTGTTAACTCATTATTGGGGCTTATGTGATTCTTCATTAGGCAGTACGGGAGATCGAATGCAAATTTATCTGGTAATTTGTTTAATTAAGTATACTTAAGCCCTGGTGAAGGGGCATGTTGGCTCCTGAAACCCATTGGCTGTTACATGTGTATATTTTATAAATCATTGAATTAATGGGATTCAAAAATCATTATCAGGGTATAAGTGATACTTTGGGAGGCAGCAAGCAAGATCAAATACAGATTTGTCTGGCAATTTGTTGAATTAAATCTTCTTAAACCCTGATGAAGGGGGCGTGTTGGCTCCTGAAATGCACTGGCTGTTATATGTAAATATTTTATGAATTATTGAATTCATGAAATTATTAAATCATTATCAGGGTGTAGGTGATACTTTGTGAGGCAGCAAGCAAGATCGAATACAGACTTGTCTGGCAATATGTTTCATTAAGCCTACTTAAGCCCTGATGAAGAGGCATGTTGGCTCCCGAAACATGTTGACTGTTTATGTAATTTTTTTAACCGATGAAGTGACTTTTACCCTATTTAATCTGTTGGTTGGAAGGGACAGGGAGACAGCATCATTTAATTAATTTCCATTGAACCCAGACTGTCATGAACCTGCCTCCAGCCTGCGACAGAGTCCAAATTGCTTTAATAATTCAAAAAACATGGGCAGCAAGGGAGATCTAATACAAATTTATCTGGTAATTTGATTCATTATAAATCATTGAATTAATGGGATTGATAAATCGTTATCAGGGTATAGGTGATACTTTGTGAGGCAGCAAGCAAGATCAAATACAGATTTGTCTGGCAATTTGTTTCATTAAATCTTCTTAAGCCCTGATAAAGGGGCGTGTTGGCTCCTGAAATGCACTGCCTGTTATATGTAAATATTCTATGAATGATTGAATTCATGAAATTAATAAATCATTATCAGGCTGTAGGATTGGAGTTAAATGCGCAGTCAGATAGCAGCAGTCTGAGCGCATAATGGGAAAATATTGGGGTGCCACATCCCTAATATGCTGAACATGGAATGGTTGGGGAGGCAAGGACTTTAAAGGCACCAAAGTAAAAGAAACAATTTTATTTGAAGAGAGGGGCAGGTGAGCCAGGAAGGAGGTCAGATTTTAAAAAAGAGCAAAGGAACCACAAGAAGATCACACATTCAGTCCCGATGACCCTGTAGTGCAGTGGTTCTCAACTCCTG
This sequence comes from Pelophylax lessonae, assembly GCF_965119305.1. Classification (NCBI taxonomy): domain Eukaryota; kingdom Metazoa; phylum Chordata; class Amphibia; order Anura; family Ranidae; genus Pelophylax; species Pelophylax lessonae. Next base: position 14,665,570 of record NC_138776.1, on the reverse strand, counting down.
TCCTCAGGACCCACTAACAGGCCAGATTTTAAGTATTACCTTGGGGAGATGCAGACTAGAATATTGCATTCACTGAGCAGCAAATGATATCACCTCTGATGTACTTCAGTTATCTTGAAAATCTGTTTAATCTGTTAGCGGGTCCCGAGGAGTTGAGAACCACTGCTTTAGTGATCCATGCCCTACCATGCACTAACTTCTTAAATGCCAGGAAATATTTAACTTCCTTGTTGTAGAGGACAAGTTCTTATGGTGAGGGAATGGGTCCAAAAAGTTCAGAGAGTTAAGGAGGCCAAGAAATGGAGGTAGAATGGGGGGTGGCTGAAGAAAAGAATGTGGATAGAATGGTGGCTTCAGCCAATGGACGGTGAGGAGTAGGGAGAATAAGGAAAAGAGGCAGAGAGGAGCATGGGGGAGGGGCAATATGGAAGGCAAGTGGGCTCTGTAGGGGACTTAAGAAAAGAGAGGGGCAGGTGAGCCAGGAAGGAGGTGAGATTTTTAAGAAAGAGCCAAGGAACCGTGATTGAGAAGATCACACAGCTATTCCTGATGACCCTTTGGTGGTCCCGTTCCATGCTACCCAAACCTTGGTGAATCTCTCATGTCACATCTCTAAAATGCTGGGAAATATTGAACTTCCTTGTTGTAGTGGACAAGCTCCCATGGTGAGGGAATGAGTCCTAAAATTTAGTTAAGGGGGCCAAGGAATGGAGGTGGAATGAGGGGTGGTTGAACAGTAGAATGTAGATAGAAAGGTGGCATAAGCCAATGGTAGGTGAGGAAAAGGAGGAACAAGGAAAGGAGGCAGGGGGGAGCAAGGGGAGGGGCACTATAGGAGGCCAGTGGGCCCTGTAGGGGTCTAAGGGAAAGAGAAGAGCAGCTGGGGCAGGTAAGTTAAGAAGGAGGCCAGATGTTAAGAAAGAGCCAGGGAACTATGATTGAGAAGATCACACAGCCATTACTGATGATGAACCTTTGGTGGACCTGTTCTATGTTACCCATTCCACAAAGTAATAATACAAGAGGTATTAATAAATGCAAAAGGCATCATATCACATCTCTTGAATGCTGGGAAATGTTTACCCTCCATGTTGTGGAGGACGTCCTCCCACGATGAGGGAAGGGTTCTCAAGGTTCAGACAATTATGAAGGCCAAGGAACGGACATCAACACCAAATATGACCACTATTACCAAACATGGGCAGTGTGGATGAATGTATACACCTCTTCTGACGTTATATTACATACCAACAGTTGATGGTCCATGATTAGGGTCATATGGAACTTTGTATATATATTTTTTTAAGTCAGGGGCATTCTAGGATTTCCTTTTTTCTCTTTTTATTCCTCCCGTTGTTTCTTGACCATTTTCCTTCATCACTTTCTTTTCCACCCCTCCCCTCCTCTCTCACTTTCTAGGAGGTATTACCACACGTGTGAAGATGACACATATAGGTGCCACCTGGTGGGGGGAGGGCTACATTGTCTCCCCATCTGGTGACTTTATTAAAGGTAACATTCTTGGATCCTAAATGTCAGCTTTGTTTTTCCTCTTTGTGTTTTACAAAGTTGCAATATGAATATTACGGTAATTTAAAATTGACAATGATACATATTATTATTACTCTTTGTTTTGTAATTTACAATGTCGTCTATATATATTGTATATAATAATGAGACGAAGACAAAAAATCAATAAATATTACTGTAATAAATAATGCTAAAAAAAAAAAAAAATATATATATATATATATATATATATATATACATATACATACACACATATACGATTATAATATAGCTGTAATATATATCTATATATATATATATATATATATATATATATATATGTATATACAGTACATCAATTATATGATAAATGTAGATATAAGTAACAGTATATTATAAAATAATAAATTATATTGTAATGCTAAATAATACTAATAATACATTTACATATACAGTATATATTTAAATATATATAACTGTAAAATACTGTATATATATATATATATATATATATATATATATATATAAAATAATATAATATATAATAATACTAAATATTAATAATAATAGGAAGAAGAAGAATAGAAGAATTAAATATATATGATAATATATATATATATATATAAAAGCTACATTGTTCTTCCATCTGGTGATAGCAAAGTACTTAACATTGTCGGCTTTATTTTTATTCTTTGTGTTTTCCAGTGTTGTATGTTATATATATATATATATATATATATATATATATACATATATATGATAATATAATTCAGATATTATATAATTAAAATATATATATATATAATACTTAATAAATATATACTGTATATAACTATATAAATATATCATATTTATTTATTTATTTCAGGTACTTATATAGCGCTGTCAGTTTACGCAGCGCTTTACATATACATTACCCATTCACATCAGTCCCTGCCCTCAAGGAGCGTACAATCTAAGGTCCCTAACTCACATACATACATACATACATACTAGGGCCAATTTTTTTATACAGGATCCAATTAACCTTTATTTAAGTCTTTATATATTATCTTTTTGTATTAAAAAAAAAAAAAAAAAAAAAAACACCAGCCGGGGGGAAGGGCTCACTAAGTTTTCAGATGGTCAGATAGAGAGCAGCAGTTAAAAGTGGGGGACAAAAACATTTTGAGCAATGGGGACCAGATTTGGTTGAACTCTGGGGTGGCAGCCGCCTTTTGGCTAAGATCAAGTGTAGTATCTGTTCTTATCAGTTGGTATGGGCCTTAGCTAGTACCAGTATGACCGAAACCCGGAGCGCTCTAAATATTGAGGTATGGGGAGTAGGTCATCTGGGAAAGCATGTGGGGCCCGCCGCCTTCTGATTCGAATGGGTTGAACTGTCCTAACCAGTTTGAAGGGAGCAGGAAGCCGGTCTGGAGGGTGAGCCCGGTGGAACTGCTCCTGGATGTAATGGGCTGAGGAACAGGATGGCGAGGGGAGGGCTTTCTCTCCTGGGTTTTGATCTGGCTTGCTGACGGGCCTGTCCCCAGTTGTAGGCAAGCTCTCTCTAAGCTGTCCAGGTTCTGATGTCTGCTGGTGGGGATAGGCTACACTCGGTCTGGCCGGGGGCTGAGATTGAAAGAGCCCGTAGTGTAAGTGCCCCTGGGGTGGCAGCCCAGGGGTGCCTTAATTTCTCACTGGTGAGGGGCAGCTCGCTGTGAGTTCTTTTGGCACCTTGGTCACTGCACTATGCACACCTTTTTCACACCTGCCTCTTGGGACAGGCCTTTTGGCTTGCACCAGAGGAATTTTTTATTCCGGCTGGAAGGCCTGCCTTGGTACTTCACATGGCACCATCGCACTTTCCCCACTTCCCTTTCCCCACCTTTGTGTTTGTTTGTCTTTTTCTTTGGAGTCCGTCACCTGCACTATCACCTTTTTTCTTTATTTGCACAGACTGGAGTGTGTGGGTCCTCGGGCCCAGCCTTAAGTCTTGGGAGGGGGTGGATATGGCCTTTTGGCTTAGTTCGCCCTCTCTCATGGGGTCTCCCTTCGGGGGAGCCCTACTTAGTACTCGGTGGGGGCTGTTTCGGCAGTCCCCCTGAAGAACGGGGTCTGTCTGGGTTCGGCCAGACAGACCATGAGTACCTTATGTCCCTGTCAGGAGTCTTGCGCCCCGGGGGATTGAGGTTTCGGGTCCTACCTCTTCGGAGGGAAGACCATTCGATTTCGCACACCCTGTGCTTTTTTGTGTTCTCACCTTGTGTGTGTGCACTTTTTTATGCACCGGGTGGAGTCTTTTGAGTGTGTTGCACACGCTACGGGCTTTAAAAAAAAAAAAAAGTGGCAGCCAAGGGGTGCCTCAATTCTCACTGGTGAGGGGCAGAATATCTGAGTTTTTTGGCACCTTGGTCACTGCACCATCACACTTTTTCCGCACCTGCCTCTTGGGACGGGCCTTTTGGCCAGTACCAGAGGAATTTTGTATTCCTGGCTGGGGGGCCTGTCAAGGTCTTGCACTTTGGCACTACCCAGCACTTCTCCACTTCCCTTTTCCCCACTCTGTTTTTCTTTGTTGTGTGTTCACGTTTGTCCTTTTCTTGTTGAATCACTGGCACGACAAGTATGGCGTAGGTCCTAGGGTCTGCCCTGAACGTCTTGGGAGGGGGTGGATATGGCCTTCTGGCTTAGTTCGCCCTCTCTCATGGGGTCTCCCTTCGGGGGAGCCCCACCAAGTACTTGGGGTGGGCTGTTTCGGCAGTCCCCCTAGAGAACGTGGCTTGCCTGGCTTCGGCTGGGCGGGCCATAGTGAGTACCTCAGTCCCCGTCAGGAGCTTCGTGCCCCGGGGGATCAGGGTCAGGGCCCTTCCTCTTCAGAGGAGGGCTATGTGTACGCCTTGTGCACTTTTTGTGTGTCTCACGTTTTGTGTGTGTGCACTTTTTTATGCACCGGGTGTAAGTCTTTTGAGTGTGTTTCACACACCACGGGCTTAACCGCTTGCCCGGCCAGGCAAAGTGACGTATATATACGTTGCTAGCCTGTGACCGGTTTGTGAGCCAATAGCGGGCGAGCGTGCGCCCGCTGAGGCGCGCGCCCGCCGCGGCTCGTTCATGGAGGAGTCCGCGCGTATGACCGGTGGACCCGATGTCCGCCGGTCACACTACGATCGTCGGTAGAGCGGGAGAAAGGCGGGCGGCTTATGTAAACAAGCCGCCTGTCATTCTCCCCTGTGTAAAAATGGAGATCAGACGGTTCTACTATGTAGAACCGTTGATCTCTGTTTTTACAATAGTAGCCATGTCTCATCACAGTTAGAAACACGCCCCTAGGACACACTTAACCCCTCCCTCTCCAATACAGTTAACCCCTTCCCTGCCAGTGTCATTTTTACAGTAACAGTGCATATGTATAGCACTGATTACTGCAGTAATGTCACTGGTAACCCCAAAAGTGTCAAAAATGTCAGTCAAGGGTCCGATCTGTCCGCCGCAATGTTGCAGTCCCGCAAAAAAATCGCAGATCGCCGCCATTACTCGTTAAAAAAAAAAACACCAAAATTGACAAAAATCTTTCCCTTTGTTAGTAAACGCGATAACTTTTGCGCAAACCAATCCAAATACGCTTTTTGCGATTTTTTTTTACCAAACATAGGTAGCATAAAACAAATTGGCTGAAAATGTTAAAAAATTTTGATTTTTAAATTTTTTTGGGGGAATTTCATATAAAAAATTTGAAAAATATTGTTATTTTTGCAAAATTTACGCTATTTTTGGTTAATAGCGCATGATCAAAAAATCGCACAGGTGATCAAATACCACCAAAAGAAAGCTCTGTTTGTGGGAAAAAAAGGACGTGAAATTCGTTTAGGTACAGCGTCGCACGACCGCGCAATTGTCCGTTAAAGTCACGCAGTAAAAAAAATCGCAAAAAACCCCCTGGTCGGAATGGGGGTAAAATCTTCCGGGGCTTAAGTGGTTAAAAAAAAAAAATAGTGTGTCCTCCTGTAGGGCGGTCACGCGTTTTAAAACACATCTCTATAACCCTATCTCCTGTCACCAACATGGCATCATACATGTGGTAGTTGCTGCCATGGATTGGCGCCAGGAAATGAAAATTACGCTATGCATTTGAAACAATTTTCCATTTTTGTATCACACAAATTTTGGAAGTTGATTTTCCTTTAAATGTTGTTTATTTAAAAAAAAAAATCGCTATTTTGTTTCCAGTCTAATGTCCCTTTTTTTAATACAATAAAAAAAAGATCTTCAGCTTGACTCTGGTTTTAGATGTCTGGGGATGAAACCGCACGGCTGCCAGAGATCGAGTCGCTGGACTGGAATGAGTAAAAATATTCTCCGTAGGCCGAGTCATTCCAAGATGCCTGATACCAGATGTAGTGTCATGCCATATTCAGCTTCCAGATGAATAATTTAAAAAAGAAGCTTTTTCTTTTTTTTTTTCTGTACAGGCAGTTGGAGAGTCAAACATTTTTTTTTTTTTTTTTGTAATAAAAAAAAAAAAAAATCTGAAGATCAGTCCCAGCTTGTAGACAAAACGTAGTTCAAGCAGAATGCGAGGAGCGCCCTGTGATGTGATCCTCTTTCAGTGCTGAGTCCCAGTGGGATTGATTAGTGCGCCATTTCTCTGGAATTTCTTCTGGATCAGCTTGTTTTTCTTTTTTTTTTTTTTTTGTCTTTTACAGAAAAGGTTTTTTTTTTTTTTGGTGCTAAATTGGCAGCGGCTATTCCCCCTTCCCCGCCTCCTCCCCCCTTTTCAAGACTTTTTCTGATTGGCTCTGATGGCTGTATGGAGAAACAAGTTTATTTATGGATTGTTCTCAGTCATAATGCTGCGGGGAGGGGTGGGGGGTTCCAAGTTTTTAGAGCACAGCCAACTGTCCGGTGTCAGTTTTACTGCATGCTTTATTATTTTTCTAATTTAAAGGGTAACTTCACTTTCGTGGGAAAAAAAAAATAGCAAATAAAAAAAGAATTAACATAAACAACTACTACATATTGTAATTAAATGTTATTAAAAAAATATAATTTTCTTGTCAATCTGCAGCCCCTGTCATTTTCTGTTAAAACCCAATATGACCACCTGGAGGCGCTCTGTACACAGATGGTATACGCAACGCCCCCCAGAGATGTAATTTCCTGCTTGTGTGATTGGCTCACCAATTTTCCCAGAAGTCTGCCCTAAGATACAAGTCAGATTTCTGGCATCCCCTGCAACACAAATGTCATTTTGGTGAGATACTCCCAATGGGAACACATCTAAAGCGATGCAGACCCAGCCACTTTCCGCATTAGAACCCTGCAAGTGCAGCAGCTGATTGATAATTATAAAAGCTCTCCCATTCACGTTCACTGAGCACATGGACACAGAGAAGCAAACAGCTATTTCTTCAGAATAACAAAAGGTAGGAATCTGCAACAAAGTTTTTTACAGTCCTTGTAATGTACAGAGATCACCCAGAGGGGGAGGGGTTTTTCTCAACAACATCTCAACATTTCTCAACATCCCCCTCCCTTCCGCTGCCCATCAGCGCCTCTCTAGGCTCTCCCATGCAATCAGGGGATGCTGGATTACTATCGAGCTGGCAGTGGTCTCCAGCCATCTCTATGATCCTGGGAGACTGGAAGCGACGTCATGACGTCACTTTCGGCGCTGGCAGATGTAAACACTGCCATTTTTCTCCCCGGAAAGCAGAGATCAATGTTTTTTTTTTTTTTTTTTTTTTTGATCTCATTCTTTCCAGGGTAGAGGAGAGATTGAGGTTTTATTGACCACAGGATCTCTCCATAAAGAGGACCGGTCATGTCTTATTCCTATTACAATGGATGTTTCTTGTAACAGGAATAAAAGTGATAAAAAATAAAAAAAAATAGAGAGTGTAAAATAAATAAATACATAAAATAAAAAAAATAATAATAACATTTTTTTAAAGTGCCCCCCGCCACTTCGTGCTTGCACGCAGAAGCAAACGCATATGTAAACAACATTCGCGCCACATGTGAGGTATCACCGTGAACGTTATAGCGAGAGCAATAATTCTAGCACTAAAAATCCTCTATAACTCTAAACTGGTAGCCTATAAAAATGTTTAAATGTTCACCTATGAAGATTTTTAAGTATTGCAGTTTTGGGCCATTCCACAAGTGTGCGCAATTCTAAAGCGTGACATGTTAGGTATGGTTACTTGGCATAACATCATCTTATATATGTTACCAAAAAAATAGGGTATATATTGTTTTTTTCTTATCATTAAAATTCATTAAAGTTTTTTTTTCCCAAAAACTTGCTGTGCAAAACCCGTTAAACATAAAAAAAATGCAACAACCGCCAGTTTATTCTCAAGGTTATCTGCTAAATATATATATATATATATATATATATATATATATATACATACATACATACAGTATCTCACATAAGTGAGTACACTCCTCACATTTTTGTAAATATTTTATTATATCTTTTCATGTGACAACACTAATAGCCGGTTCACACTGGGGCGACTTGTCAGGCGACTTGGTCGCCTGACATGTCGCAGTGGGTCGCCTGCCATAGATTAGCACAGGACCCGTTGTAATAGGAGCAACACAAGTTGCTCCGACTTAGAAAAAGGGTCCTGTACTACTTTGGGGCGACCTGGAGCGACCTGCATTGACTTCAATGATATGAAGTCCGTGCATGTCACTCCGAGGTCGCGGTGCGCGCTGTGCACCACGACTTCACAAGTCGCCCGGCAAGTCGGGTCGCCTGTATGTGAACTGAATGTGAAGAAATGACACTTTGCTACAAAGTAGTGAGTGTACAGCTTGTATAACAGTGTAAATTTGCTGTCCCCTCAAAATAACTCAACACACAGCCATTAATGTCTAAACCGCTGGCAACAAAAGTGAGTACACCCCTAAGTGAAAATGTCCAGATTGGGCCCAATTGGCCATTTTCTCTCCCCGGTGTCATGTGACTCGTTAGTGTTACAAGGTCTCAGGTGTGAATGGGGAGCAGGTGTGTTAGATTTGGTGTTATCGCTCTCACTCTCTCATACTGGTCACTGGAAGTTCAACATGGCACCTCATGGCAAAGAACTCTCTGAGGATCTGAAAAAAAGAATTGTTGTTCTACATAAAGATGGCCTAGGCTATAAGAGGATTTCCAAGACCCTAAGCCCCCGTTCACACTGGGGCGACCTGTCAGGCGACCTGGTCGCCTGACAGGTCGCCGTAGGTAGCCTTCCATAGAGAAGCTGCGGACCCGTTCTAATAGGAGCGACACAAGTCGCTCCGACTTAGAAAAAGGGTCCGGAGCTTCTTTGGGGCGACCTGGAGCGACCTGCATAGACTTCAATGTTATGAAGTCCGTGCCGGCCGCTCCGAGGTCGCGGGGCGAGCAGCGCGCCGCGACCTATGAGGTCGCCCGGCAAAGTAGCGTCGCCCCAGTGTGAACGGGGCCTGAAACTGAGCTGCAGCACGGTGGCCAAGACCATACAGCGGTTTAACAGGACAGGTTCCACTCAGAACAGGCCTCGCCATGGTCGACTAAAGAAGTTATACAAGCTGTACACTCACTACTTTACATTGTAGCAAAGTGTAATTTCTTCAGTGTTGTCACATGAAAAGATAGAATAAGATATTTACAAGAATGTGAGGGGTGTACTCACTTTTGTGAGATGCTGTATATTTTATATATATATATATAATGTTTGGGGGTTCTAAATAATTTTTCAGCAAAAAAAAAAATGATGATTTTTACATGTAGGAGAGAAATGCCAGAATTGGCCCGGATGGGAAGTAGTTAAATATGAATTTTCAATTACAGAGCTGCAAAAATTTCTATATTTTATATCTGCCTGGGCTGATAGGCTTTGAAAAATAATAAAAGAAAAGAAGGAAAATGTACTTCTTGGGCTTAATACTAGTAAAAAAAAAATAGCCGGCTGCACCTTGCTGGGGTGCCAGAAATCATTTACTCCATTTTCTTGGCAAATTAAAAAAAAAGAGGAGTCTTTTAATTGGCAACATTTTTTATTTTTTTTTTGCAAAATAGATTTTTTTCGGATCAATGGAAATGAGCGGGGAAATTGCTCGGAACAGCTTTGTAATTGAGAGACTGTCAGAAATTATATTTTCCACGAAATAAAAAAAAAAAAAAAAAAGCAACAGCGAAATTAAAATATATGATGGCTTCCAACCGCTACCAAGAATCAAATAAATGGGCTTCGTTTTCCCAAGGTCATAGGAGCCATGCCAATCCTCCCATCTCCAGCGGCGGAGGACAGACGTATTACCTCGTATGACGGGCAGATAAGGTCAGGACAGGCCGAGCTCAGGACAGGCAAGGTCAGGACAGGCAGGATCAATAGCAAGGTCAATCCAACAACAGCAAACTGAGCAGAGAGGGTGACTCCAATTTTTCGTGGGAAAAAAAGCAAATAAAAAAATAAATAAATAAAATAACCTGGCATATACAATCGCTGCACAAGTCATAATATAATTAAATGTTATTAAAAATTCCCTTTCTTTCTCAATCTGCAGCCGCTATCATTTTCTGTAAAATGCAATATGGCCACCAGGAGGCGATCTGTACAAAGATAGTATACATAAACCCCCCCCCCAGAAATGCCATTTCCTGCTTGTGTGATTGGCTCACTGTACTCTCCATAAATCTGAAATAAGATACAAGTCAGATTTTGGGCATCCCCTGCAATACAAATGTTATTTTTTTTGTTGGTAAGATATTTCCAAAGGGAAATCAAGTCTAAAGAAATGCAGACCCTGCCACTTTCCCCATTAGAGCCCTGCGAGTGCAGCAGCTGATTGATAATTATAAAGTCACTCCCATTTACAGAAACAGAGAAACAAACAGCTATTTCTTCAGAATAACAAAAGGTAGGAATCTGCTACAAAGTTTGTTACAATCCCTGCAATGTACAGAGATAACCCACAGGGGGGGGGGGGGGTTTCTCAACAAAAGTGGAGTTAAAAATGTTACAATGGCCAATCAGAATGTGAATAGCCTTCTTTTCTAATTATTGTTAATTTCATTTTTATCTTTATAGCACTTTTCAACTCGCGATGAGGCAGCCATCCTTGGCGCACTCAACTGGGGAACTATGCCTCCCACTGACACCAGCGATGAGGCACCATTCCTTCCATTGACACCAACAGTGGGTAAACATTCCTCCAGCTGACACCAAGCATGGGGCACTATTCCTCGTACTGATACCAACAATGGGGCACTATTCCTCCCACTGATACCAATAATAGGGCACTATTCCTCCCACTGACACCAATGATGGGGCACTATTCCTCCCACTGACACCAATGATGGGGCACTATTCCTCCCACTGACACCAATGATGGGGCACTATTCCTCGTACTGATACCAACAATGGGGCACAATTCCTTCCACTGATACCAATAATGGGGCACTATTCCTCCCACTGATACCAATGATGGGGCACTATTCCTCCCACTGACACCAATGATGGGGCACTATTCCTCCCACTGATATCAATGATGGGGCATTATTCTTCCCACTGACACCAATGATGGCGCACTATTCCTCCCACTAAAACCAATGATGGGGCACTATTCCTCCCACTGACCCCAACAATGGAGCAATATTCCTCCCACTGATACCAATGATGGGGCACTATTCCTCCCACTGACACCAATGATGGGGCACTATTCCTCCCACTGATACCAATGATGGGGCACTATTCATCCCACTGATATCAATGATGGGGGCACTATTCCTCCCACTGATACCAATGATGGGGCACTATTCATCCCACTGATATCAATGATGGGGCACTATTCCTCCCACTGATACCAATGATGGGGCACTAATTATCCTACTGATATCAATGATGGGGCACTATTCTTCCCACTGACACCAATGATGGGGCACTATTCCTCCCACTGACACCAATGATGGGGCACTATTCCTCCCACTGACACCAATGATGGCGCACTATTCCTCCCACTGACCCCGACAATGGAGCACTATTCCTCCTGCTGACACCAATGATAGGGCAATATTCCCCCCACTGACATCAATGATGGGGCACTATTCCTTCCACTGATACCAATAATGGAGCACTATTCCTCCCACTGACACCAATGATGGGGCACTATTCCTTCCACTGACACCAATGATGGGGCATTATTCCTCCCACGGACACCAATGATGGCGCACTATTCCTCCCACTGACACCAATGATGGGACACTATTCCCTCCACTGACACCAATGATGGGGCACTATTCCTTTCACTGACACCAATGATGGGGGCACTATTCCTCCCACTGACACCAATGACGGGGCACTATTCCTCCCACTGACACCAATGATGGGGGCACTATTCCTCCCACTGACACCAATGATGAGGCACTATTGCTCACACTGACACCAATGATGGGGCACTATTCCTCTCAGTGATACCCATGATGGGGCATTTTTTCTCCCCCTGCTGGTCATAAGAGCTATGTCATTTTTTTACCCACTGACCACCATACCTGAGGTACTGTTTACTCCCACTGACGCTGGGACATTTTCTACTCCCAATGACCACAGTCTGGCCCCCTAAAGTCTAAAGGACAGTAAACTGGCCCTTTGTTTTAGAAAGTTTTGAAACCCTTGAATTAGACCTATAGCATACCCTGAACTGTAAAAGTGGAAGAAGGAGATACCATAAAAGTTGCATCACTTCAAACTGCTAAAAATTGAATAAAAAAAAAAAAAAAGAATTGTATTATTATTTATATTATTATTTTTAGTGGAAGTAGTAGTAGAATTAATAAAATTACAATTATTGCATAATTAAAATTACAACTAAAAATGCAATTATTGTTATTATTATTGTTAAAATTATTAGTAGTATTATAATAATAAAAATATTATTATAACTATTATTATTATTGTTATTATTATTGTTAAAATTATTTGTATTATTATAATAATAACAATATTATTATAACTATTATTATTATTATTATTGTTATTATTAGTAATAACACTAATAATCATAACAATAAGAACAACCATAATTGTATTCTTTTATAGTAATTTTAATTATACAATCATTTTAAATTTTATTAAAGTGGTTGTAAACCCCATTCCTGAAATTTGACCTAAGCACATATATCTGTAGTGTTTACTTATCTCTCTCCAAAGCTCTAAGTGCCGTTTCTTTCTGCTGCTCTGTTCCTCTACTATCAGCAGAGTCATTGAGACAAGTGCTTGGAGGTAGATAGGCAGAGAGCTGGTCTATTCAGACTACAGCTCTGCATGTTCCTTCCTTCCTCTGCCTATGTGGAGTGGGGGGTGTGTGCCTTTCCTCCAATCAGCTCTCACCCAGTGTTAGCCCAGACTCCCCACCCTCTGGTGAAAGAGGAAGAATGATTTCTAACACAATCTGCACTTTCCAAAGACTGTAGAAAAGGGAAAGATAGCAGATATATATTTAAAACCTATGTAGGGAGATTTGTTTCATCTCTGTGTATCATCTGAGGCTTTTCACTTCACTGGGTATAGGAGAGGGTTTATAACCACTTTTATAATGCTACTACTACTAATAATAATACTAATTGTATTGTTGTTATTATTTTTACTAGTAGTAGTAATATTATTAAAATTACAATATTTTATAATTCAAATTACAATTAAAAAAATACAATTATTGTTGTTATTATTGTTATAATTATTTGTTTTATTAATAGAATGATAATAATAATAATATTAATAATAACAATTGTTTTTTAATTGTAATTTAACACAATAATTGTAATCTTATTAATGATACGAATATTAATAAAAATAATAATAATAGTAATACTTATATTACTTAGGTGTGCGCAGCTTATTGCAATAGGTTGTGCACCCTAAAGCTCAAAAACACGTGTTTAGATATATATTGATGTCTGTCTGGTATGTAATATGTTCTTGTTGTATGAACTCTGGAAATATGGTTTTGTTTTTCATGTTTGTTTCTTTTTATAATGTATCTGTGATGAAGAATAATACTAATAAACAGATTGGAAAAAAATAATGATAATAAAAAAAATGATAATAATAATAATAATTGTTTTTTAATTGTAATTTAACACAATAATTGTAATCTTATTAATGATACGAATATTAATAAAAATAATTTTAGTAATACTTATATTACATAGGTGTGCGCAGCCTATTGCATTAGGGTGTGCACCCCAAAGCTCAAAAACACGTGTTTAGATATATATTGATGTCTGTTTGGTATTTAATATGTTCTTGTTGTATGAACTCTGGAAATATGGTTTTGTTTTTCATGTTTGTTTTGTTTTATAATGTATCTGTGATGGAGAATAATACTAATAAACAGATTGGAAAAAAAAAAAAGTGGGTCTGTCTACATATATATGGCCCTGGCACATTGGTCTCCCTGCCGGCACAGTGAAAGAGCTCTGGTCGTATGGTAGAGCAGGTAAGAGGGAGATCGTTTCTATCTTCCTACTGGCACACAAAGCGATAATGCTAATGTGCATGGGTTGATTAGGGTGTGCCCAGGCACATCCGGCACACCCTGTGCACATGCCTATGTTATATTAACAACAACAATAACTGAACCACGACACTACCTACCTGACGTTTGCATGTTCTCCCTGTGCCTGTGTGGGTTTCCTCCATGTACTCCGGTTTCCTCCCACCCTCCAAAGACATGCTGGAAGGTTAATTGGATCCTGTCTAAATTGGCCCTGGTATCTGTATGTATGAATGTGAGTTAGGGACCTTAGATTGTAAGCTCCTTGAGGGTAGGGACTGATGTGAATATACAATGCAAATGTAAAGCGCTGCGTAAATTGACAGCGCTATATAATTACCTGAAATAAATAATTCAATAAATATTATTATTCATAATAATAATAATAATAATAATAAAAAATGTTTTTATTGTAATTTTAATTGTAAAATTTTATTTTTTTAATTAATACTAAAAATACTAATATTAATAAAAATAATATTAGTAATACTAATCATAACAATAATAATAATATTATTATTAATAATAATATAAATAGCATCGTCCAATTGTGCCAAGACGCTTGCAACTTCTTTGTGCCATTTTATACACTGAAGAAAAAAAAAATCTTTGCAGGATGACATTGTAAAGTAAAGGTAAAGTAGGATCTATAAAAGCTTCCGCCAGAACTGCCAATGAAGCAAAGCCAGATGGGCGTACGGGACGCCAAAAAGATGAGAGCTTTTTTTTTTTCAAACCAGTGTCTGTGGCCTTTGCTATAGAATGGCCGACTTTGCAATCCATAAATGACGGTGTCTATGTATCGTGCAACGAGGAAATGTAATCATCAAGGAGCAGCCTTCTGGATCCAGCAATATAATGGAATTTAACCCCTGCATGGGCACTATATAAAAGAAGAGTGGGGTGGGGGGGTCTAGGCTACGTCTACCCCCTATGCTGCTAAGGCTTCCTCACATTGGATGTCGTTGCGTCTATTGAATGTCGTCTTTAAAAATGAACTGAAACACACATACAGTACATACCTGCCATAGGCGTGCATAAAGGTTGTGCCAGGTGTGCCTGGGCACACCCTAATCACCCTATGATGCGCAGATCCCCCCTGCTGCCTGGGGAAGTCCCTTTCTCTGTTTTAAAAGTGAGACATCAGGGATCTGTTTAGACCCCTTATATTACTCCAAAGCCTCTCAATGGGGCTCCTAAAAAAAAATGTAAAAAAAAGTAAAAATAATAATATTGTAAAAATAAAATAAAATAATAAAAATAAACTATTGACACCAATCTCTGCCCTACTAGCACCGTCCACTGCTTTTCTGACACCATCCACTGCCCTACTGACACCATCCACTGCCCCACTGACACCATCCACTGCCCTACTGACACCATCCACTGCTCTACTGACACCATCCACTGCTCTATTGACACCATCCACTGCCCTACTGACACCATCCACTGCCCTTCTGACACCATCCACTGCCCTACTGACACCGTCCACTGCCCTACTGACACCATCTACTGCCCTACTGACACCATCCACTGCCCTACTGATACCATCCACTGCCCTACTGACACCATCCACTGCCATACTGACACCATCCACTGCTCTACTGACACCATCCACTGCTTTATTGACACCGTCCACTGCTCTACTGACACCATCCACTGCCCTACTGACACCATCCACTGCTCTACTGACACCAGCCACTGCTCTATTGACACCATCCACTGCCCTACTGACACCATCCACTGCTTTATTGACACCGTCCACTGCTCTACTGACACCGTCCACTGCTTTATTGACACCATCCACTGCTTTATTGACACCATCCACTGCTCTACTGACACCATCCACTGCTCTACTGACACCATCCACTGCTCTACTGACACCATCCACTGCTCTACTGACACCATCAACTGCCCTACTGACACCGTCCACTGCCCTTCTGACACCATCCACTGCCCTACTGACACCGTCCTCTGCTCTACTTACACAATAAAACCCGCACCAAAGGGAAGCTCTATTTGTGGAAAAAAAAGGAAATCAATTTTATTTGGGTACATTGTTGCACAACGTGCAATTGTCAGTTAACCACTTGCGGACCGCCCCTATTAGAAAGCGGGCGTAAAGCGCCGGGCACCCACGATCGCTTCCCACTGAGAGAGAACGGTGGTCTGGTGTTGTAAACACATCAGACCGTTGCTCTCTCTGGAATCAATACAGAGCACCTGTGATCCTCCTTTTTAGGATCACAGGTCTCTGTGTTGATTCCACAAGTCCCTCCCCTAGGTGGCGCGGTCCCATCACAAAAGGAGATACCCAAATATGCGGCCCCATGGGAACTCCTGATTCCAGGTCCCGATCGTTATTGTGGTCCCGATTCTGGGTCACCTGATTGCTGTGATAGCCTCTGATTGGAGAAGCCCACCCCCATGTTTTCATTCTCTGTGAATGGAGGAGAGAGATACATCGTATCTCTCTTTCTCCTTGCAGAAAAAAAAAGGTGTAAAAAAAAAAAAAAAAAAAAAGGTTTGATCCAGGTCAGTGCCAGGGTTAGTGTTTGGGTCAAGGTCAGGGTCAAAGGTTAAGCTCAGGTCATTATATATATATATATATATATATCATTTTTTTTTAAACATAGTATAAGTGTTAGTGTGTTTTAGGTAGGATAAATAAAAAAAAGCAAAATGCGCAGTATTGTTTCTGGCCTGTACTACGGGTACAAACAACAACTAACATACACATAAGTGGTATCGCTGGGATAGCCAGGAGTAGAATACATTTAATTGGGATTGTTCTTTGATGGAAGAATATGGTAGAAGAGAGAAATATACAGCTACATTAATTTTTTTTTTTTTTTTTTTTTACTATTTTGGGCCAGTTTTCCTTTCATAATTAAAAAAAAAAAGTCAGGAGATACCCATTACCATTTACCACCAAATGAAAGCCCAATTTGTCCTGCAAAAAAATGCAGAATAATCCACCTGGATGCACAAAGTATTTGTGATGATATGTACCATTTTACTAACACATGTCAAAGTTGCAACATTGTGCTTAGGCCATAGGCTGGCATGCAGGATGTGCCAGGTGTGCCTGGGCACACCCTGATCATTCCGTGCGGCACAGATTACCCCAGTTTAGACCCCAGATATTTCACCAAAGCTCCTAAAAAAGAAATTTCAAAAAAATAAAATTGTAAAAAATAATTAAAAATAAAATAATAAAAATAAAAAAACTACTGAAAACATCCAGTGCCCCACTGACACTGTCCGTATATATAGATATATATATATATATATAGATATATATATATATCTATATATACGCATGCACACACATGCATATGTGGTTGCGCTTTGGGGTGCACACCCTAATGCAATAGGCTGTGGACACCTATGGCTTAGGCATTAACCACTTTACCACGTCCAGGCCACTTTTTGCGATTCGGCACTGTGCGAATTTAACTGACAATTGCGCGGTCGTGCGACGCCGTACCCAAACGAAATTTATGTCCTTTTTTTCCCACAAACAGAGCTTTCTTTTGGTGGTATTTGATCACCTGTGCGCTTTTTACTTTTTGCGCTATAAACAAAAAAAGAGCGTTTATTTTGAAAAAAACAACAATATTTTTCACATTTTTTTATATGAAATTCCCCCCCCAAAAAATGTAAAAATCAAAATTTTTTTAAATTTTTGGCCAATTTGTTTTCTGCTACCTATGTTTGGTAAAAAAAAATCACAATAAGCCTATTTTGATTGGTTTGCACAAAAGATATTGCGTTTACTAACTAAGGGAAAGATTTCTGTCATTTTTGGTGTTTTTTTTTTAACGAGTAATAGCGGCGATCTGCGTTTTTTTTTGCGGGACTGCGACATTGCGGCGGACAGATCGGACCCTTGACTGACATTTTTGACACTTTTGGGGGTACCAGTGACATTTCTATAGTAATCAGTGCTATAAATATGCACTGTTACTGTAAAAATGACACTGGCAGGGAAGGGGTTAATTTTATTGGAGAGGGAGGGGTTAATGTATGCCTGGTGCTTACTGACGTGTGTGGGGGGAGGTGACTGAGTGACACAAGGACAGATCGGATGTTCAGCTATGCTGAACCCTGCAATCTGTCACTGTTTGTCACTTTGTTTACACATGCGGGCGGATGCTCCTCCCCTGGCCCGACTCCCGCTGTGAATGAATACAGCGGGAGCGAGCCTCCGGCGGCGCGCGAGCGCCGCCCACAAGGGGAGGAGTCCAGCGACGTAGTACTACGTCGCTGGACGATAACGAGCCACTGTGCCGCAGTAGAGGCACAGTGAGCAGTCGAAAAGTGGTTAAGATTTGATTTACCCTTAGGCGTGAAGGGGTTAAAAAATGTATTAGGTGCAGCGGTCAGCTACCCTTAGATCGCAGCCAGGTGACTGGTAGATTGCTGACCCGCCATCCCAGAGCATCAAACGGAGTGTAATGCAGAGGGACTACTTGTAAAGTTGGAGGTGTAGTAGGACAAGAGCCGCATAATCCGATGCCTCCTCTGTAGTGCCGGCTCCTGTCCCATGCCGAGTGATACCAACTCCACTCCACCTCTTATCCTGGCTAGCGGTCCCCAGAGTGGTGCCAGCAGCAGGAAAGAAGAGATCCTTAGGTCAGTGTGAAGCAATACACCGGGCATAATAGTATAGGGCTGCTTTCACACTGATGTGCTGCGGTTTACCCACAAAGCAGGTGCAGAACTGTGTACCTGCAGCTTTCCTGTGGGTTTGGTGCGCCTAGCCATAGACTTCCATTATATCCTGCGGGTTTGCTGCGATTATCCATAGACTTCTATTATATCCTGCGGGTTTGCTGCGATTATCCATAGACTTCTATTATATCCAGCGAGTTTGCTGCGCTTAGCCATAGACTTCTATTATATCCTGCAGGATTGCAGTGATTAGCCATAGACTTCTATTATATCCAGCGGGTTTGCTGCGCTTAGCCATAGACCTCTATTATATCCTGCGGGTTTGCTGTGCCCAGCCATAGACTTCTATTATATGCCGCGGATTTGCTGCGCCTAGCCATAGACCTCTATTATATCCTGCGGGTTTGCTGTGCCCAGCCATAGACTTCTATTATATGCCACGGATTTGCTGCACCTAGCCAAAGACTTCTATTATATCCTGCGGATTTGCTGCACCTAGCCATAGACTTCTATTATATCCTGCGGGTTTGCTGCACTTAGCCATAGACTTCTATTATATCCTGCAGGATTGCTGCGATTAGCCATAGACTTCCTTTATTTCCTGCAGGTTTGCTGTGCCTAGCCATAGACTTCTATTATATCCCACGAGTTTGCTGCACTTTCTGAATTCCTGAGTTTCGGTGCGCTTTCAGAAGGTGCAGCACACCTGCAGGATATAATCCAAGTCGATGTCTAATCGCAGCTAACCCAGGAAAGTTGCAGATACAGGCAGTGAGTGGCAATAGACGCTTCTAATTTTGTCACAACTTTTCTTCTGCTTTAATAAATCCCCTTCTGTGTCTTTTCCATGCAATGATAAATCGCAGTATACACACCGCCGCTGGATGCCACCACTTCATAATGAGCCTCATAAACCGGCACAAACAGAGCAGCAATCTCGACACATAAACTTCACAACAAGCAGACTATAATATTTGCTTATGGAGGTTGATTAAATACACAGATGACATCAAGGTAAGCAAATAACTTCTTCCTTTTCTTTCCTATTTGCAAGTTTATTCTATTTACTATAAGACTTCCAAGTGCAAAGGGCAGCAACATGCAAAGGGCAGTCAAATATAGCAGCCAATCAGAAAGAAGATTTCGGTGATTTGACCTCAGCAAATTAACATACCATTGTGTTCTGTATAATACTCATCAATACTGTTAGCTTTAAAGCAATCTTACTCACAGATAATTAGAAAAAAAAGTACCTAAAATGTCCTAACCTGAAAAACTGAACCAGGTTGTGCTGCGCGGGGGAGGGGGTGCTAGGGTTTGTTTCGTAGTGTATTTTAACACTAGTTCTAGTAGCCAATTTATTATTTTGGTGGGGGCCCAGTTGGGGTTCCCAGTTAGGTCTGGAGCCCATGAATATCTATGGACTTATAGCTTCTAGTCATGGACTTACTGCCTTTTTGTGGATTATTACCAAATCATGGACCTTAAGGTAACCCCTGACGAAGTCCCGCCGCGAGGGACGTAACGCGTGCGGAAGGGAGGGAGGAGAGTCTGACGTCACCCGCAGCCAATAAGGAAGTGGAACAGCGGCGCTTGGACGCCGATTGCATTGTATTTTATGTTGGAATATGTCTTTTATCAAGTAAGCAGCTTTTATCTATTACAATAAATGTGAAAGTTCATACAGTATCACACTATGGTCTGTCCCTTCTTATTCCATTTGGGGGATTGGAGATGACCACAGTGTGCAGAGGAGAGAGGTGCTTTGAGTCCATACATTCTTCCCAGTGACGGCTTATATCCCTGGAGGTTGCCTGGTGGATTTATATGCTCATATATACACTCCTCAGGTGAGAGGCTGGTACATCTAGTGGAGGATCACAGCACTGTGTGTGGGCACAATTACTCAAGGTGTCATCAGGATTTTGCAATGAGCACTTTTCAAGCACAAGCTATACTGCATGGACTATATTTTATTTCTCATTTTATATTTTGCAGCGCTGCTCCATTTATTATGATTCTTAAGGTAAGGTGATTTTTCAAATTAAATCCGGGGACATATTTTTTTTTTTATTGGCAAATGGCACAGGACTGCATAATATACAGAGCGCTTGGCACAGGACTGCATAATACACAGAGCGCTTGGCACAGGACTGCATAATACACAGAGCGCTGGGCACAGGACTGCATAATATACAGACCACTTGGCACAGGACTGCATAATACACAGAGCGCTTGGCACAGGACTGCATAATACACAGAGTGCTGGGTACAGAACTGCATAATACACAGAGGGCTGGGCACAGGACTATATAATACACAGAGTGCTGGGTACAGAACTACATAATACACAGAGCGCTGGGCACAGGACTATATAATATACAGAGCACTTGGCACAGGACTGCATAATACACAGAGCGCTTGGCACAGGACTGCATAATACACAGAGCGCTGGGCACAGGACTGCATAATATACTGTACAGGAGGGTGTTAGGCATAGAGTACAGGGTTCAGAGTTTTTTTATGACAAGTTTGCACAGAGGACACTTCTGCCCCCATATCCATAGCTCACCTCTGCACCCTTCTCTCAAGGATTATCTCTGCAGCCACCTCCTAGCCCTTCCCCCACAATAGGAAAACTCTCCATTGCTCCATGCAGCTGCATCAACTCTGACCCCCTGCTCCCCCACTGCCCTCACCTGTGTACAAACAGCCCCCCCCCCCCTATATCCGCTCACCTCCTGGTCTCAGCCCTCCACACAGTTAAAGAGGAAGTAAACCCTCTGCAACTTTTACCTATAGGTAAGCCTATGATAAGGTTTACCTATAGGTACTGTAAATATCTCCTAAACATCCACCGTTTAGGAGATATTTACCTTACATGCAGCAGTGACATCACTGGCGCATGCGCTCTGAAGGAACGGCCACTGGTGCCGTTCCTTCAGAGCCCCGTGTCGTGACCGTCGGCTCCCGCACGCGTGCGCGGGAGTGACGTCACCGCGGCTCCGGCCAATCAGATGGCCGGATGGCGCGATCCCGGAAGACGGGCGAGTCATACAGGTAAGCGGGCGGCACGGTGGGGGCTCGTTCTAAGGTAAGTATTTCATAATGAGCTAGCATGCGATGCATACTAGCTCATTATGTGTTTCTCTTTCAGGTTGAAAAAAAAAAAGATTTCATGGGTTTACAACCTCTTTAATTTTTGGCTCTGCCTTTTCTTCCACTGAACAGCAGCAGGGGCTGCAGTGAGATCGTCCAGCAGACGGCGTCTGCATCCGACCCACGAGGCTGTTTCTCAGCCAGCATGGGATGCCCTGTCTACGTTAATCCGGCCCTAAATCCGGGGACAAAACCAGGGACAGACTTGGATCGGGGGCAGTGTCCTCAAGCCGTGGACTGTCCCCGGAAGCCAGGGACGTCTGGTCACCCTACCTTAAGGTATTGCTTGCTACCTCTCGTAGATTACTGCCTGAATGGACTCTGAGAAGGACTTGATATGGATAAAACCATCTGCCTAAGGTGTGATCACTTCATGGGGTGCTGGAGAGTTTTGTACAGGAAAGTATGTGGAGGATGTCCTGGAGAAATGTCACTTTCTACTTGCAACTATTTCAGTAAAAGATCTCTATTTCTTCATCTAAACTGCCTGGTCTGAAGTCTCTAATGGGGCGCATGCATGGGGTATCAAAAGAACAGGGCTTGCAACAAGGGGACTGAAGTTACAGAAGATAGAGTACAGAGGTCTAATGAGCAGAATGCTGACAAGAGGAAACTAGATGCCATTGCTAATGACTACAGTATTTGTGTCACTTGCTAAAGCAACCAACCAGCCAGGAAACAGGTGACATGGCAAAGGTGGCAATTAATGAAGAGGTGGCAGTTAATCTAGAGGTGAAGGGGTGTTACGCTTGGCCTCTTCAATAGCAGCTGGTTTCCCACATATTGCGACTGACCCTGTGGCACAGGGACCCAACCTGGTGTCACAGGAGAGAGAGAGTTATAAAGGGGGCCCCGGTGGTGAGGGGACAGGACTGCTCAGTTAGTGGAGATTTGTACCAGGAGGCAGAGGCGTTCTCTAACAGAAATGGTGCCTGAAGTCCTCCCGTGTCAACAGTTTAAGGCAGGGATCCTCAAACTATGGCCCTCCAGCTGTTGCGGAACTACACATCCCATGATGCATTGTAAAACTTTGACATTCACAGACATGACTAGGCATGATGGGAATTGTAGTTCCTGAACAACTGGAAAGCCATAGTTTTAAAGACCCCAGGTTTAACCACTTGCTGACCGGTCACGTTGACCGTACTGCGGCAAAGTGGCTCGTTCCCGTCCAGCGACGTAGACCTACGTTGCTGGACTCCTCCCCTTGTGGGCGGCGCGCGCCGCCGGAGGCTCACTCCCGCTGTATTCAGTCACAGCGGGAGTCGGGCCAGGGGAGGAGCGGCGGTGATCGCCGCTGCTCTACCCCGATCATCGGGGAATCGAGTCTGAAGATCCACCCGCTTGTGTAAACAAAGCGGGCGGATCGCCTAAGTGACAGGCAGGGTCAGATTGCAGAGTTCAGCATAGCTGAACCTGCGATCTGTCCCTGTGTCACTCAGTCACCTCTCCCCACACACGTTAGTAAGCACCAGGCATACATTAACCCCTCCCTCTCCCCCCAAAAGTGTCAAAAATGTCAGTCAAGGGTCCGATCTGTCCGCCGCAATGTCGCAGTCCCGCAAAAAAAATCGCAGATCGCCGCCATTACTCGTTAAAAAAAAACCACCAAAAATGACAGAAATCTTTCCCTTAGTTAGTAAACGCAATAACTTTTGCGCAAACCAATCAAAATACGCTTATTGTGATTATTTTTTACCAAACATAGGGAGCAGAAAACAAATTGGCCAAAAATTTAAAAAAATTTAGATTTTTACATTTTTTTGGGGGGAATTTCATATAAAAAAAATGTGAAAAATATTGTTATTTTTTCAAAATTTACGCTTTTTTTTTGTTTATAGCGCAAAAAGTAAAAATTGCACAGGTGATTAAATACCACCAAAAGAAAGCTCTGTTTGTGGGAAAAAAGGGACGTAAATTTCGTTTGGGTACGGCGTTGCACGACCGCGCAATTGTCAGTTAAATTCGCACAGTGCCAAATCGCAAAAAGTGGCCTGGACGTAAGACAGCAAAATCCTCCGGTGGTAAAGTGGTTAAGGTATGGCTATGGATTACAAAGAGTTACTATGCAAGTTTCCAAGAAAATTGTATAATGTATGGCCAGCCTTAGTATGAAGTTCTGCCTTAGGCCGGGGTCACATATGTGCGAATTAAATGCGGTTTTCACCGCACCCAATTCGCATGACATTTGAGTATCACCGGCTCTCAATGGAGCCGGTTTACATATGTCCAGGGCAGCCACAGTGCTGTTTCCAAAAGGGTCCTGTGTGTTTCTGGGTCCGATTCAGGTGCGAGTTCAGGCACAAAATCGGACCTGAATCGCACCTAAACCAGTGAACAGAAACGCACCGAAACCCCAGGCTGGAAACCGTGGCCGCACGTATGTGAACCTGGTCTTAATGTTGATTTGTTATTGACCACAGGTCCTGCCTAAGGTTTAGGCAATAGAGAGAACAGTTCAACAGTGTCCCCTGCCCACATGCTGGTCATTAGGCAGCACTGCAGCTCAGTGCTCTGAAGCACACACCTGCTCTAATCAGGAAAGCTTATGTAGACTGTTGGACATTCAGCAGCTGCCTGATCAACAGGTTTATCCTGGATTCAGGACTATCTGCAGGCGAGGACTGGGCCAGAGGGCAGTAGGGCATTTTCCCCCTGGGCCGCTCTGATGCCCCATAAGAAGGCTGCACCGCTTCTGCCACAGACATGCCTAAAGGATTCCTGCTGAAATTAAGTAAAAAGTCCCTATCGCTGACCTATTGAGTGTGGGTTGAAGACAAGGACAAAGCGCAGGCCTCCCCCCCCCCCCCCCTAGCATGGATGGTGTAAACTGTGTCTGAGCAGAGGCCAGTTCCATGCCCCACTGGAGACTCTTCTGCCCGGCCAGCCCCACCTGAGCTGTCCCAGCTCCCCCCAACCGCCACCTGCTGGCCAGGTCGGAAACCCGGATTCAGCCGGTAAGTAGTCTGGAGCAGGGCTTCAGCTTGGAATGGGGGTCAGGAGGAGGATTGGCAGAGTGGGAGACGGGATGAGGGAGAGTGGGAGAGGGGCTGAGTCGCTGCACCATAGGCCTCTGGTTTGTACTTGCCCCCTGGGCCGAACGTTGCCAGTCTGCCCCTGCCTATCTGACAGGCCATGTCCTGATGACTCCTTTGTTTGGACGGCATTTCGATTCAGCTTGCCTGTGCTTATCCTGATCCTGATCCTGTTATCTCTGCTCTTGTCAGTCATTGTCGGCCTATCCGGTGCCTGCACTGTTCAGGAATGGTTCATCTGTGCCTGATCTAACCATAGACCTGCTGACTCCATCGCTGTTTGCTCTGACCATCTGTCTTAGGACTGACACTGCTCCATCAGTCCTGCCTGTTAGTCAGCTGTTTGCCCCGGAGTCCACTAAACTCCGTGACAGAAGGCCATCTCTCAGAACATCAAGTGAATGCATTCCAGCAGCAGAAGACCCGGGTGGATTCACTGCTGTCAGCTAAGAACAGGAATTAAGACAACATTGGGCACGGGATCAATAAAAATGGACAACTGGGTATTGAAGTAGCGAAAGACTTGGGGGTGCCTTCTGCCACCCCGAGGAAATTAATGTAGCAAAATGTCTCCTCTTCCCATAACATCTCCTTTCTATCTCATCATCTCCCAAGCAAAGATCCCATCTTCGGCAAAAATCCACCCTCCCCTCTTTCTCTAAACACAAATATTGCCCCTCGCATGCCCCCTCCCTCAGAAAAAATGTGGACTAAGGACCCCCTCCTGCAAAAATCTTCCTCCCTAAGCACGAACACCCCCCAGCACTAATCTTCCTCCGCCTCCCCAGCACACCCCCCCAAAGAACAAATCTCCCCCAACAATAATCTTCCTCCGCCTCCCCAGCACCCCCCCCCAAAGAACAAATCTCCCTCCAACACTAATCTTCCTCCTCCTCCCCAGCATAATCCTCCCTCCAAGAACAAATCTACCCCAACACTAATCTTCCTCCGCCTCCCCAGCACAATCCCCCCCCCAAAAACATATCTCCCCCAACACTAATCTTCCTCCGCCTCCACAGCACAATCCCCCCCAACACTAATCTTCCTCCTCCTCCCCAGCACAATCCCCCCTAAGAACAAATCTCCCCCAACACTAATCTTCCTCCTCCTTCCCAGCACATTCCCCCTCAAGAACAAATCTCCCTCCAACACTAATCTTCCTCCTCCTCCCCAGCAAAATCCTCCACCAAGAACAAATCTCCCTCCAACACTAATCTTCCTCCTCCTCCCCAGCACATCCCCCAAAGAACAAATCTCCCTCCCAACACTAATCTTCCTCCTCCTCCAAAGCACAATCCCCCCCCCCAAGAACAAATCTCCCCCCAACACTAATCTTCCTCCCCAGCACAAACCCCCCAAGAACAAATCTTCGCCAACACTAATCTTCCTCCTCCTCCCCAGCACAATCCCCCCTAAGAACAAATCTTCCCCCAACACTAATCTTCCTCCTCCTCCCCAGCACAATCCCCCCCCCCAAGAACAAATCTCCCCCAACACTAATCTTCCTCCTCCTCCCAAGCATAATCCTCCCCTAAGAACAAATCTCCCTCCAACACTAATCTTCCTCCTCCTCCCCAGCACAATCCACCCCAAAGAACAAATCTCCCTCCAACACTAATCTTCCTCCTCCTCCCCAGCACAATCCACCCCAAAGAACAAATCTCCCTCCAACACTAATCTTCCTCCTCCTCCCCAGCACAATCCCCCCCCCCAAGAACAAATCTCCCCCAACACTAATCTTCCTCCTCCTCCCAAGCATAATCCTCCCCTAAGAACAAATCTCCCTCCAACACTAATCTTCCTCCTCCTCCCCAGCACAATCCCCCCCCCCAAGAACAAATCTCCCCCCAACACTAATCTTCCTCCCCAGCACAAACCCCCCAAGAACAAATCTTCGCCAACACTAATCTTCCTCCTCCTCCCCAGCACAATCCCCCCTAAGAACAAATCTCCCCCCAACACTAATCTTCCTCCTCCTCCCCAGCACAATCCCCCCCAAGAACAAATCTCCCCCAACACTAATCTTCCTCCTCCTCCCCAGCACAATCCCCCCCCCCAAGAACAAATCTCCCCCAACACTAATCTTCCTCCTCCTCCCAAGCATAATCCTCCCCTAAGAACAAATCTCCCTCCAACACTAATCTTCCTCCTCCTCCCCAGCACAATCCACCCCAAAGAACAAATCTCCCCCCAACACTAATCTTCCTCCTCCTCCCCAGCACAATCCCCCCCAAGAACAAATCTCCCCCCAACACTAATCTTCCTCCTCCTTTCTTTAAATTCATTAAAATGTTTTTTTCCCAAAAAATTGCGTTTGAAAACTGCTGCGCAAATACCGTATGACATAAAACACTTGTGGAAACTTCACACTGGACCTCATGAAACGTGGATTCTGTGCCTCTCCTCTCCTCCTCCAGACTCTGGGACCTTGATTTCCAAATTAAATGCAACATTTTCCACAGTCAGTGATGATTTGGGGAGCCATGTCATCTGCTGGTGTTGGTCCACTGTGTTTTATCAAGTCCAAAGCAAAAAATACTGATTTTAACTTGTAAACAAAAAGTGTCAAAAATAGGCCTGGGGCTTTTCAGTGGTTAAGTGCCGGTTCACACTATAGCGTGTGCGGCAATCGCATGTAATATCGGAGCGCACTGCTCCTTCATTGCATGCGATCGGATGTGCAGTGCGAATTCAGCCATACACTTTGTATGGCTAAATTTGCACTGCACCCGCACAAAAGTCGCACATGAGGCATTTTTTCAGCCGCATCAGGATCGGATCGCACAGTGGTTCACACTTGTACGATCCGATCCTGTGCGAACTGTCAGATCGCACTGCGATATGCGATCAAACTGGGGGTGTCGTTAACATTTCATTGACACCCCCAGCGTATCGCATATGGCAGTGTGAACTGCCAGGGGTGCGTTTGCGATGCGGGAACAGGCTGCGAATTTGCAGCCTTCCCGCATCGCACAAGTGTGACCCGGCACTAAAAAAAAAAAAAAAAGTTACATTGTATTTTTTTTTAGTCCTGGCCATAATAAATAAAGAAACACCAAGTTTCTGTACATTCCCTCGAATACATTGCCCAAACTTTCGAAGCGCACATTGCCACATATTCAGATAATCGGCCCTACTTTAAAATCATTCTGCCCTCAGCTCCCCGTGTCTGGAAGGTGTCAGACAGCTTTTTGGGTGTGAAGTTAACACATCATAATGAATCTTACATAACAATTATGGTGCGCCTTTCTGTTACTACACGTTAATTGGCTTCTTCCGTCATGCCTGGGAACGCACACACAGCAATCTTGTACTTTCCGAATTACAAACATGCCGTGCCCCTTCATCTGACACCAGGCTTTATAGCTAAGACTTAAAACCATTAAGAAAAGACTACAACAACAACAAGAACAACAAAAAGAAAGCAAAGCCATTAAAATAAAATGTCCCACAAATGCATATCCGCTGAAACTTGTAGTTCCCCAACAACCAGGAAGTAATGCAAAGTCTAAACCAACCCATGTGATCAGCATTACTCTCACACTTTGTTTTTTTTTTTTTTTTTAAACTTCTGGTGAAACGGCATGTACATTCGTTCTGTATGAATTGGAACAAAAGCGAATGTCACTAGGATATTTTCTCTCCAGGTCGAATGTCGTTCCTTCATACAGAATGGAGCATCGGTTCTCTGGTAAATTCTTTAAAAACCTTACAAACCTCAACAGAAAAAAAAAGGCTTATACTCATACTACACATTGAAGCAAATGATGTCTTGGAATGATGGAAGACTCTGGATGGGGCTGGGTGTCACTTTTGGGGATGGGCATGTAAGGGTTTTGGAGGTAGGGACCTCTATGAGGCTTGGGGTCTCTAGGAGGCAAGGGCTTTCTGGGAAAACGCAAGTAGATTGGTGTGCACTGAAGGATCTTGGGGGCTGCTCTAGTTTATTGTTGGAGGTTAGGAGCACAATGGGGGTCTAGTGGCTTTAAAGCAAGCTAGGGGGCACTGTGGGGGCTGAGGTCTCTCAGGGGGTGCAGTGGCATGTTGTTGGAGATGGGGGAAACAATAGGGGGCAGTGGGACATTGTTGGAGTTTGGGAGCACAATGGGGGGGCTAGAGGCTCTGCAGCAAGCTAGGAGGCACTGTGGGGGCAAAGGTCTCTCTGGGGGTGCTGTGGGACATTGTTAAAGGTTGGGGGCCCAATGGGGGTTAGCTACAGGCCCTACAGCAAGCTAGTGGGCACTGTGAGGCTGAAGTCTCTCAAGGGGTGCTGTGGGACCTTGTTGGGGGTACAATAGGGGCCTAGATGCTCAGCAACAAGCTAGGGGGCACTGAAGGGGCTGAGGTTTCTTAGGGGGCACTGTGGGACTTGTTGGAAGTTGGGGGCACAATGGGGGGCTAGAGGCTTTGCAGCAAGGTAGGGGGCACTGTGAAGGATGAGGTCTCCCAGGGGCCACTGTGGGACATTGTTAGAGGTTGGGGGCACAATGCAGGGCTAGAGGCTCTGCAGTAAACTAGGGTGCACTGAGGGGGCTGAGGTCTCCCATAGGGTGCTGTGGGACATTGTTGAAAGTTTGGGGCACAATAGGGTGCTAGAGGCTCTGCAGCGAGCTAGGGGGAACTGTGAGTGCTGAAGTCCCCCAGAGGGCTCTGTGGGACATTGTTGAAGATTGGGGGCACAATAGGGTGCTAGAGGCTCTGCAGCGAGCTAGGGGGCACTGTGAGTGCTGAGGTCCCCCAGAGGGCTCTGTGGGACATTGTTGGAGATTGGCAGCACAATGGGGGGCTAGAGGCTCTGCAGCGAGCTAGGGAGCACTGTGAGGGCTGAGGTCTCCCAGGGGACACTGTGGAACATTGTTGGAGTTTGGGGGCACAATGGGGGGCTGGAGGCTTTGCAGCAAGCTAGGGGGCAGTGCGGGACTGAGGTCTCTCATGGCATGCTGTGGGACATTATGGTGGGTTGGGGACACAATGGGGGGCTAGAGGCTCTGCAGCGAGCTGGGGGACTGTCGGGCTGAGGTTTCTCAGGGGGCGTGGGATATTCTTGAAGGTTGGAGGAACAATGGGAGGCTACAGGCTCTACAGCAAGCTAAGGGGCACTGTGGAGGCTGAAGTCTCTCAGGGGGTGCTGTGGGAGATTGTTGGGGGCACAATGGGGGGGGGGCTAGATGCTCTGCAGCAAACTAGGGGGCACTGTAGGGGCTAAAAGTCCAGTCTGCAGAAGGAGGTCCCTGATGGGGGGCTTGCCCTTCAATGCAGAAGTCTGGGGAGGAGGCCACCCTGAAGACACTGACGTCCCAGCTAGGCTTAGCTATGGGGCCTATTTGCAAAGCCAGCTCAAGAATCTAGAGGGTCAGGAGAGAGCTCATGGGCGAGAGCTGGGAGGAAGCTGTGGAATAGAGCCCGAGTTGTCCAGAGACGGTGTGAGTCTACATCTCCATTACTAGGAAGAGCCTGGAGGGATATCAGCAAGAGGCAACCAAGTACAAGACCCCAGTTCTGAAAGAGTGACAGTGAGGTACTTTGGAACTTTGAGTAAAGTACAGGTTGTGATTCTGGTCATTCTGTGGGACTTTGTTGGGAAATTGCAGCAGGGAGTTGTGCAGTACAGCTAAAGTTGCGAAAGACCTTCAGGAGTTTTGCAGAGCAGCCAGAAGTTAAGCGGTCCTCAAGTTGTTCATGTTTTACAGTACAGGGGTATCCTATGCTCCCTATTCCTATCAAAGTTTATTGTTCCCCAATAAAAACTCACAAAAGTAACCCGGATCACCATTGGCAATAAAATTTATCTCAAAGGTGTTCAGTAGGGTTGAGGTTAGGGCTCTGTGCGGGACACTCAAGTTCCTCCACATCAAACTGGTCAAACCATGCCTTTTTGGAGCTGGCTTTGTACACTGGGGGACAACTATGCTGGGACAGAAGCACGTTCTCCCAACTGTTACCACAACTTTGGAAGCCCACCATTGTCTACAACAGCCTTTCTCAACCTTTTTACCCCAGAGGAACCTTTCAAATAGTTTTCAGGTCTCAGGAAACCCCTACCAAGATGAATTCATCGGGAGTTATTGGGAAAATGCCCCTTACATTGGTGGTCAAGGAGAAGAATGTCCCTCCTACAGTGTTGGTGAGAAAGCAACCCTAAACAGATATTTGGGGGTCATGTAGGTGTGTCTTCCAAGTGGCTATGGACCTAAAACTGTGCAGGAATCATCAGATGGTGAGATCACAGCTCAGGGAACCCCTAGGGTTCTGGAGGAGCCACGGCTATGAATGGCTGGTCTACAATGTCTTTGTATGATGGAGCATTACCAGTGGAAACACCTGACCATCCTTTGGAGGAGGTCCACATACCTGGCCAAATCCTGTAGGTGTAAAAGTCAGATGTCCAAAAACTTTTTACTACATATTATATAGCAACAGGGAACTCCAGCTACATACCTGTATATACAGTATAAACACCTCTCACATTTTTGTAAATATTTTATTCTAACTTTTCATGTGACAACACTGAAGAAATGACACTTTGCTACAATGTAAAGTAGTGAGTGTACAGCTTGTATAACAGTGTAAATTTTCTGTCCCCTCAAAATAACTCAACACACAGCCATTAATGTCTAAACCGCTGGCAACAAAAGTGAGTACACCCCTAAGTGGAAATGTCTAAATTGGGCTCAAAGTGTCAATATTTTGTGTGGCCACCATTATTTTCCAGCACTGCCTTAACCCTCTTGGGCATGGAGTTCACCAGAGCTTCACAGGTTGCCACTGGAGTCCTCTTCCACTCCTCCATGATGACATCACAGAGCTGGTGGATGTTAGAGACCTTGCGCTCCTCCACCTTCTATTTGAGGATTCCCCACAGATGCTCAATAGGGTTTAGGTCTGGAGACATGCTTGGCCAGTCCATCACCTTTACCCTCAGCTTCTTTAGCAAGGCAGTGGTCATCTTGGAGGTGTTTGGGGTCGTTATCATGTTGGAATACTGCCCTGCGGCCCAGTCTCTGAAGGGAGGACATCATGCTCTGCTTCAGTATGTCACAGTACATGTTGGCATTCATGGTTCCCTCAATGAACTGTAGATCCCCAGTGCTGGCAGCACTCATGCAGCCCCAGACCATGACACTCCCACCACCATGCTTGACTGTAGGCAAGACACACTTGTCTTTGTACTCCTCACCTGGTTGCCACCACACACGCTTGACACCATCTGAACCAAATAAGTTTATCTTGGTCTCATCAGACCACAGGACATGGTTCCAGTAATCCATGTCCTTAGTCTGCTTGTCTTCAGCAAATTGTTTGCAGGCTTTCTTGTGCATCATCATTAGAAGAGGCTTCCTTCTGGGATGACATCCATGTAAACCAATTTGATGCAGTGTATGGTCTGAGCACTGACAGGCTGACCCCCAACCCCTTCCACCGCTGCAGCAATGCTGGCAGCACTCATACGTCTATTTCCCAAAGACAACCATTGGATATGACGCTGAGCATGTGCACTCAACTTCTTTGGTTGACCATGGCGAGGCCTATTCTAAGTGGAACCTGTCCTGTTAAACCGCTGTATGGTCTTGGCCACCATGCTGTAGCTCAGTTTCAGGGTCTTGGCAATCTTCTTATAGCCTAGGCCATCTTTATGTAGAGCAACAGTTCTTTATTTCAGATCCTCAGAGAGTTCTGCCATGTTGAACTTCCAGTGACCAGTATGAGAGAGTGAGAGCGATAACACCAAATTTAACACACCTGCTCCCCATTCACACCTGAGACCTTGTAACACTAAAGAGTCACATGACATCGGGGAGGGAAAATGGCTAATTGGGCCCAATTTGAACATTGTCACTTAGGGGTGTACTCACTTTTGTTGCCAGCGGTTTATTCATTAATGGCTGTGTGTTGAGTTATATTGAGGGGACAGCAAATTTACACTGTTATACAAGCTGTACACTCACTACTTTACATTGTAGCAAAGTGTCATTTCTTCAGTGTTGTCACATGAAAAGATAGAATAAAATATTTACAAAAATGTGAGCGGTATACTCACTTTTGTGAGATACTTATATATATATATATATATATATATATATATATGTGTGTGTGTATATGTGTGTGTGTGTAAGTTAATATTTCATTCTGTTATACATTAATTTAAAAAAAAATCATCAATTGAGGTCTTCATCTACAAAATCAATGCTCCGGTCTAGATATCACACAGATGTTGTTTTGCACCTTCACCTGTACTTGCCCTGTTGATATGGGATTGATCCCAGGAGAAAAGGGTAGAGTTCAGATTACAACCTTCCATCATTCCTAGTTACTGGGCTAAGCAATAAAAATTTGATCCTGTCTTTTTTAATATGAATCTTTACGGTCTCTTTGACTTAGTCTTTTGAATTTTTTTCTATTCTATAATGTACCATTGACCTTATTTCGTATGTTTCAGCCTATTTCTTTGTAAACCAAGAAGAAAAATTAAATTGCAAACTGTATAACTAGGACCTGACCTTTATATTGGCTTCCTGTAATCCTCTGCAGAAGCTCTTAGCCTGGCTTGATGTACCTGAACTCAGTCATTTGGAGGGAAGTCTCTATACTTTGGTTATAGAAAGAGCCCAACACCAACATTAGAGAAATATTATTTCTTATTTTTTTTATTTTTTATTATTAATAATAATACGAATAAAAATACGAATAATAATAATATATTAGGTATTTCTTACTCCACCTGAACCAAGACCACTGCATGGGGGGTCAAGATGCTAGTACCACACGAG
Organism: Pelophylax lessonae; assembly: GCF_965119305.1. NCBI lineage: Eukaryota > Metazoa > Chordata > Amphibia > Anura > Ranidae > Pelophylax > Pelophylax lessonae. The sequence goes on along the minus strand of NC_138776.1, from coordinate 14,631,909 downwards.
CCACCAAATCTTATCCTGAACAGGTGTCTTGTATCAAGCCAGAGAAATGTATGATTTACGCAAAGAGCCAAACACCAACATTAGAGAAATATTTTTTATTATTATATTTATTTTTTATTATTAATGATAATAATATTAATAATGGGAAGTCTCCATACTTTGGTTATATAAAGTATTTCTTTCTCCACCTGAACCAAGGCCACACATGGGGGGTCAAGATGCTGATGCCACAAGTCACGAGCCACCAAATCTTATTCTGAACAGGTGTCTTGTACCAAACCAGAGATACGTGAGAACTCTTCAAAAGACCCAACACCAACCCAACGCTATAGAAATATTCTACATATTATTTGATGTTATCATTATTGATACAATATCCATACAATGAACTCAGTCATTTGGAGGGAAGTCCCCATACTTTGGTTGTATAAAGTATTTCTTACTCCATCTGAACCAAGGCAACACATGGGGGGTCAAGATGCTGATGCCACAAGCCACGAGCCACCAAATTTTATTCTGAACAGGTGTCTTGTACCAAGCCAGAGATACGTGAGAACTTTTCAATGGGCCCAACACCAACCCACCTCTATAGAAATATTCTACATATTATTTGTTATTATTATTATTGATACAATATCGATACAATGAACTCAATCAATTGGAGGGACTTTTCCATACTTCTTTTGGTATATAAAGTATTTATTACTCCACCTGAACCAAAGCAACGCATGGGGGGCCAAGATGCTGATGCCACAAGTCAAGAGCCACCAAATCTTATTCTGAACAGGTGACTTGTACCAAACCAGAGATACGTGAGAACTGTTCAAAAGACCCAACACCAACCCAACTCTATAGAAATATTCTACATATTATTTGATATTATTATTATTGATACAATATCCATACAATGAAGTCAGTCATTTGGAGGAAAGTCCCCATACTTTGGTTAAAGTATTTCTTACTCCACCTGAACCAAGGCAATGCATGGGGGGGTCAAGATGATGATGACACAATTCACAAGCCACCAAATCTTATCCTGAACACTAAGCCAGAGAAATGTGGGATAACCTCAAAGAGCCCAACACCAACACTAGAGAAATATTATTTATTATTTTGTTAATAATAATATAATTATTATTAATAATAATAATATTAATATTATTATCGATACAATATAGATACAATGAACTCCATATTATTTGATATTATTATTATTGATACAATATCAATATAATGAACTCAGTCATTTGGAGGGAAGTCCCCATAATTTGGTTGTATAAAGTATTTCTTACTCCACCTGAACCAAGGCAACACATGGGGGTCAAGATGCTGATGCCACAAGCCACGAGCCACCAAATTTTATTCTGAACAGGTGTCTTGTACCAAGCCAGAGATACGTGAGAACTTTTCAATGGGCCCAACACCAACCCAACGCTATAGAAATATTCTACATATTATTTGTTATTATTATTGATACAATATCCATACAATGAACTCAATCATTTGGAGGGAAGTCTCCATACTTCTTCTGGTATATAAAGTATTTCTTACTCCACTTGAACCAAGGCAAGATGATGATGACATAAATCACGAGCCACCAAATCTTTTTCTGAGCAGGTGTCTTGTACCAAGCCAGAGCAATGTGAGAACTTTTCAAAGGCCCCAACACCAAACCAAAGTTATGGAAATATTTTACATATTATTTGATATTATTATTATTGATACAATATCCATACAATGAACTCAGTCATTTGGAGGGAAGTTCCCATACTTTGGTTATATAAAGTATTTCTAACTCCACCTGAACCAAGGCAATGCACGGGGGTTCAAGGTGATGACGACACAAATCATGAGCCACCAAATCTTATCCTGAACAGGTGTCTTGTACCAAGCCAGAGAAATGTGGGATCACCTCAAAGAGCCCAACACCAACATTAGAGAGATATTATTTATTACTATTATTTTGTTATTAATAATAATAATAATAATAATATAATTATCATTATTAATAATAATACTATTATTATCGATACAATATAGATACAATGAATTCAGTCATTTAGAGGGAAGTCCCCATAATTTGGTTGTATAAAGTATTTCTTACTCCTCCTGAACCAAGGCAACATATGGGGGTCAAGATGCTGATGCCACAAGTCACGAGCCACCAAATTTTATTCTGAACAGGTGTCTTGTACCAAGCCAGAGATACGTGACAACTCTTCAAAGGGCCCAACAGCAACCCAATGCTATAGAAATATTCAACATATTATTTTTTATTCTTATTATTGATATAATATCCATACAAAGGTGTCTTGTACCAAGCCAGAGAAACATGGGATCACCTCAAAGTACCCAACACCAACATTAGAGAAATATTATTTATTATTATTTTATTATTATCAATAATTTTATCCATGCAATGAACTCAGTCATTTGGAGGGAAGTCCCCATACTTTGGTTAAAGTATTTCTTACTCCACCTGAACCAAGGCAACTCAAGATGCTGATGCCACAAGTCACGCACCACCAAATCTTATCCTGTACAGGTGTCTTGTACCAAGTCAGAGAAATGTGGGATCACCTCAAAGAGCCCAACACCAACATTAGAAAAATATTATTTATTATTATTTTGTTAATAATAATAATAATAATATTATAATAATAATAATTATATTATTATCATCGTTACAATATCGATACAATGAAGTCAGTCATTTGGAGGAAAGTCCCCATACTTTGGTTACAGTATTTCTTACTCCACCTGAACCAAGGCAACACATGGGGGCCATTGGGGGGTCAAGATGCTGATGCCACAAGTCACAAGCCACCAAATCTTTTCCTGAACAGGTGTCTTGTACCAAGTCAGATACGTGAGAACTCTTCAAAGGGCCCAACACCAAGTGAACACAATAGAAATATGCAACATATTATTTGTTATTATTATTATTGATATAATATCAATACAAAGGTGTCTTGTACCCAGTGCTGGGACAAGGTCATCCAGCGCCCAGGGCAAAGATGTCAAACTGCTTAATTATTATTATTAATATTAATAATATTATTATCGATACAATGGACTCACTCATTTGGAGGGAAGTCCCCATACTTTGGTTAAAGTATTTCTTACTCCACCTGAACCAAGGCACCGTATGGGGGAGGGGGGTCAAGATGCTGATGCCACATGTCACAAGCCACCAAATTTTATCCTGAACAGGTGTCTTGTACCAAGTCAGAGATACGTGAGAACTCTTCAAAGGGCCCAACACTAACCCAACGCTATAGAAATATTCAACATATTATTTGTTATTATTATTATAACTGATACAATATTGAACTCAACACCAACATTAGAGAAATATTATTTATTATTATTTTGTTATTATTACTAATAATAATAATATTAATATTATAATTATTATTATTAATATTAATAATATAATGGGAAGTCTCCATACTTTGGTTATATAAAGTATTTCTTTCTCCACCTGAACCAAGGCCACACATGGGGGGGGGGTCAAGATGCTGATGCCACAAGTCACGAGCCACCAAATCTTATTTTAAATAGGTGTCTTGTACCAAACCAGAGATACATGAGAACTCTTCAAAGGACCCAACACCAACCTAACACTATAGAAATATTCTACATATTATTTGATATTATTATTATTATTGATAAAATATCAATACAATGAACTCAGTCATTTGGAGGGATGTCCCCATACTTTGGTTAAGGTATTTCTTACTCCACCTGAACCAAGGCAACTCATGGGGGGGTCAAGATGCTGATGCCACAAGTCACAAGCCACCAAATTTTATCCTAAACAGGTGTCTTGTACCAAGCCAGAGATACGTGAGAACTTTTCAACGGGCCCAACAGCAACCCAATGCTATAGAAATATTCAACATTTTATTTGTTAATATTATAACTGATACAATATTGAACCCAACACCAACATTAGAGAAATATTATTTATTATTATTTTGTTATTATTAATAATAATAGTAATAATAATATTATAATTATTATTATTAATATGAATAATATTATTATTGTCGATACAATGAACTCAGTCATTTGGAGGGAAGTCCCCATACTTTGGTTAAAGTATTTCTTACTACACCTGAACCAAGGCAACACATGAGGGGTCAAGATGCTGATGCCACAAGTCACGCACCACCAAATCTAATAATAATGGGAAGTCTCCATACTTCCGTTATATTAAGTATTTCTTACTCCACCTGAACCAAGGCCATGCATGGGGGTCAAGATACTGGTGATGCCACAAGTCACAAGCCACCAAATTTTATCCTAAACAGGTGTCTTGTACCAAGCCAGAGAAATGTGGGATCACCTCAAAGAGCCCAACACCAACATTAGAAAAATAGTATTTATTATTATTATTTTGGTAAAATAATAATAATAATATTATAATAATAATAATAATTATTATTATTATTATTATTAATGATACAATATCAATACAATGAAGTCAGTCATTTGGAGGGAAATCCCCATACTTTGGTTAAAGTATTTCTTACTCCACCTGAACCAAGGCAACTCATGGGGGGTCAAGATGCTGATGCCACAAGTCACGACAAGCCACCAAATTTTATCCTAAACAGGTGTCTTGTACCAAGTCAGAGAAATGTGAGATCACTTCAAAGAGCCCAACACCAACATTAGAAAAATCGTATTTATTATTAATATTTTGTTAATAATAATAATATTATAATAATAATAATTATTATTATTATTAATTATACAATATCGATAGACTCTTCAAAGGGCCCAACACCAACCCAACGCTATAGAAATATTCAACATATTATTTGTTATTATTATAACTGATACAATATTGAACCCAACACCAACATTAGAGAAATATTATTTATTATTATTTTGTTATTATTAATAATAATAATAATAATAATAATAATAATAATATTATAATAATAATAATTATTATTATTAATGATACAATATCGATACAATGAAGTCAGTCATGCATGGGGGTCAAGATGCTGGTGATGCCACAAGTCACAAGCCACCAAATTTTATCCTAAACAGGTGTCTTGTACCAAGCCAGAGAAATGTGGGATCACCTCAAAGAGCCCAACACCAACATTAGAAAAATAGTATTTATTATTATTATTTTGGTAAAATAATAATAATAATATTATAATAATAATTATTATTATTATTATTAATGATACAATATCGATACAATGAAGTCAGTCATTTGGAGGGAAATCCCCATACTTTGGTTAAAGTATTTCTTACTCCACCTGAACCAAGGCAACGTATGGGGGGGTCAAGATGCTGATGCCACAAGTCACAAGCCACCAAATTTTATCCTAAACAGGTGTCTTGTACCAAGCCAGAGAAATGTGGGATCACCTCAAAGAGCCCAACACCAACATTAGAAAAATAGTATTTATTATTAATATTTTGTTAATAATAATAATATTATAATAATAATTATTATTATTACTATTACTATTAATGATACAATATCGATACAATGAAGTCAGTCATTTGGAGGGATGTCCCCATACTTTGGTTAAAGCATTTCTTACTCCACCTGAACCAAGGCCATGCATGGGGGTCAAGATGCTGGTGATGCCACAAGTCACAAGCCACCAAATTTTATCCTAAACAGGTGTCTTGTACCAAGCAAGAGAAATGTGGGATCACCTCAAAGAGCCCAACACCAACATTAGAAAAATAATATTTATTATTATTTTTATTAACAATAATAATATTATCAATATTATTATTAATAACAATAATATTATTATTATCGATACAATGTATACCAATGCTGCATGAGTATTTATTATGGTCACATTGGAGTCAATAGAAAACAAAGCTAAAAAAAATAAAAAAAAAATAAACATGTATTCACCAAATACAAAAACAAAATTTCTCAAGGCACGTTGCCTAGCAAAAAAATAAAAAATAAAGGAAAAAAAAAAATCCCCCCCTCGAGAGTTTCCGCCGTCCTCAGAGAATCCAGCAGCCGCTGGGTTAAACGAAGTCCTAATGTTTCCTTGTCTTTCTCTTAGACGTTGATAATGAGTCCCTGCGGATGTGCTCGCTGCAAAGGTGTCCTTGCTAAACACATCCAGATAGACGAACAGCCGTGCAATCTGTGCCTAAGTCTACAACAACTCCAGCGCCTTTTTGGGAAAAAAAAAAACCCATCTGGCACACAACGCCCCCCCCCCCCAAACCCCCCCCCAACAACAACAACCACCAAAAAAAAAATGTACAGCTCTAGCGTTACGGGGATATTAATATCTCCGGGTTCTGACACCGCAGCAATCAACAGGCAGTTCAATATTCGCCTAACCAGCCCGGCGCCGGAAGAGTTAACCGAGATCAAGGGAATGTACAAGCGTATCATTCAAAAACTGGGTCCAAAAATGGGTCTTTTCACTTGGCTGCAGGGACGACAACGACCTCTAGTAACCCCCCCCTCCGCCGGGGCGCCGTATTTGGGAGAAAAGAAAAACAACATAATAAAAAAAAAATTGCAGTGCGCTTCTACATTCCAGAAAATATATTTTTTTTGCAGCTCGTCAATGTAGGCCAGAATCTTTTTATTTTTTTGGTCAACCCTAAGCCTACCGACTCCATGACCTAAGGTCAAAAGTCCATGGGCACTTCTGATTGGTTCACATTTAGGAATTTTTTTTTCATCCCCCCTACCATCACCATCACCACCACCACCACGACCATGACCACCACCACCACCACCACCACCACCAACAACACCACCAACACCAACACCACAACCACCACCTTCAATCCACTCCAAGGTAAAAGCAACGCACAGGTTACTTTTGTTTCTTGACGCCAAAAGCACATCCACAGGCCCCGGTTTGCCGCAACAAAGGCGACTTAAAGCTAATTGATTTCCGAGTTAATTATAATAATAATAAAAAAAAAGAAGAAGAAGATAAGGAAGGTACTTACCAGGACATGCGCAGCCCACTGACATCTTCACATGCCTGGTCTGAAACCGAGAAGGTACTGGATGCCCGCGGCTACGGCTCCTGGCATAAAATGCCCGTGTGGACGACAACACACGTTCTCCGTGTGGAGACCAAGAAGGAAAAAAGAACGAGCCCCCCTAAAAGCCAGAAATTGGGCCTCAGAGGAAGCAGGCAGAAGGAATTTTATTCTGTCTCTGTATGTGAGCTTGTGTGTATGTGCGTCTCTCGCTCTCTCCTCGCTCTCTTCTCTCTCTCTCTCTCCACTGGCAGTACTGTGGTTTATTAATATGCTAATTGCAATGCTAGTGGGAGGAGAGTGAGCTTGTCAAAGTGACCTGAGTAAAAGAGAGAGGAGAGAGAGAGAGAAGGAAGGGAGACAGAGAGAGAGAGAGAGCGAGCAAAAGAGAGAGAGAGCGGAAAATAGAGTCTACTGAATAACAAGCATGTGACGCACATCTCTATATATATACATTGTATCAAGAACAAAAATGTACAGGAAGAAAAGGGGGGAATTAAAGCCCCCCTTGCCCTCCATTGGAGGGGCCGATTGGCTCCCTTTGATAGAGCCCGGAGGGGACGCGTGGTGATGGGTGAGACAGTTGGCAAGGCAGACAGAAGGAGAAGTGGACGTGGGTGTCCTGCAATGATAAAACCAGGCGTACTGCATCAGACGCTCACTTCCATACTGCGCTCCTAGACGCATAGACAGGCGGCACGCATGCAACATTAAAAAAAAAAAAAAAAAAAAAAGGAAGGAAGAAGAAGAAGCTCCATTAGAGATAAGAGGCAGTCAAAGGCAGAAAAAAAATAAAAAAATAAATTCTTGGCTTTTGTCACAAACAAAGCCGTAGTTGAGAAACAGACAGGGAGTTTATAAAGGAGGAAGAAAATTAATGGAGGTTTGGGTGCCATTCAAAGACGTTTTGATGGCATCTCGTGAAGGTGGGGGGGGGGGGGGTGCCCAAGGTGCGCCATGGCAAAGAAAATTAAAAAAAAAGAGAATGAGGGTCATGAAGAAAAGAAAAAGAGGGGTTGTGGGTCATGAAGAAAAAAATAAAAAAAGGAAATTGTGGGTTATAAAAGAAAAGAAAAAAAGAGGGATTGTGGACGAAACACGTCAAGTCGGGCCTCATCTTCTAGGAAGGAGGGGGCTGGTCCGGGATGATTTTATCAGAAAACGATTTTGTTCCCTCGAGCGGTTGCCGGGGAAAGGTCGTCGCGTGCGCTGCTGCAAAGTGACTTTGTGGAGCGGGAGATGAGACAATTGTGGGTAAAAGGGGATTCGTCGGCTTCCCGATTATTTTTTTTTGGGGGGGGGGGGGGCGTAGAAAAAGGTCAATGTAACTCTTTTTATTGAGGCGTGTTTTACAATTCTGAAGAGTTTTTAGAGTTATCTGTACATAGGGGAGGGGGGGAGGAGGGGGGTACTTTCTCACTCTGCTGGCTGCTTTGTCAGTGATGCGCAGAGGTTGTGCTTTACTGTTCTTCCCACAATGAGTCGGCCGACCTATTGAAAACAATGCTCTCCCTGTGCGGTTTATATCTTATGTCAGCAGTTGCTGAAGTGGATTTTACTTTCTCCATGTCAGAGCCTCCAGCAAGGGGAACAGTGGGCGGGACAGCTGTGACATCACCAAGTCTCTCCTCCAATCTCCTGAGAGGGGCAATCAGAGGCCGCGGTTCTTTACAGCTCACACTGTACATAAGGGCCATTATTAGAGACCATGGGGCCCCGTACAGCCTGAATGACAGGGCCCCGCTCCTCATACACTCCCCATGTACCTCCCACTACCCTGCACTCCTAATAACCTTCATCCTCCACTACCACACATTCTGCACCCCCTGCATCCTCTACATTCTGCACCCCCTATATCCTCTACATTCTGCACCCCCTGTATCCTCTACATTCTGCACCCCCTGTATCCTCTACATTCTGCATCCCCTGCATCCTCTACATTCTGCACACCCTGTATCCTCTACATTCTGCACCCCCTGTATCCTCTACATTCTGCATCCTCTACATTCTGCACCCCCTGCATCCTCTACATTCTTCACCCCCTGCAGCCAGCTACCCCCTGCATCCTCTACATTCTGCACCCCCTGCATCCTCTACATTCTGCACCCCCTGAATCCTCTACATTCTGCACCCCCTGCATCCTCTACATTATGCACCCCCTGCATCCTCTACATTCTGCATCCCCTGCATCCTCTACATTCTGCATCCCCTGCATCCTCTACATTCTGCACCCCCTGCATCCTCTACATTCTGCACACCCTGCATCCTCTACATTCTGCACCCCCTGCGTCCTCTACACTCTGCGCCCCTTGCATCCTCTACATTCTGCACCCCCTGCATCCTCAAAATTCTGCGCCCCTTGCATCCTCAACATTCTGCACCCCCTGCATCCTCTACATTCTGCATCCCGTACATTCTGCATCCCCTGCATCCTCTACATTCTGCACCCCCTGCATCCTCTACATTCTGCATCCCGTACATTCTACATCCCCTGTATCCTCTACATTCTGCATCCCCTGCATCCTCTACATTCTGCGCCCCCTGCATCCTCAACATTCTGCACCCCCTGCATCCTCAACATTCTACACCCCCTGCATCCTCAACATTCTACACCCCCTGCATCCTCAACATTCTGCATCCCCTGCATTCTCTACATTCTGCACTACCTACATCCTCTACATTCTGCATCCCATACATTCTGCATCCCCTGCATCCTCAAAATTCTGCACCCCCTGCATCCTCAACATTCTGCACCCCCTGCATCCTCAACATTCTGTACCATCTGCATCCTCAACATTCTGCACACCCTGTATCCTCTACATTCTTCACCCCCTCCATCCTCTACATTCTGCATCCCCTGAACCCCGCAACCCCTACATCCTCTACATTCTGCACCCCCTGCATCCTCTACATTCTGCACCCCCTGCATCCTCTACATTCTGCATCCCCTGTATCCTCTACATTCTGCATCCCCTGCATCCTCTACATTCTGCACACCCTGCATCCTCTACATTCTGCACCCCCTGCATCCTCTACATTCTGCACCCCCTGCATCCTCTACATTCTGCACCCCCTGCATCCTCTACATTCTGCACACCCTGTATCCTCTACATTCTGCACACCCTGCATCCTCTACATTCTGCACCCCCTGCATCCTCTACATTCTGCACACCCTGTATCCTCTACATTCTGCATCCCCTGCATCCTCTACATTCTTCACCCCCTCCATCCTCTACATTCTGCATCCCCTGAACCCCGCAACCCCTACATCCTCTACATTCTGCACCCCCTACATCCTCTACATTCTGCAACCCCTGCATCCTCTACAGTTTGCATCCCCTGCATCCTCTACATTCTACATCCCATACATTCTACATCCCCTGCACCCGCTACATTCTGCATCCCCTGCATCCTCTACATTCTGCACTACCTACATCCTCTACATTCTGCATCTCATACATTCTACATCCCCTGCATCCTCAACATTCTGCGCTCCCTGCATTCTCAACATTCTGCACCCCCTGCATCCTCAACATTCTGCACCATCTGTTTCCTCTACATTCTGCACTCCCTGCATCCTCTACATTCTGCATCCTCTACATTCCCTGCATCCTCTACATTCTGCACCCCCTGCATCCTCAACATTCTGTGCCCCCTGCATCTTCAACATTCTGCGCCCCCTGCATCTTCAACATTCTGCATCCTCTACATTCTGCACTACCTACATCCTCTACATTCTGCATCCCATACATTCTACATCCCCTGCATCCTCTACATTCGGTATCCCCTGTATCCTCTACATACTGCACCCCCTGCATCCTCAACATTCTGCGCCCCCTGCATCCTCTACATTCTACATTCTGCATCCTCTACATTCGGCACCCCCTACATCCTCAACATTCGGCACCCCCTGTATCCTCTACATTTGGCACCCCCTGCATCCTCTACATTCTGCACCCCCTGCATCCTCTACATTCTGCACCCCCTGCATCCTCTACATTCTGCATCCCCTGCATCCTCTACATTCATCACCTCTGCATCCTCTGCATTCTGCACACTCTGCACTGGCTGCACTCCCTGTATCCTCCAGTACTTCAACAATCTGCACCCCCTGCATCCCCCAATATCCCACATTCTGCATTACCTGCATCCTCTACAGTTTGCATCTCCTGAATCCTTTATATTCTGCATCCCCTGCACCTTCAAAATTCTGCACCCCCTGCATCCCCCACTACCCCTGCATCCTCTAAATGTTGCCCCCTCTGCATCCTCTACATTATGCACCCCCTGCATCCTCTACATCATGCACAGCCTGTATGCTCCAATTGTCCAACAATCTGCAAACCCCTGCACCCCCCAGCTACCCCAAATTCTGCATTGCCTGCATCCTGTACATTCTACATCCCCCACACCCTTTACAGTATGCTCCCCCAGCATCCCCAACATTCTGCACCCCCTGAACCACCTGCACTCCCTGCATCCCCAGTATTACAACACTCTGCACCCCCTGCATCCCGCACTACACCTCACTCTGCACCACCTGCACACTGTATCCCCCCACTACTCCCCAATCTGCTCTACCCATTACACCTAAGCACCCCCTGCATCCCCCTGACACACAGTGCCCCCTGATGGCCATATCCTCTCTTGGACAGTTGTCACCATAACAGGTGTCCCCATAGGAAGATTTCTCTACTTCCTGTCCCTGTGACAACTCATCATGTTGGGTTTCCCATTCCCACTGTACCAGAGGCAATGTTTACCAGGACCAATAGTGAGGGTAAATCTTCCCAGCGGGGACATGAACAGCAATAAAAACCTGACAGGGGGGCTAATCCTTCCTTCCTCTATACAAAACTCAATCAAAAAGTTTGGAGTCTCCATAGAAGAAAGCAAAACTCCAACTAAAACAATATAAAGAATGAATAGCTTAATAAACCCGCAGCATTCACCTTCATTCCAGAGATACCCCCTGCAATACTTCTTTTCTGCCACTGGATGTCCTCAGTCTGATGGCCAGTATCATTAAACCCACTTCCTCTGAGCCCAGGTTGCCCTGGATCGGCCCCCCAGCCTGCGACTGATCAGTAAAAAGGAGAATAGGCACAGCGATGAGCTCATCTGCCTCTCACTCTGCTCTCTCCTCCTGTCAGCGCGCTTCCTGTTAGCGCATGAATCCTTTTCATTGCTGTCTGTGTCCTTGTTGGGAAGATTTCCTCTCCCTTCCTGTCTTGGTGACACCCCGGGTGATGCTGGAAGCTGAACTTCCTGATCCCCCTCTCTAAGGCCCCCGTGTACACTTCCAGTAGTGGAAATGCACGTTCCCACACGTGTTCCTATGTTCATGCGTCATGCATTGGGCAGCACATCACTCGAAAAGCCTTCCGAATGTGCGACAAACGCGCCAAAGATGCTCCCGTACCTTTTCAGGCGTTAAGCATCGCGCGTTTCTCCAATCTGCGTTTTTGTGCGTCTGCTGACCATGTGTGGGCGTCGTTACCAAAAACGCGTCATTCCTGAGCCACGCCTTCCGAAAACGCCAGGAGTGATCTCCCAATAATCCAATAAAGGGGCGGGACCTTCCTGAGTACAGATCCCCGAAACACACCGCCCCTTACATGTGCTGCCTGCACTGCCTTCTATCATGGGGGAGGAGATCTGTAGTCCCCGGAGGAAACTGATCACCATGGCAACTGATAACAGCAACACTCCAACAATCTGCACCCCCTGCATCCACCACACCCTGCACCCCCTGCACATCCTGCAACCCCTGCATCCCCCACATCCTGCATTCCCCACACCCTGCCCCACATCCTGCACCCCCTGCATCCCCCACTACTCCACATCCTGCACGCCCTGCATCCCACACACCCTGCATCCTCTATATTTTGCACCCCCTGCATCCTCCACATCCTGCATCCTATATATTCTGCACCCCCTGCATCACCCACATCCTGCAACCTCTATATTCTGCACCCCTCACTTCACCACATTCTTCACCCCCCCCCCCCGCATCCCCACAACCTGCACCCCCTGCATCCCACACACCCTGCATCCTCTATATTCTGCACCCCCTGCATCCTCTATATTCTGCACCCCCTGCATCACCCACATCCTGCATCCTCTATATTCTGCACCCCCTACATCACCCACATCCTGCATCCTCTATATTCTGCACCCCCTGCATCACCCACATCCTGCATCCTCTATATTCTGCACCCCTCACTACACCACATTCTTCACCCCCCCCCCCCGCATCCCCACAACCTGCATCCCCCACTACTCCACATCCTGCACGCCCTGCATCCCACACACCCTGCATCCTCTATATTCTGCACCCCCTGCATCCTCCACATCCTGCATCCTCTATATTCTGCACCCCCTGCATCACCCACATCCTGCAACCTCTATATTCTGCACCCTTCACTACACCACATTCTTCTCCCCCCGCATCCCCACAACCTGCACCCCCTGCATCCCCCACAACCTGCACCCCCTGCATCCCACACACCCTGCATCCTCTATATTCTGCACCCCCTGCATCCTCCACATCCTGCATCCTCTATATTCTGCACCCCCTGCATCACCCACATCCTGCAACCTCTATATTCTGCACCCTCACTACACCACATTCTTCTCCCCCCGCATCCCCACAACCTGCACCCCCTGCATCCCCCACAACCTGCACCCCCTGCATCCCACACACCCTGCATCCTCTATATTCTGCACCCCCTGCATCCTCCACATCCTGCATCCTCTATATTCTGCACCTCCTGCATCACCCTCATCCTGCATCCTCTATATTCTGCACCCCTCACTACACCACATTCTTCACCCCCTGCATCCCCCACAACCTGCACCCCCTGCTTCCCACACACCCTACATCCTCTATATTCTGCACCCCCTGCATCCTCAACATCCTGCATCCTCTATATTCTGCACCCTCACTACACCACATTCTTCTCCCCCCGCATCCCCACAACCTGCACCCCCTGCATCCCCCACAACCTGCACCCCCTGCATCCCACACACCCTGCATCCTCTATATTCTGCACCCCCTGCATCCTCCACATCCTGCATCCTCTATATTCTGCACCTCCTGCATCACCACATCCTGCATCCTCTATATTCTGCACCCCTCACTACACCACATTCTTCACCCCCCGCATCCCCACAACCTGCACCCCCTGCATCCCCCACAACCTGCACCCCCTGCTTCCCACACACCCTACATCCTCTATATTCTGCACCCCCTGCATCCTCAACATCCTGCATCCTCTATATTCTGCACCCCCTGCATCACCCACATCCTGCATCCTCTATATTCTGCACCCCTCACTACACCACATTCCTCACCTGCACTACACTCCACTCTGCACCCCCTGCATCCCCCACAGCTCTCTCTGTACACCCATTACTACTTACTCTTATCCAGCACCCCCCATTACCCCTCACTAAATCTCCCCTGCCCTCCCCCCATTCCCCGCACACACAACAAAAGGGAGAAAATAAGAGAGGTTCATAGTTGATATTTTTCCCCACCCCCCTCAGTACACACAGCTGTGTACCCACCAGCACCCGCAGGCCCGTACCCACCCCCTCCCATGGACTCCAGCGCCATCTACTGTCTAGAACTGCCCACTCTTCCTGACTAACACCCACCATATATTTTCATAACTCCTCCCAAGAGCCCGCCCCCTGCTTGCATCAGGACTGAGGGCTCTTGAAAGGAGTACTGAGGACCCTGCTGGCCCCTCCCACCAGCCATAATCTGCCTGCATTACATAGAGAAGCACAGAGACCCAGTGATGGCATTGCTTGGCCTCAGATATACATTTCATTGGCATGTTTATAGGTGGGGGGAAGGAACCAGGAAAGGCAAAATATACTGTAAACAGATTACAGTAACCCCCCCCCCCTCCCCCCACACACACTGTAAGGGGCGAATTCTGCCTAAATCCTGGCAGGTTGTATTATTTACCCCCCCGCTCCAGCCGGCTCCCCTGATCCCTTCCCTACCCCCACCGTATACAATGCAGGATTAATAGCCCTGCACTGCACCTGATGACGCAGAGGCTCCGCCCACCAACTGGTGCAGGGTGTCAGGTAAGTAATACAGCCCTTCCCCCGCCTACACCTTTCTCTATATTCTGCCCCCCCTACACTCTGCACTCCCTGCATCCCCCACACTCTGCACTCCCTGCATCCCCCACATTCTGCACCCCCTGCATCCTCTATATTCTCCACCTCCACAACCCCACATTCTGCACCCCCTGCATCCGATATATTCTGCACCTCCACTCCCCCACATTCTGCACCCCCTGCATCCTCTATATTCTCCACCTCCACAACCCCACATTCTGCACCCCCTGCATCCCCCACACTCTGCACCCCCTGCATCCTCTATATTCTGCACCTCCACTCCCCCACATTCTGCACCCCCTGCATCCTCCATATTCTGCACCTCCACTACCCCACAATTCGCACCCCCTGCATCCTCAATATTCTGCACCTCCACTAACCCACTTTCTGCACCCCCTGCATCCTCTATATTCTGCACCTCCACTAACCCACATTCCGCACCCCCTGCATCCTCTATATTATGCACCTCCACTACCCCACATTCTGCACCCCCTGCATCCCCCACACTCTGCACCCCCTGCATCCTCCATATTGTGCACCTCCACTACCCCACATTTCGCACCCCCTGCATCCTCAATATTCTGCACCTCCACTAACCCACTTTCTGCACCTTCTGCATCCTATATATTCTGCACCTTCTGCATCCCCCACAATCTGCACCCCCTGCATCCGCTGTATTTTGCACCTCCACTACCCCATATTTTGCACCCCCTGCATCCGCTATATTCTGCACCTCCACTACCCCACATTCTGTGCCCCTTGCATCCTCAATATTCTGCATCTCCACTACCCCACATTCTGCACCCCCTGCATCCTCTATATTGTGCACCTCCTCTAACCCACATTTCGCACCCCCTGCATCCTCTGTATTCTGCACCTCCACTATCCCACATTCTGCACCCCCTGCATCCTCTATATTCTGCAACCCCAACATTATGCATAGCTTGCATTGTCTGCGCTCCCTTAATCCTCCAAAATTACAACAATCTGCACTCCCTGCATCCCCACCTACCCCACATTTTGCATTGCCTGCATCCTTTACATTCTGCACCCCCTGAACCTCCTGAACTCTCTGTATCCCCAGTACTCCAACACTCTGCACCCAGGCGTCCTGCACTACACCTCACTCTGCACACCCTGCATCCCCCACATTCTGCACCTGCATTACACCTCACTCTGCACCCCCTGCATCCTCTATATTCTGCACCTCCACTACCCCACATTCTGCACCCCCTGCATCCTCTATATTTTGCACCTCCACTACCCCACATTCTGCACCCCCTGCATCCCCCACACTCTGCACCCCCTGCATCCTCCATATTGTGCACCTCCACTACCCCACATTTCGCACCCCCTGCATCCTCAATATTCTGCACCTCCACTAACCCACATTCCGCACCCCCTGCATCCTCTGTATTCTGCACCTCCACTACCCCAGATTCTGCACCCCCTGCAGCCTCCATAGTGTGCACCTCCACTAACCCACATTCCGCACCCCCTACATCCTCAATATTCTGCACCTCCACTAACCCACTTTCTGCACCCCCTGCATCCTATATATTCTGCACCTTCTGCATCCTATATATTCTGCACCTTCTGCATCCCCCACAATATGCACCCCCTGCATCTGCTGTATTCTGCACCTCCACTACCCCATATTTTGCACCCCCTGCATCCTCAATATTCTGCATCTCCACTACCCCACATTCTGCACCCCCTGCATCCTCTATATTCTTCAACCCCTACATTATGCATAACTTGCATTGTCTGCGCTCCCTGTATCCTCCAAAATTACAACAATCTAAAAGCCCCCCACCCCACATTTTACACCCCCCTTGTATCCTCTATACTCTGCACTCCCTGCATCCCACATTCTACACCCCCTGCATCCTCTATATTCTGCAACCCCAACATTATGCATAGCTTGCATTGTCTGCGCTCCCTTTATCCTCCAAAATTACAACAATCTGCACCCCCTGCATCCCCACCTACCCCACATTTTGCATTGCCTGCATCCTTTACATTCTGCACCCTCTGAACCTCCTGAACTTTCTGTATCCCCAGTACTCCAACACTCTGCACCCAGGCGTCCTGCACGACACCTCACTCTGCACCCCCTGCATCCCCCACATTCTGCACCTGCACTACACCTCACTCTGCACCCCCTGCATCCCCCACATTCTGCACCTGCATTACACCTCACTCTGCACCCCCTGCATCCCATCCTGGCCTCCCAAACCCTCTCCCCATACCCCCCTCCATCGGCACACTAATGAAATGCTTATTTTAGATCCAGTGATATCATCACTGGGTCTCTGTGCTTCTCTATGCAATGCAGGCAGATCAGGGCTGGTGGGAGGGGCCAGCAGGGGGCTGTACATTGCTTCAGTACTCCTCTCTAGAGCACTCAGTCCTGATGCAAGCAGTGGGCCGGCTCTTGGGAGGAGTTATGCAAATATCAAATACCGCAAAGGGTGACTGTCAGTCTGGAGGAGTGGGCGTTCCTGGCCAGGCTGCATTAGCATAGATAACGCCCACATGGGATGCTGAGCCTCCATGAAAGAACTGAAATCCAGTGACTGAAAGGGGTGGGGCCAGGGACAGCCAGGCTGGGGAGTAAGATGATGCTGGATGTCCTCCACTGAGGAAATGAGGTGGGCTTTATAGGACTTGCTGCGGCTTCTAATGCACATTGTGAAAAGCTCACAGTGTGCAGTGAAATCCGAGTAAAATGTATATCCACCCCACTGTTTTTTGCCCCCCTGGCAGGTTTTTACTGCTACTGGGGCAAAGATACAGTTCTGACTCTTACACCACTTCATGCATTGATTTACCTTTTATAGACCCGGTCTGTCTGGACAGTATAGTTACCTGCTGACTCGGCACCATCCACACGCAGCTTCACTCTTCAATAAGACGCAGAAGTTGCATCCAAAGCAGTTGCAGGACAGAGCACGTTCTTTGATTCTATTGTAGTGTAAGACGATAATTACTTTTCTAAGCCTTGTCTCAGCAAAGAACTAACACTGACTGGGGGAAACATGGAAGAAGCAGGGAGGGTCTAGCTAGGACTGAACTAACTAGCACTAAACAGGAGGGGAGGACAGGGGGAAATTCCAAATCACAGAAGTAAACAACTTGTAGTGGCCCAAAACTACCTCTAGATGTCAGCATACTACAGGACAACTGGGGAAATATGGAAGAAGTGGGGAGGGTCCAGCTAGGACTGAACTAATTAGCACTAAGGAAGGGAGGACAGAGGGAGATACCAAATAACAGAAGTAAACAAGCTGTAGTGGCCCAAACCCACCTCTAGATGTCAGCATACTACAGGACAGCTTAGGAAATATGGAAAAAGTGTGTGTGTGTGTGTGTGTGTGTGTGGGGGGGGGGGGGGGGGTCAAGCTGGGACTGAACTAATTAGCACTAAAGAGGAGGGGAGGACAGAGGGAGATACCAAATCACAGAAGAAAAAACAAGCTGTAGTGGCTCAAAACCACCTCTAGATTTCAGCATACTACAGGACAGCTTGGGAAATATGGAAGAAGTGTGTGTGTGTGTGGGGGGGGGGGGGGGGGTCAAGCTTGGACTGAACTAATTAGCACTAAAGGGGAGGGGAGGACAGAGGGAGATACCAAATCACAGAAGTAAACAAGCTGTAGTGGCCCAAAACCACCTCTAGATGTCAGCATACTACAGGACAGATTAGGAAATATGGAAGAATTGGGGGGGGGGGTCAAGCTGGGACTAATTAGCACTAAAGAGGAGGGGAGGACAGAGGGAAATACCAAATCACAGAAGAAAAAACAAGCTGTAGTGGCTCAAAACCACCTATAGATGTCAGCATACTACAGGACAGCTTAGGAAATATGGAAGAAGTGTGTGTGTGTGAGGGGTCAAGCTTGGACTGAACTAATTAGCACTAAAGGGGAGGGGAGGACAGAGGGAAATACCAAATCACAGAAGAAAAAACAAGCTGTAGTGGCTCAAAACCACCTCTAGATGTCAGCATACTACAGGACAGCTTAGGAAATATGGAAGAAGTGTGTGTGTGTGTGTGGGGGGGGGGGGGGTCAAGCTGGGACTGAACTAATTAGCACTAAAGAGGAGGGGAGGACAGAGGGAGATACCAAATCACAGAAGAAAAAACAAGCTGTAGTGGCTCAAAACCACCTCTAGATGTCAGCATACTACAGGACAGATTAGGAAATATGGAAGAATTGGGGGGGGGGGGGTCAAGCTGGGACTAATTAGCACTAAAGGGGAGGGGAGGACAGAGGGAGATACCAAATCACAGAAGAAAAAACAAGCTGTAGTGGCTCAAAACCACCTCTAGATGTCAGCATACTACAGGACAGCTTAGGAAATATGGAAGAAGTGTGTGTGTGGGGGGGGGGGTCAAGCTTGGACTGAACTAATTAGCACTAAAGGGGAGGGGAGGACAGATGGAGATACCAAATCACAGAAGTAAACAAGCTGTAGTGGCCCAAAACCACCTCTAGATGTCAGCATACTACAGGACAGATTAGGAAATATGGAAGAATTGGGGGGGGGGGTCAAGCTGGGACTAATTAGCACTAAAGAGGAGGGGAGGACAGAGGGAAATATGAAATCACAGAAGAAAAAACAAGCTGTAGTGGCTCAAAACCACCTCTAGATTTCAGCATACTACAGGACAGATTAGGAAATATGGAAAAAGTGTGTGTGTGTGTGTGTGTGGGGGGGGGGGGGGATGGGTCAAGCTGGGACTGAACTAGCACTAAAGAGGAGGGGAGGACAGAGGGAGATACCAAATCACAGAAGAAAAAACAAGCTGTAGTGGCTCAAAACCACCTCTAGATTTCAGCATACTACAGGACAGCTTAGGAAATATGGAAGAAGTGTGTGTGTGTGGGGGGGTTAAGCTTGGACTGAACTAATTAGCACCAAAGGGGAGGGGAGGACAGAGGGAGATACCAAATCACAGAAGTAAACAAGCTGTAGTGGCTCAAAACCACTTCTAGATGTCAGCATACTACAGGACAGCTTAGGAAATATGGAAGAAGTGTGTGTGTGTGGGGGGGGGGGGGGGGTCAAGCTTGGACTGAACTAATTAGCACTAAAGGGGAGGGGAGGACAGAGGGAGATACCAAATCACAGAAGTAAACAAGCTGTAGTGGCTCAAAACCACTTCTAGATGTCAGCATACTACAGGACAGCTTAGGAAATATGGAAGAAGTGTGTGTGTGTGGGGGGGGGGGGGTCAAGCTTGGACTGAACTAATTAGCACTAAAGGGGAGGGGAGGACAGAGGGAGATACCAAATCACAGAAGTAAACAAGCTGTAGTGGCCCAAAACCACCTCTAGATGTCAGCATACTACAGGACAGCTTAGGAAATATGGAAGAATTGGGGGGGGGGGGTCAAGCTGGGACTAATTAGCACTAAAGAGGAGGGGAGGACAGAGGGAAATACCAAATCACAGAACAATGAATGCCACCTTCAGCTGTCCTATGCCCAAAAAACACGCCAAAGTAGCTCATATCGCTTTTTGAGCGTTGAGCTTTGCACATATTTTTTTACCGCACATTTTGACACATCGTTGAGCTCTTCTCCACGCATAAAAAAACACGAATGCAACAAATACCACCTCCAGCTGTCCTATGCCCGGGAAAACGTGCCAAAGTAGCTCATGATGCTTTTTAGGTCGTTGAGCTTTGCGCATTTTATGATTGTGCGTTTTCATGTATTCATCGAGTGCTTTTCCATGTGGGGAAAACATACATCTGCTTGCCGCGCTTGGCGCGCCGCAACCAATGAATGCCACCGCAAGGTCTCCTATGCCCAAGAAACGCACCACAGTAGCTCATGTCGCTTTTTAAGTGTTGAGCTTTGCGCAGTTTTTTTGACCACGCGTTTTGAGGTATTCGTTGAGCTCTTTTCCACATCTGAAAACACGTGACTGCTTGTGGCGTTTGGCGTGCAGCAAACAACAAATGTCCTATGCATGAGGGCATGTGACCTGGTATGGTTCCGGAGGATGGGGGGGGGGGGGCTCGTCCCCCCCCCCCCCCCCCTCTTTCCTGACCTTCTGGGTTGAAAGCTCAGATAAGGGCCTGGTATGGATTGTGGATTGGGGGCACCCCAGGCCATTTTTTTTGCCAATTTTGTTATTGCCGGCAATGCTTGTTTTTACATTAAACTGTCAGCGGGGAAATCCACTGACACAGCTCATGACTCATTGGATGTTCAAATGGCTCATTTGGTGATCAAATACCACCAAAAAGAGCTCTATTTGTCGGAAAATATCAATTTTATTTGGGTACAGCGTCGCACGACTGCGCAATTGCCAGTTAAAGTAACGCAGTGCAGTGTCGCAAAAAATAACCTGGTCATTAAGGGGGTAAAACCTTCTGGTCCAGAAGTGGTTAAATGGCCTGAGAACTGGAAGTGACGTAATGGTGTCGCTCCGGTCCTCCAGGGGCATAGAGGTGAGCGGTGGCCATCTGAAAACTGGAAGTGACGTCATGGTGTCGCTCCAATCCTCCAAGGGCATAGAGATGAGCGCTGGCCATCGGAGAACTGGAAGTGACGTCATGGCGTGGCTCCGGTCCTCCAAGGGCATAGAGATGAGCGGTGGCAAGCTGAGAACTGGAAGTGACGTCATGGTGTCGCTCCGGTCCTCCAAGGTCATAGAGATGAGCAGTGGCCATCTGAGAACTGGAAGTGACATCATGGTGTCACTCCGGTCCTCCAGGGGCATAGAGATGAGCGGTGGCAATCTGAGATCTGGAAGTGACATCATGGTGTCGCTCCGATCCTCCAAGGGCATAGAGATGAGTTGTGGCCATCTGATAACTGGAAGTGACATCATAGTGTCGCTCCGGTCCTCCAGGGGCATAAAGATGAACGGTGGCCATCTGGAAACTGGAAGTGAGGTCATGGCGTCGCTCCGATCCTCCAAGGGCATAAAGATGAGCGGTGGCCATCTGAGAACTAGAAGTGACGTCATGGCGTTGCTCCGGTCCTCCAAGGGCATAGAGATGAGCGGTGGCAAGCTGAGAACTGGAAGTGAGGTCATGGTGTCGCTCCGGTCCTCCAAGGTCATAGAGATGAGCAGTGGCCATCTGAGAACTGGAAGTCACATCATGGTGTCACTCCGGTCCTCCAGGGGCATAGAGATGAGTGGTGGCCATCTGAGAACTGGAAGTGAGGTCATGGCATCGCTCCGGTCCTCAAAGGGCATAGAAATGAGCGGTGGCCATCTTGCCATCGCTTGTCTATATTGGGAGTTGGTGCCAAATTTTTTTCGGGGGCTCGGCAATCAGTAAAGTAAACCCAGCAGGGGGGATTCAACCCTTCCGCTGCTTCTAAAAGTGATCCCATGGCGAATCCATCGCGGGGGTCATTTTATCTGAAAGTCTGGTGCCTAAGGGAAAAGAAAATACCAGGGTTATGGCATTTAGTTGCAGCCATAACCTCGGTATTTAACATCAAACATATTACGTATTTTCCTAGTTAGGCGGTCGGCAAGTAAAAAAAAAAAAAAAAAAGATCGGAACTTCCTAAATTCCTGAAATCCGACCCTTCCACGGCGACGCATCCGAGGAGCTACGGCTATAGAAATGGCCGCGTGTTGAAAACATGACATTCCAGGACAAAACTGCGCAGGGACCGCGAGAGGCAGCAAGAGGAAAAAAAAAAAAAGATCTAACTGGCTGGACTGATAGCGGTGAACATGTGCACTTGGCGGCCGATGGCGCTCTTTAGTTAGTCAGCCGCCGCGGTAAATCCCTGAAGGCGCCCTACAGCTCCTCTATCTCATTGGGAAAGGCAGAGCTAATCAGTTTCTAACTCCCCCCGCTGCTTCTCCGAGACACAGGGAACAGCTTAGAGGTGAAAGACCAATGAGAACCTCTGGCGATGTTTCTCCCCCACCGCCACCACCGCCACCGCCGCCTCCTCCTGCTCATGAGAGCAATTATAGAAACAAGAGAAATGCAGATCCATTAATCCGTCAACGTGTCATCAAACTGGATGGCGCTTGCTTTTTTTTTTGTCATTGGTGCCTCTGAAAAAGAAGGTCTAGGTGGGCTTCTACGGTAAAGGCGAAGGGCGGCCAGGGTGGGCAAGTTACGATCCGCCAAGGCGGCCAATTTGGAGGACGGTTATCTAAAACGATATGTTTCGTTTTCAAAGCGAACACTGATAAGGAGGAGAAAACGTGACGAGTCAGAGAAGGTGACCTGCCACCGAGACCATTGACACTTAGACCAGGTTCAACTAGAAGTGACGTCATGGCGTTGCTCCGGTCATCCAAGGGAATAGAATCTGACAACTGGAAGTGACGTCATGGTGTCGCTTCGGTCCTCCAGTGCGAATATCCTAAGCAGCTGTTCACGGTTCAGCTGCAATTTAGATGCGGTTCAGGTGGGAATTTTCTGGAGCTGATGGCGACTGGCGCCTTTAACATTAACCGGTTGTTAAGATGCTGGCAGGGAAGCCAATCGCCGCGTCCTCAACAATGGATGACTCATCAGCTGTCAGCGGAGCTCCCCGCAGACAGCTAAATGTAAAGAAAGAAAAAAAGGTCTGGTATGGATTTTGAGGGGAACCCTCACTCCAAAATTAAAAAAAAAAGCCCCCCCCCCCAAATAAAATTGTGAAAAAAACAGCGTAGGGTTCCCCCCCCAATCCATAACAGATGCTAAGGTCTGGTATGGATTTGGAGGGGAAGCCTCACTCTAAAATGTAAAGAAAAATGCGTCACCCCCCCAAAACAAATTTTGAAAAAAACAGCGTAGGGTCCCCCCCAAATCCATAACAGACCCTAAGGTCTGGTATGGATTTTGAGGGGAACCCTCACTCCAAAATTGAAAAAATAAAGGCATCCCCCCCAAAAAATTATTGAGAAAAAAACAGAGTAGGGTTCCCCCAAATCCATAATGGGCCCTAAGGTCTGGTATGGATTTTGAGGGGAACCCTCACTTCAAAATTTAAAGAAAATTCGTCACCCCCCAAAAAAATTGTGAAAAAAACAGCGTAGGGTTCCCCCCCCAATCCATAACAGATGCTAAGGTCTGGTATGGATTTGGAGGGGAAGCCTCACTCTAAAATGTAAAGAAAAATGCGTCACCCCCCCAAAACAAATTTTGAAAAAAACAGCGTAGGGTCCCCCCCAAATCCATAACAGACCCTAAGGTCTGGTATGGATTTTGAGGGGAACCCTCACTCCAAAATTGAAAAAATAAAGGCATCCCCCCCAAAAAATTATTGAGAAAAAAACAGAGTAGGGTTCCCCCAAATCCATAATGGGCCCTAAGGTCTGGTATGGATTTTGAGGGGAACCCTCACTCCAGAATTTCAAAAAAAATGCACCCCCCCCCCAAATAAAATTGTGAAAAAAACAGCGTAGGGTCCCCCCCCCAAATCCATAACAGGCTCTAAGGTCTGGTATGGATTTGGAGGGGAACTTAATTTAAAGAAAAATGCGTCACCCCCCAAAACAAATTTTGAAAAAAACAGCGTAGGGTCCCTCCCAAATCCATAACGGGCCCTAAGGTCCGGTATGAATTTTGAGGGGAACCCTCACTCCAAACTTTAAAAAAAAGGCGCCCTCCCCAAAAAAATTGTGAAAAAAACAGCATAGGGTCCCCCCAAATCCATAACGGGCCCTAAGGTCTGGTATAGATTTTGAGGGGAACCCTCACCCCAAAATTAAAAAAAAGGCATCCCCCAAAAAATTGTGAAAAAAACAGTGTAGGGCCCCCCCCCCCAAATCCATAACAGGCCCTAAGGTCTGGTGTGGATTCTGAGGGGAACCCTCACTCCAAAATTTAAAAAAAACAAGGCGCCCCCCAAAAAAAAAATAAATAGTGAAAAAAAAACAACGTAGGGTGCCCCCCAAATCCATAACGGGTCCTAAGGTCTGGTATGGATTTTGAGGGGAACTCTCACCCCAAAATTGAAAAAAAAAACAAGACGCCCCCCCAAAAAAATTGTGAAAAAAAAAACAGCGTAGGGTCCCCCCCAAATCCATAATGGGCCCTAAGGTCTGGTATGGATTTTGAGGGGAACTCTCACCTCAATTTTTTTTTAAAAAAGGCGTCCCCCCAAAAAAATTGTGAAAAAAACAGCATAGGGTCCCCCCCCCCAAATCCATAAAAGACCCTAATGTCTTGTATGGATTTTAAGGGGAACCCTCCAAAATTTAAAAAAAAATTTTTTGGGAAAAAAACAGCGTAGGGTCCCCCTCAAAATACATAACAGGCCCTCAGGTCTGGTATTAATTTGGAGGGGAACCCTCACTCCAAAATAAAATAAAAAAATTGTGAAAAAAACAGCATAGGGTTCCCCCCCCCCCCAAATCCATAACGGGCCCTATGGTCTGGTATAAATTTTGAGGGGAACCCTCACTCCAAAATTTAAAAAAAACGGTGCCCCCCCCCTGAAAATTTTTTTTTTAAAAAAAAACAGTGTAGGGTCCCCCCCAAATCCATAACAGACCCTAATGTCTGGTGTGGATTTTGAGGGGAACCCTCACTCCAAAATGTAAAAAGAAAAAAATGTGAAAAGAACAGCATAGGGTCCCCCCCCAAATCCATAACGGGCCCTAAGGTCTGGTATAGATTTTGAGGGAAACCCTCACCCCAAAATTAAAAAAAAAGGCATCCCCCCCCAAAAAAATTGTGAAAAAAACAGCGTAGGGTCCCCCCCAAATACATATCAGGCCCTAAGGTCTGGTATGGATTTTGAGGGGAACCCTCGCTCCAAAATTGAAAAAAAAAGGCCTCCCCCAATATAGTGAGAAAAAAACAGCGTGGGGTCCCCCCCAAATCCATAATGGGGCTTAAGGTCTGGTATGGATTTTGAGGGGAACTCTCACCCCAAAATTAGAAAAAAAAAAGGCGTGGGGTCCCCCCAAAAATCCATATCAGATCAGGCCAGGAAAGGGGGGGGGACAAGTGAGCGCCCCGCCCCCCCTCCCTGAACCATACCAAGCCACATATCCTCAACATGTGGTGGGTGCTTTAGGGCCCGCCCCAAAAAGGCCTCTTCCCCACAACCCTGGGCGGTGGTTGTGGGGGTCTGCAGGCAGGGGGCTTATCGGAATCTGCCCTTTAAAAAGGGGGCCCGCAGATACCCCCCCATGTGAATGAGTAGGAGTAAAAACACAGACGCATTTTTTAATAATTCCTTTATTAAAAATAAAAAAACAAAGTCCCCCGATGTAGATCCATCCTCAATCACAGCGCCCGCCGCACCGCTGGACCTGAAAAAAGAAACAAAAAAAGAACCGCTCACGCCAGAGTCTCCCGCCATCTGCCTGCTCCCCCGTGATAGTTCTTAGAAAGGTAAGGGGCGGGGCCACCCGGCATAGCGGCCACACCTGAGCGTAGCAGGAATTCGCATTCCCATGCACGTTGTTTTTCGCGTTCTCTTTAATGGGCTGTCCTACGCGCGGCAAACTCCCCAAAGTAGCTCCAGAACTTTTTCGTTTGCGGTTCATCGGGTGTTTTCTCATCGCGCATTTTGCCGCATTTCTAGCACATTTTGCTTTTGCGGCAAACGACAAACAACCACCAGTCCTCCTGTAGGGGGCCCAGGCACACAGGGGGACCCCCAACAACACAGGGAATCAGTGCAATCGGGCGGAGGGGCAATAACAGAAGGAAGCCCTGTGCGGCTCTCTGCAGCAGCTGAAAGACAGTTTCTCCCCCCTCCTGCCAGCTTTCAGCTGTTGCAGGGAGAGACACAGACACAGGGCATCGTTCCTGTAATTGCTTCTCCAACACCGATCCCCCCTCCCTGTTCTGCCTGCTTCTGATCCCCCTTCCTGTGTGCCCCCCCCCCCCCTTTCACTGTGCCAATCCCCTCCCGCAGCACTACAGGCTTCCCTGTCCTGCAAAAAAAAAAAAAAAGACAAATTGTAAACAAAAAATAATCTTTAAACATTGTAGTGAATCATTTGAAAAAATTGTAAAATAAAATAATTGTAAAAATTTGTAACATTTAAAAAAAAAAAAAAAAAAAAAATATATATATATATATATATATATATATATATATATATATATATATATTTTTATGTAAAATATATATATATATATATATATATATATATTTTTTTTTTTTATGTAAAAAAATTATTTAAAACGGGCTAATTCCCCCGGGTTCTCTGTGATGTTTGTGTCCGCTAATAATGATTTTAATGTATTTTTAGTGAAAATATTGTTTTTTAGCTTGTTTTTTTTTAGTTTATTGTTTATTTAGTGAAAATATTGTTTTGATATATTCAGGGGGGAGGGGCCTGGCCAGGTAGGCTGTACGGGGCCCACCGTGATTTCTAACAGCAGCCCTGCAGAGGAGGTCTAGCGCTAGAATTATTAAAAAATATATTTATATATATATATTTTTTTTTTTTTTTTTATTAAAAAATTGGCTAATTTACACAGGTTCTCTGTGATGTTTGTGTCCACTAATAATGATTTTAGAGTATTTTTAGTGAAAATATTATTTTTTTTTTTTTAGTTTATTGTTTATTTAGTGGAAATATTGTTTTGATATATTCAGGGGGGAGGGGCCCTGCCAGGTAGTCTGTACGGTGCCCCATGATTTCTTACCAGAAGCCCTGCAGAGGAGGTCTGGCGCTAGAATTATTTCTCTCGCTCTAACGTACGCGATGATACCTCACACGTGGTGCGAATGCCGTTTACATACGAGTTCGCTTCTTCGCGTGAGCACGTAGGGATGGGGGGCGCTGTAAGGTTTTTTTTTTTTTGGGGGGGGGGGGGGTTGGGGTTTTTTTTTTTGGGGGGGGGGGGGTTTTGTTTTTTTTTTTTATTTATTTTTTGTTTTTACACTGTCCCTTTGATTATTATTATTATTATTCTTTTTTTTTGATCATTTCGATCTGGTCTCTTTTTGCCTCTGTGGCCAGCCAGCCGCACCGTCTGATCGATCGTTTCAAGTACACCTACACAGGTTGAACTGGATGGACTATTGTCTTTTTTCAACCTTCCGGTAAAAACAGTAAGGACGAGAAACACCGGGGAGCGGGGGGAGAGGAGGGGACATCCCCACTCGCTGCTTCAGAAAGCAATCCAGCAGCTAATGAGATGCTTGGATCGCTTTCATGAAAACGCAAGGCGCCGGGTGAAAAAGAAAAGTACGGGGTTATGACTGATGGCTTCATCCCCGGGAAACCACTTTAGTATATCTACATATTGTGGTTAGCAAGTGGTTAATGGAGACAACCAATTAGCATGTCACTAATAAAGACGTTATTGGAGTTCCCTATTTATAGCCTCCCGACACTTCATCATTTTTAAAGTGCTTTTACCGGGGGAAGGGAAATGACAAGAAGGGGCATGAATGGAGGGGAGGGGCTGAGCTAAGCTATTAACCAAGATTTTCCCCCTTAATGACCAGGCCATTTTTTTTGCGATTCAGCACTGCGTTACTTTAACTGACAATTGCACGGTCATGCGACGCTGTACCCAAATAAAATTGATGTCCTTTTTTCTCCCACAAATAGAGCTTTCTTTTGGTGGTATTTTTATTTATTTATTTATTTTGCGCTATAAACAAAAAAAGAGCCACAATTCTGAAAAAAAATAATATTTTTCACATTCTGCTATATAACATTCCCAATAAAAAAAAATAAAAAAAAATCAATTTTTTCATCATTTTAGGCCAATTTGTATTCTGCTACATATTTTTGTTAAAAAAAAAAAAAAAAAATCACAATAAGCGTTTTGATTGGTTTGCGCAAAAGTTATCGCGTCTACAAACTATGGGAAAGATTTTTGTCATTTTTAATTTTTTTTTTTTTTTACTAGTAATGGCGGCAATCTGCGATTTTTTGCGGGACTGCGACATTGCGGCGGACAGATCGGACCCCTAACTGACATTTTCGATACTTTTGGGGGGACCAGTGACATTACTACAGTAATCAGTGCTATAAATATGCACTGTCACTGTACTAATGATATAAATGAAGGAATTGGTCGCACACCACCAGGAAATTGAGTGAAGAAGAAGATCTTTATTGTACATGCAAAGGTACAAGGTACAGCATGATGGATATGGTAGACGCGTTTCACACCAATTCCAGGTGCTTGTTCACTACTGTAATAATGACACTGGCAGGAAAGGAGTTAATCCAGGGGCGATCAAAGGGTTAAATGTGAGCCTAGGGGGTGCTTTCTAACTGTGGGGGGGGGGACTTGTGAAATCAGCACAGAGACCTGTGTTCCTAAATAGGAGGATCGCAGGCACTCTGTGTTGATAGCTAAGAGAACAAAGGTCTGCCAGGAAGAGCAGACCGCCGTTCTCTCTTCACGGGGAGTGGTCGCGGTTTCCCAGCGGATCGGCTCCCCCGCTGGTGTGTGAGTGCATGTGCGCCCCCAGGATCGCTCACCCGCAAGCCGCCATACAGGTACGGCGATTCACAGGAACCTGCCACCGTATATCGATGGCGGCTGGTCGGCAGGTGGTTAATAAATGCTTAGCAGCGTTATCCTGTCTCTTCCATCTCACATTCCTGTAATCTCAGTGGATCAGCGATTAATACTCCTGCCTTGCAGCACTGGGGTCTCAGGGTCCATTACCAACCAGGACGTTAGCTGCATGGAGTTTGCATGGTGGTTGTTTGAGTTTCCTCCCACAATACCCAGAGTAGGGGTGCTTACACTCGCCTCACCACCATGATAACATAGGCTCCTCGTTGGTACTTGGGATGGGGGGGGGGGGTCCCTAGTTAGTGCAGTTGGTAGAGCGATTGTTTGGGCAGCCCCAGCTTGGCGAAATGCAACCCTTGGTTTATAGCTGGACCTCCCCTTCTATAGGCCCGGGGACAGGGCCGTCTTTAATATTGATTGGACCCTGGGCAAACATTTTCTTGGGCCCTCTTGAATCCACTTATCAACTATTTGCGGGCAATGCGGGCTCAAGGGGCAGCTGCTTTGGGCCCCACAACAATGACTGGGCCCGGGGCAGCTGCCCCTTTTGCCCTGCGTTAAAGACAGCCCTGCCTGGGGAGACGAAGGCCAAGGAAAATTCCAAGCTCTACCCAGAGGTGAGCCAGCACTTTACACTGGAGATCCTCGGATGTCCCCCGCCATCATTCTGCATAGAAAGACCATTGCTCTATATATGGAAGCAGCAGCCTCTCTGCAGTGGTCTGACCCCCCCCCCCTCCTTTGTTCTCTCCACTCAGCAAAACTTACAGAATGCTCCCTGCTCATAGGACAGCTCTGACTGACAAAGAACATGTAGGACTGCTGCAGAGAGGCTGCTGCTTCCACACAAAGAGCTGCAATCCTCCCTCTGCAGCATTCACACAGACATGACGATTAATCCCTGTAGTGTATCTAATATGTTAATTTTTTTTTTATTCTTTTTATTGTCAGCACCATCTTGTGGCCATAATGCAGTATTTTCCCTGAAATACCTCAATCAAATTAGAATTGAAACTGAAGTTCCACATTATGGCCACTAGATGGCGCTCTTATAAGAAAATAAACATCATAGACACGTTATGGCCACTAGATGGCGCTATCATAGGAAATAAACATCATAGACACATTATGGCCACTAGATGGCGCTATCATAGGAAATAAACATCATAGACACATTATGGCCACTAGATGGCGCTATTATAGGAAATAAACATCATAGACACGTTATGGCCACTAGATGGCGCTATCATAGGAAAAAAACATCATAGACACATTATGGCCACTAGATGGCGCTATCATAGGAAAAAAACATCATAGACACATTATGGCCACTAGATGGCGCTATCATAGGAAAAAAAACATCATGGACACATTATGGCCACTAGATGGCGCTATCATAGGAAAAAAAAACCATCATGGACACATTATGGCCACTAGATGGCGCTATCATAGGAAACAAAAACATCATGGACACATTATGGCCACTAGATAGAGCTATCATAGGAAAAAAAACATCATGGACACATTATGGCCACTAGATGGAGCTATCATAGGAAAAAAACATCATGGACACATTATGGCCACTAGATGGAGCTATCATAGGAAATAAACATCATGGACACATTATGGCCACTAGATGGCGCTATCATAGGAAACAAAAACATCATAGACACATTATGGCCACTAGATGGCGCTATCATAGGAAAAAAAACATCATAGACACATTATGGTCACTAGATGGCGCTATCATAGGAAAAAAAAACATCATGGACACATTATGGCCACTAGATGGCGCTATCATGGGAAAAAAACATCATAGACACATTATGGCCACTAGATGGCGCTATCATAGGAAAAAAAACATCATGGACACATTATGGCCACTAGATGGCGCTATCATAGGAAATAAACATCATGGACACATTATGGCCACTAGATGGAGCTATCATAGGAAATAAACATCATAGACACATGATGGGGATTATTTGAAAGCTGACACATTCAGACTTATTTTTTATAGACCCGCCCCTTACAGTTATACTGCACTAGGACTCTGCACACACATCTTTTTTTAAATGAGAGCTCCATCTAGTGGCCATAGTGCGATAGTTCACCAACTGAGGTATTTCAGGAAAGTACTGCATTATGGCCACTACATGGTGCTATATTTTCTAGGAAATAAACATATTAGACACACAGCTGACACACAGCTTTTTAAATGAGGACTCCATCTAGTGGCCATAGTGGGATATTTCACCATCTGAGGTATTTCAGGAAAGTACTGCATTATTGCCAATAAATGGCGCTATCATAGGAAATAAACATATTAGACACATTACGGGGACTATTCATGACGGCAATGCGAATGCTGGCACATTCAGACAGCATTTTTTTTTTTTTTATATATAGATCCCCCCCCCCCCCTACAGCTATACTGCAGCTGGACTCTTTTGAATGAGAGCTCCATCTAGTGGCCATAGTGCGATATTTCACTGATTGAGGTAATTCAGGAAAGTACTACATTATGGCCACTAGCTGGTGCTATCAATCATAGGAAATAAACATATTAGACACATTATGGGTTTTTTTTTTTTTTTTAAAGCTGACACACAGCTTTTTAAATGAGAGCTCCATCTAGTGGCCATAGTGCGATAATTAACTGATTGAGGTATTTCAGGAAATCACTGCATTATGGCCACTAGATGAGACTATCAATCATAAGAAATAGGCATATTAGACACATTATTGTTTATTTTTTGAAAGCTGGCACACAGCTTTCTAAATGGGAGCTCCATTTAGTGGCAATAGTGCAATATTTCACTTATTGGGGTATTTCAGGAAAGTACTGCATTATGGCCACTACGTGGTGCTATATTTTCTAGGAAATAAACATATTAGACACACAGCTGACACACAGCTTTTTAAATGAGGACTCCATCTAGTGGCCATAGTGGGATATTTCACCATTTGAGGTATTTCAGGAAAGTACTGCATTATTGCCAATAAATGGCGCTATCATAGGAAATAAACATATTAGACACATTACGGGGATTATTCATGACGGCAATGCGAATGCTGGCACATTCAGACAGCATTTTTTTTTTTTTATATATAGATCCCCCCCCCCCCTACAGCTATACTGCAGCTGGACTCTTTTGAATGAGAGCTCCATCTAGTGGCCATAGTGCGATATTTCACTGATTGAGGTAATTCAGGAAAGTACTACATTATGGCCACTAGCTGGTGCTATCAATCATAGGAAATAAACATATTAGACTAATTATGGGTTTTTTTTTTTTTTAAAGCTGACACACAGCTTTTTAAATGAGCGCTCCATCTAGTGGCCATAGTGCGATAATTAACTGATTGAGGTATTTCAGGAAATCACTACATTATGGCCACTAGATGAGACTATCAATCATAAGAAATAGGCATATTAGACACATTATTGTTTATTTTTTGAAAGCTGGCACACAGCTTTCTAAATGGGAGCTCCATTTAGTGGCCATAGTGCAATATTTCACTTATTGGGGTATTTCAGGAAAGTACTGAATTATGGCCACTAGATGGGGCTATAATTTATAGGAAATAAACATATTAGACACATTACAGGGATTATTCATGATGGCAATGCAAATGCTGGCGCATTCAAATAGCATTTTTTTTTTTATAGACCCCCACCCCCTACAGTTATACTGCAGCTGGACTCTTTTAATGAGAGCTCCATCTAGTGGCCATAATGCAATATTTCACCGAGATATTTCAGAAAAGTACTGCATTATGGCCACTAGATGGGACTATCAATCATAGGAAATAAACATATTGGACAAATTATGTGTTTTTTTTTTTAGAAAGCAGACACACAGCTTTTTATATGAGAGCTCCATCTAGTGGCCACTGTGCCATAATTTACTGATTGAGATATTTCAGGAAAGTTCTGCATTATGGCCACTATGCTATCAATCTTAGGAAATAAACATATTAGACACATTATAGGGATTTTTTGAATGCTGACACGCAGCTTTTTAAATGAGAGCTCCATCTAGTGGCAATAGTGCGATACTTCACTGATTGAGGTATTTCAGGAAAGTACTGAATTATGGCCACTAGATGGCGCTATCAATCATAGGAAATAGGTATATTAGACACATTATGGGGATTTTTCGAACGCTGACACACAGCTTTTTAAATGAGAGCTCCATCTAGTGGGCATAGTGTGATATTTCACTGATCGAGGTATTTCAAGAAAGTACTGCATTATGGCCACTAGATGGCGCGATCAATCATAAGGAATAAACATAATAGACACATTATGGTTTTGTTTTTTTTTTTGAATGCTGACACACAGCTTTCTTTTTTTTTAAACAGTGAGTTTATTGAGAAAAAAAAAAGGTTCAGAATAACAACAAACAATAACATGAACTGTGCAAACAAATACATTCAGAACAATACGTGGCTGCATACTTACAAATAAGTATAAGAAATTAAAAATGCAAATGTAAGAGGACCTTACGCAGATACAGAAGAGTGCCCACAAGGGATCTCTAGTGCAAGTACCGAGTATGTTAAGTACAAGTATCTGAGCTTGGAGGCCAGACACACAGCTTTCTAAATGAGAGCTTCATCTAGTGGTCATAGTATGATATTTCACTGATTGAGGTTTTTCATGAAAGTACTGCATTATTCCCACTAGATGGCGCTATCAATCATAGGAAATAAATATATTAGACACACTATGGGGATTTTTTGAAAGCTGACACACAGCTTTATAAATGATAGCTCCATCTAGTGGCTATAGTGCAATACTTCACTGATTGAGGTATTTCAAGACTATGGCCACTAGATGGCGATATCAATCATAGGAAATAAACATATTAGACACATTATGGGGATTTTTTTGAAAGCTGACGCAAAGCTTTTTAAATGTGAGCTCCATCTAGAGGCCATAGTGTGATATTTCACTGATTGAGGTATTTCAGGAAAGTACTGACTTATGGTCACTAGATGGTGCTATCAATCATAGGAAATAAATATATTAGATACATTATGGGGATAATTCGTGACAGCGAATGCTGACACCTACAAACAACACTTTTTTTTTATAGACCCCACCCCCTTATGGTTTTGCTGCACCTGGACTCTGCACACAGGTTTCACTAATTTATGTATTTCAGGAAAGTACTGCATTATGGCCACTAGTTGGCACTATCAATCATAGGAAATAAACATATTAGACACAATATGTTTTTTTTTTTTTTAAAAGCTGGCACACAGCTTTTTAAATGAGAGCTCCATCTAGTGGCCATAGTGCGATATTTCACTGATTGAGGTATTTCAGAAAAGTACTGCATTATGACCACTAGATAGGGCTATTAATAATACGAAATAAACATATTTGACACATTATGGGTTTTTTTTGAAAGCTGACACACAGCTTTTGAAATGAGAGCTCCATCTAGTGTCCATAGTGTGATATCTCACTGATTGAGGTATTTCAGGAAAGTACTGCATTATGACCACTAGATGGCGCTATCTATCATAGGAAGTTAACATATTAGAAACATTATGGCGATTACTCGTGACAGCGAATGCTGACACCTCCAGACAGCACTTTTTTTTATAGACCCCCCTCCCCCCCCCCCCCCCCCTTAGGATTTTGCTGCACCTGGACTCTACACGCAGCTTTTTAAATGAGAGTGTTATTGTCCTTTAAGAACAACCAGAGCTTATCCGCCCTCCTTCCCCCGCTAACATAAACGATTGTGCGCAGCTTGCATGCTAATTTCTTAATCGTCATTAAAAAAAAATGGCGGTGAGCTTGTGCGTAGACGCATGACCGTCCCTCGGTGTCCATGGCCAGCCGCAGTCATCCTTCTAAAGAGCAGCGCTCACATCAGGACGGGTCAGGAATAGAATTACCGGCGGTCCCAAGGTGGATTGAAATTTTTTTTCTCCGATTTTGCTGAACTGCGAACCTCCACGAGCCACAGGGGAGCGCACAGCGGCGTGCTGCTGGAGTGCGTCTGGCCGCAGAGGGTTCGGGGGAAGATTGAGAGAATTAGAGCAAAACTGTGTCCAGTGACCTGATTTATGTAGAAGACACAGGAGGGGAAATAGAGATCTGATCGCAGCAGAAGGACGCGGGCGGAAACGAGCGTCCCTGACACAGAAAACCAGAGCGCTCGTCACCCACGCAAAGAGAGGAGCGCGCAGCGGAGCGCACCGGGAAGACGCTCAGCGGTGCAGCATGACAGGAGGCGCTGATGGAAATGGCTGATAGCTGGAAGCAGATGTGGGAATGTCTGCAGGGTGGGTCGGGCTGAGCACAATAGCGTGCGTTCGAATCTCAAGCCTACCGCAGTGCGGTGCAGCGCCACGACTTGAGTGCAAAGTGCTGCTTGGTTGTGCATTTCTGTAGAGTATTGGAAGAATGAGAGCCCCACCACAACTGGACCATTCCAGTAGGTTTTTATTTTTATTCAACACAATATAAAGGCAGAAATCCAACGCGTTTCAGGGACTCACAGCTCCCTTCATCAGGGCTTGTATGCTGATAAATGCAAATAGCGCCTTTTTTTGCGGGGCGTTCTTGCAGTGTCAGACTTCTCCTGATCATTGAGAAGTCCAGTGGGATTTTTTTTTGCTATTAAACTGAATAGAAAGGTAGAATGCCAACATGTTTCGGGGACTCACGGCTCTCTTCGTCAGGACTTGTATGCTAAGAGATGCAAATAGCACCTTTATTTTGGTGTCCTTGCGGCACCAGACTCCTCCCTCTCATTTAAATGTCCATTGGGATTTGTATTCCTTTTTTTGCTATTAAAGTGAATAGAAATGTAGAACGCCAACATGTTTCGGGGACTCGCAGCTCTCTTCATCAGGACTTGTATGTTGTTTTTTGGGGGGCATTCTTGCAGTGTCAGACTTCTCCTGATCATTGAGAAATCCAGTGGGATTTTGTTTTTGCTATTAAACTGAATAGAAAGGTAAAATGCCAATATGTTTCAGGGACTCACAGCTCCCTTTGTCAAGGCTTGTATGCTAATGGATGCAAACAGCACCTTTATTTTGGCATCCTTGCAGTGCCAGACTCCCCCCTATCATTGGAAAGTCCATTGAGATTTGTTTTCTTTCTTGCTATTAAACTGAATAGAAATGTAGAATGCCAACATGTTTCAGGGACTCACAGCTCCCTTAATCAGGACTTGTATGCTGATGGGTGAAAATAGCGCATTTTTTTAGGGCTTCCTTGCAGTGTCAGACTTCTCCTGATCATTGATAGGTCCAGTGGGGTTTTTTTTTGCTATTAAACTGAATAGAAAGATAGAACGCCAACATGTTTTGGGGACTCACAGCTCCCTTTGTCAAGGCTTGTATGCTGATGGGTGCAAGTAGCTCCTTTTTTTTGGTGTCCCTCCCTAGCATTGAGAACTTGTATGCTAATGGGTGCCAGTAGCGCCTTTTTTTGGGGGGGGCGTTCTTGGAGTCCAGTGGGATTTATTTTTTGCTATTAAACTAAATAGAATGCCAACATGTTTTGGGGGCTCACAACTCCCTTTGTCAAGGCTTATATGCTAATGGTTGCAAATAGCACCTTTATTTTGGTGTCCTTGCAGCACCAGACTCCTCCCTATTATTGAAAAGTCAATTTGGATTTGTTTTCTTTTTTGATGT
The DNA here is from genome assembly GCF_965119305.1 of Pelophylax lessonae. Taxonomy (NCBI): domain Eukaryota; kingdom Metazoa; phylum Chordata; class Amphibia; order Anura; family Ranidae; genus Pelophylax; species Pelophylax lessonae. The sequence continues at coordinate 14,594,639 of NC_138776.1, read as the reverse complement.
TAAACTGAATAGAAATGAAAGAAGCCAACATGTTTCGGGGACTCACAGCTCCCTTCGTCAGGACTTGTATGCTGATGAGTGCAAATAGCCCCTTTTTTGGGGGGCGTTCTTGCAGTGTCAGACTTCTCCTGATCATTCATTGAGAAGTCCAGTGGGATTTTTTTTTTGCTATTAAACTGAATAGAAAGGAAGTATGCCAACGTGTTTCAGGGACTCACAACTCCCTTTGTCAAGGCTTGAATGCTAATGGGTGCAAATAGCACCTTTATTTTGTTGTCCCTCCCTATCATTGAGAAGTCCATTGAGATTTGTTTTCTTTTTTTGCTATTAATCTGAATAAAAATGTAGAACATCAATGTGTTTCGGGGACTCAACTCCCTTCATCATCAGGGCATATATGCTGATGGGTGCAAATAGCACCTTTTTTTTTGGTGTACTTGCAGTGCCAGACTTCTCTGAATCATTGAAAAGTCCAGTGGGATTATTTTTTTTTTGCTATTAAGCTGAATAGAAAGGTAGAACGCCAACATGTTTCGGGGACTCACAGCTGCCTTCATCAGAACTTGTATGCTAATGGGTGCAAACATCGCCTTTTTTTTTTTTTTTTGGGTGTTCTTGCGGTGTCAGACTTCTCCTGTTCATTGAGAAGTCCAGTGGGATATTTTTTTTTCTATTAAACTGAATAGAAAGTTAGTATGCCAACATGTTTCAGGGACTCACAGCTCGCTTCATCAGGACTTGTAAGCTAATGGGTGCAAATAGAGCCCTTTTTTTTTTGGGTGTTCTGGCAGTGTCAGACTTCTCCTGATCATTGTGAAGTCCAATGGGATTTTTTTGTTATCAAAGGTACAAAAAGCACCTTTTTTGTGTTCTTGCAGTGGGATTTTTTTGCTATTAAACTGAATATAAAGGTAGAAGGCCAACGCATTTTGGGGGAATAACAACTTCCTTCATCAGGGCCTGTATGCTGAAGCGGGCAGTCTTGAAGCATCAGACTCCTCCCTAACATTGAGAATCTCAGGCACGCAGGAGTTCTTTTGCAGAGCAGTGAAAGAATGAGAGCGCCGCCACAACTGGGTCATTCCTGTGGGTTTTATTTTTAAATAAACACAATATAAAGGTAGAAGTCCAACACATTTCGGGGACTCACAACTCTCTTCATCAGGACTTGTATGCTGATGGATGGAAACAGCATCTTTTGTGGTGTTCTTGCAGTAACAGACTCCTCCCATATGTTGAGAAGTCCAGTAGGTTTTCTTTTGCTGTTAAACTAAATAGAGAGCTAGAACACCAACGCGTTTCAGGGAGTCACAACTCCCTTCATCAGGACTTCTATTCTGAAGTCGGAGATCTTGCAGCGCCAGACTCCAATGTTGAGAAACTCTGCCACACAAGAGATTTTCTGTAGAGTTCTGGAAGAATGAGAGCATCACCACAACTAAGCCATTCCAGTATTTTTTTTTTAATTAAACACAATATAAAGGTAGAAGTCCAACGTGTTTCGGGGACTCGCAACTCCCTTCATCCGGGCTTGTATGCGGATGATGGCATTCTTGAAGTGCAAGACTCCTCCCAAAAGGTGGGAATCTCTGTCACACAGAAGTTCTTCTGTAGAGTATTGGAAAAATGAGAGCGCCACTACAACTGGATCATTCCAGTAGGTTTAATTAAACACAATATTAAAACGAGTTTCGAGGACTCGCAACTCCCTTCATCAGGACTTGTATTGTACTTGCACATAGCAACATTTTTAGCATTCTTGCAGTGCCAGACTCCTCCCAATTGTTAAAAATCTCTGCTACACAGGAGTTCTTCAGTAGAGTAATAGAAGAATGAGAGCCCTACTATAATTGAATAAGTACAGTAGTATTTTTTGCTACTGAACACGATATAAAAGGTAAAATCCAATGCGTTTCGGGGACTCACAACTCCTTTCATCAGGGCTTGTATACTAATGCTGGCATTCTTCTAGCACCAGACCCTTACCAAACATAGGGAATCTCTGCCACACAGGAGTTCCTCTGTAGAGTTTTAGAAGAATGAGAGCGCCACCACAACTCAATTAGTCCAGTGGGAGCATTTTTCTTTTTTTTTTTGCTACTAGAAAGGTTGAAGTCCAACGCTTTTCGAGGACTCACAACTCCCTTCCTCAGGACTTGTATCCTGATGGGTGGTAATATCTCCTTTTTTGGCATTCTTGCAGCACCAGAGTCCTCCCAAACTTTGATAATTTCTGCCACAATAATTTCTAATACTACTAATAATAATAATAATAATTTCGAATACTTCTGTTCAGTATTAAAATAATGAGAGTGCCACCACAATTGGATAAGTGGAGTAGGATTTTTTTTTCTATTGAACTCAAAAGAAAGGTAGAGGTCCAACACATTTCGAGAGCTTACAACCCCCTTCATCAGGGCTTGAATGCTGATGTTGGTGTTCTTGCAGTGCCAGAATCCCCCCAGATAATGAAAATCTCTGCCAAACAGGAGTTCTTCTGTTGAGTATTAGAAAAATGAGGGCACCACCACAATTGGATAAGTGGAGTAGGATTTTTTTTTCTTTTGAACTAAAAAGAAAGGTAGAAGTCCAACACATTTCAAGGGCTTACAACCCCCTTCATCAGGGCTTGTATGCTGATGTTGGTGTTCTTGCAGTGCCAGAACCCCCCCCCAGATAATGAGAATCTCTGCCACACAGGAGTTCTTCTGTTAAGTATTAGAAGAATGAGAGTGCCACCACAATTGGATAAGTCCAGAAGGATTTTTTTTTCTATTGAACTCAAAAGAAAGGTAGAAGTCCAACGTTTTTCGAGAGCTTACAACCCCCTTCATCAGGGCGTTCTTGCAGTGCCAGAATCCCCCCAGATAATGAGAATCTCTGCCACACAGGAGTTCTTCTGTTGAGTATTCGAAGAATGAGAGCGCCACCACAATTGGATAAGTCCAGTAGGATTTTTCTTTTTCTATTGAACTCAAAAGAAAGGTAGAAGTCCAACATGTTTCGAGGGCTTAAAACCCCCTTGATCAGGGCTTGTATTCTGATGTTGGTGTTCTTGCAGTGCCAGAATCCCCCCAGATAATGAAAATCTCTGCCACAAAGGAGTTCTTCTGTTGAGCATTAGAAGAATGAGAGCGCCACAACAATTGGATAAGTGGAGAAGGATTTTTTTTTTCTTTTGAACTAAAAAGAAAGGTAGAAGTCCAACACATTTCGAGAGCTTACAACCCCGTTCATCAGTGCTTGTATGCTGATGTTTGTGTTCTTGCAGTGCCAGAATCTCCCCAGATAATGAGAATCTCTGCCACACAGGAGTTCTGTAGAGTATTAAAAGAATGAGAGCACCACCACAATTATATAATTCCAGTAGAGTTCTTTTTATTAAACACAATATAAAGACAGAAGTCCAGCATGTTTCAGGGACTCAACTCCCTTCATCAGGACTTGTATGCTGATGGGTGCAAATACCATCTTTTTTGGCGTTCTTGCAGTGGTAGACTGCTCCCAAATATTGATTGTAGATTAGTATCCTCAAAGGGTGGTACAGTGGATACAGAGATTGATAACAGAGTGCTACATTCTAATACCTACATCCTCCCAAACATTGTTAATCTCTACCACACACTCTTTTGGAGAGTATTAGAAGAATGAGAGCGCCGCCACAATTGGATAATTCCAGTAGGATTTGCTTTTTGCCTTTAAACCCAATAGAAAGGTAGAAAGTCAATGCGTTTCAGGGATTTACAACTCCCTTCCTCAGGGCTTATATGCTGATGTTGGCATTTTTCAGCTCCAGACTCCTCCAAAAATGTTGATAATCTCTGCCACAGAGGAGTTCTTCTATAGAGTACGAGAAGAATGAGAACCCCACCACAATTGGATCATTCCAGTAGAGTTCTTTTTATTAAATACAATATAAAGGTAGAAATCCAACACGTTTCAGGGGCTCACAATTCTCTTTATCAGGGCTTGTATGCTGACGGGTGCCAAAAACACGCATCCAAAATTGAAATACATAGCAATGCAATGAAAATGTGCAAAGAGCAGTGCACCACGGTGCTGAGCACTCCTGACAAGAGTAGGGGGTTGCTGGTTGGTTATGTGCCTCTTACTGTACTGTACTGTAAAGTATTGGAAGAATGAGAGCGTCACCACACTTTGATACATCCAGTATTTTTTTATTTTTTAATATTAAAGGATTAGTTCACCTTAACCTCTTACCTGCCGGGCACTTTCACCCCCTTCCTGCCCAGGCCAATTTTCCCATTTCAGCGCTGTCACACTTTGACTGACAATTGTGCAGTTATGCAACACTGTACCAATATGATATTTTTATCATTTTCTTCACATAAATAGAGCTTTCTTTTGGTAGTATTTAATCTCTGCTGGGGTTTTTAGTTTTTGCTAATCAAACGAAAAAATACTAAAAATTTAGAGAAAAAAAAAATGTTTTTCCAACTTTGTTAAAATTTTTTGCAAACAGGTAATTTTTCTCCTTCACGGATGTGCGCTGATGGGCACTGATGAGGCGGCACTGGTGGGCACAGATGAGGAGGCACTGATGAGCACTGATAGGCGGTACTGAAGGGCACTGAAAGGTGGCACTGATAGGCAGCATTAATGGGCAGTGATAGGTGACACTGATGAGGAGGCACTGATGGGCACTGATTGGCAGCACTGATGGGCACTAATAGGCAGCACTGATGGGCAGTGAGAGGGGGCACTGATAGGCAGCACTAATGGGAAGTGATAGGTGACACTGATGGGGAGGCACTATTGGGCACTGATAGGCAACACTGATGGGAAGTGATAGGTGACACTGATAACGAGGCACTCATGTGCACTAATAGGCAGCACTGATGAGCAGTGATAGGTGACACTGATGAGGAGACACTGATGGGCACTGATAGACAGCACTGATGGGCAGTGATATATGACACTGATGGGCACTGATAGGCAGCAATGATGGGCAGTGATAGGTGACACTGATGAGGAGGCACTGATGGGCACTGATTGGCAGCACTGATGGGCACTGATAGGCAGCACTGATGGGAAGTGATGGGTGACACTGATAAGGAGGCACTGATGTGCACTGATAGGCAGCACCGATAGGAATAGGCAGCACTGATGGGCAGTGATAGGTGACACTGATGAGGAGGCACTGATGGGCACTGATTGGCAGCACTGATGGGCAGTGATAGGTGACACTGATGAGGAGGCACTGATGGGCACTGATAGGCAGCACTGATATGAAGTGATAGGTAACACCGATGAGGAGACATTGATGGGCACTAATAGACAGCACTGATGAGCAGTGATAGGTGACACTGATGAGGAGACACTGATGGGCACTGATAGACAGCACTGATGGGCAGTGATATATGACACTGATGGGCACTGATAGGCAGCACTGATGGGCAGTGATAGGGGACACTGATGAGGAGGCACTGATGGGCACTAATAGGCAGCACTGATGAGCAGTGATAGGTGACACTGATGAGGAGACACTGATGGGCATTGATAGACAGCACTGATGGGCAGTGATATATGACACTGATGGGCACTGATAGGCAGCACTGATGGGCAGTGATAGGGGACACTGATGAGGAGGCACTGATGGGCACTAATAGACAGCACTGATGAGCAGTGATAGAGGGCACTGTTGAGGAGGCACTTATGGGCACTAATAGGCAGCACTGATGAGCAGTGATATCATGTGATCAGGTGTGATTGGCCCTTTACCCCGATCTGTGATCAGCTGAGCCCGAAGAGCAGCGAGATCACCGGAGGACCTCCTAGCAAACCAAACCCACGCTGTAGCCGTCTTTCGGCTATAGCGTGGGCAGGAAGAGATTTAACAATCACCTTTTATTGTCAGGAGCGATTTTTGCACATCTTCAGCGCACTGCGGTAGACTTGAATTTTGGACGCACGCTATTTGCACCCATCAGCACACAAGCCCTGATGAAGGGAGTTGTGAGCTCCTGAAACGTGTTGCAATTTTACCTTTACTGTATATGGAGTTTAAAGGGTTAGATCACTTTTAGAAAGAAAAACAAAACAAAAAAAACCTTCCCATGCAGATAAAGGGCGTCTGATTGGACGAGCTGAACCGGTAAGTCATTGATGTGTAATTCTATTTTAAATTTGGTTCAGGAGGGCAAATTTGCCATATAAACCTGGCCTCAACAACTAGAAAAGGGTAAGTTCAATGGCGTATAGATAAAAAAAAAAAGTGCCAAAGAGAATCGCCCTGTGAATCTGCATGTACAGTGCAGGATTGAGTTGCAAAATTGAATGGTTTTAGGCTACTTTCTCTCCAGGTCGTATGTTCTTCAGAAAAATACTGTAATATGACCACTAGATGGAGCTGATGTATCCTATCATTTCCTATGATCGCCAGCTCCATCTAGTGACTCTTATGTGGTATTTTCCCAATTCAATCTGTTCTGTATGAATGAAGAACATTCGACCTGGAGAGGAAATAGCCTAGTAACATTTAATGTTGCTTCCATTTGCACAGATTGTGGGTACAGTTAGTTTGACAAGATGGATAGCTTTGCAGACTTCCAATAGAGGTAGTGAATCGTTCAATATAAAAGAGTTTAAAAAAAAGATAATCAAATAGTCTGGCAATAGTCCAATCCGTATAAAGGGGTTGGACCAGATTGACCACTTGGTCTTTTTTGCCTTCAGAGGCTTCTATACTTCTAGATAAAGGAGGCGACCCTTTTATAACAGATAGGAGATACTACAAGCAGTGCCGGGACAAATGGTGGGCAGGAGGGGAAGCTGCCCTGGGCACTGTGGTATCATGTGAGGTGGTGGGCACCACAAGGAGATTGGGGAGAGGGGATGTTGTTGAGAAGGGGAATTTGGGGAGCTGCACAGGGTAAGAGTCGCTCTAGGAGGGCAAATTTGGGGAAGGGTGCTAGGAGAGATGACTTTGGGGGATTTGTGTTGGGGGGAAGAGGGTTTATTCTAGGAGGGGAGATTTGTGCTATAAAAGTAATATGGTAGTAATTTGGGGGGGGGGGGATTGTGCTGGTAGGGATGATTGGGGGGATATTTGTGCTAGAAGGGGAAATTTGTGCTAGCGTGGGGGATTGGGGCAGGGGAATGTGTGCTGGAAGAGGGGAATATGCCGTGTGTGTGGGGGGGGAGGGGGATTTGTGCTAGCATGGAGAGGGAAATGTGTGCTGGTTGGGGGGTGGGGATTTGAGGGGAAATCTGAGGGGTAGAGGATTTGTGCTAGGAGAGGGGATCTTTTTTTATTTTGGGGGGGAGTGCATATGGAGAGAGAGAGGATTTGAGCCAGGAGGGGGAGGATGGGGGGGCAAAGATTTGTGCTGGGAAGAGAGATTTCTTACTGGGAGCAGGGGGAATTCATGCCTAGGGGGTGAGCATGCAGGTTAGTGCTCAAGGTGGAGGGTTTCGCTAGTAGGGATGATTGGGGGGTATTTGTGCTAGGAGGGGAAATTTGGGCAAGCTTGGGGGATTGGGGGAGGGGAATGTGTGCTAGAAGGGGGGATTTGGAGTGTGGAGGGGTGGAGAGTTTGTGCTTGGAGGGAAAATTTGAGGCGTAGAGGATTTGGGGAGAGAAAGGATTTGAGCTGGGAGGAGGAAGACGGGGGGCAAAGATTTGTGCTGGGAGTGGGGATTTTGGGGGGGGGGGGGCAATTTGTAAATTTGTACAGGGGTGAGGGGGAATTTATGCCTAGGAAGTGAGCATGCAGATTAGCGCTTAATTTTTTTTGGGGGGTATTTGTGCTAGGAGAGAAGATTTGTGCTAGCATGTGGGATTGGGGAGAGGAATGTGTGCTGGAATGGGGGGAGGATTTTGGCTTGGAGAGGAGATTAGAGGGTAGAGGATTTGTGCTGGGAAGGGAAATTTGTGCTCGAATGGGGGAGGGGAATGTGTGCTGGAAGGGGGGGGGATTTGGAGTGTGGAGGGGTGGAGGATTTGTGTTTGGAGAGGAGATTTGAGGGTAGAGGATTTGTGCTAGGAAGGGAAATTTGTGCTCGAATGGGGGAGGGGAATGTGTGCTGGAAGGGGGGGGGATTTGGAGTGTGGAGGGGTGGAGGATTTGTGCTTGGAGAGGAGATTCGAAGGGTAGAGAATTTGTGCTAGGAAGGGAAATTTGTGCTAGCATGGGGGAGGGGAATGCGTGCTGGAAGGGGGGATTTGGAGTGTGGAGTGGTGGAGGATTTGTGCTTGGAGGGGAAATTTGTTGGGCAGAGGATTTGTGCTGGGAGGGGAAATTTGTGCTAGTATGGGGGAGGGGAGTGCGTGCTGGAAGGGGGGATTTGGAGTGTGGAGGGGAGGAGGATTTGTGCTTGGAGGGGAAATTTGATGGGCAGAGGATTTGTGCTAGGAGGGGAAATTTGTACTAGTATGGGCAAGGGGAATGTGTGCTGGAAGGGGGGGATTTGGAGTGTGGAGGGGTGGAGGATTTGTGCTAGGAGGGGAAATTTGTGCTAGCATGGGGGAGAATAATGTGTGCTGGAAGAGGGGGATTTGGAGTGTTAGGGGTGGAGGATTTGTGCTTGGAGGGGAAATTTGATGGGCAGAGGATTTGTGCTAGGAGGGAACATTTGATGGGCAGAGGATTTGTGCTAGGAGGGGAAATTTGTGCTAGCATGGGCAAGGGGGACATGTGCTGGAAGGGGGGATTTGGAGTGTGGGGAGGGGGAGGGGGAGGGTTTGTGTTTAGAGGGGAAATTTGATGGGTAGAGGATTTGTGCTAGGAGGGGTAATTTTTTTTGTGTGTGTGTGTGGGGGGGGGGGGGGACATATGAGGGAGAGAGAGTATTTGAGCTGGAAAGGGGGAGATAGGGGGTAAAGATTTGTGTTGGGAGGGGGGATTTCAGCGGAGGGACGATTTGTACTGGGGAATTTATGCTCAGGGGGTGAGCATACAGATAAGAGCTCAATTTTGTTTGAGGGGGAAGGGATTTTCACTGACAAATAACGCTCATACATCCTGGGGGGGGGTTGCAATTTGGTATGTTCCCCCTGGGCTCTAGATGACCTTGTCCCTGCACTGCCTACAAGACAAGGCAAAGGGACAATGACGTTTGCCTATGATGGTTACGATCGATCTCATTTTTCTGGCGCTCCAGGTTTTCCAGCTGAGAGATGTACAACCAAAAAAGTTCTATAACTGAAGCCACCGGCATAGCAGAGGAGGATTCCTGCCAAGAGGGGGGGGGGGGGTCCTTTCTTTTGGCAGCAAACAGTTCATATTACTCAATGACTCACAGGAGACGGAGACGGGGGAGAATTATCATGACGTCAATTCACTAAAGCATAACTTGTGCCGGATTTCCATTACCGCTCATTATTCGCTCGTTTTTACCATTCTGAAAAATTCACCAAAGGTTTCATCCTGCGGATCACCCGAATTTATTGCATGACTTGAATTTATATCACCGATTGACAGCAAAAAATTGTTTTTCCAGAGGTAAACTCACCGGCACGGCATCCCGTTATAAAAGGATAAAACACAAAGAGAGACGCTCCCGTAGGAGCTGGGATTTTTTTAGGCGCCAATAACCGGAGAATGAATTAAAATTCATAAAGTGTGTATTTTATTTAAGTTATAAACAATGATTAGTAGAACAAGACATATACAAACAGCGGTATTAAAATAACTCCAACAAGGTATTCTGGAGACTGGTCAGTATGGTCCAAAGTTGATGAAACTTCTAGGGTGACAATCCCGACATGTTTCGCCAACAAATCCGGCTTCTTCAGGGGATAATGTATTATCACACCACCGTGCGTTCGAACACAGACTGGTCATCCAGATTTCCACTTAAGGAGGAATCAATTAACACCAATCAAACTGATTCAGACAGAGATCCACCAGTGGGTTATAGGGTGAGGCCAGGGGGCAGGGGGGCAATTGCCCCCTGGGCCGCTCTGATGCCCTGTAAAAAGGCTGCACTGCTTCTGCCACAGACATGCCTAAAGGATTCCTGGTGAAGAGAAGTATAAAGTCCCAACCGCTGACCTACTGAGTGCAGGATGAAGACAAGGACAGAGCATTGGTGGCTTGGGAGTGGGCTTGCGGAGTAGATCCCCCAGCATAGAAGTGGACATCTGGGGAACGATTGTCATTGACGCATTCTGCTGGTGGCACTGGTGGTTATTTTTCAGCTCCAAGATGAAAATGCGATGCCGTAGCACCTTTCTCCTGCGCTCAGAGACAGGGTCACCTGTCCGGCCTGTTTAGAGATGTTATTCCACGGAACTCACACTTGGCTTCCCAAATGGCCACGGCCTTGCTGCCCTTTAAGACTGGAGTTGTCTGAAGGCACTAGAGTCAAAAAACAAACGACAGGGCGCACCGGCCTAGCACATTATCCTCAATAACAGGCTTTATTAATTAAAAGTATATATACTCACAAACAAAGGTATAAAAAAAGCACATCCAGTCCGAAAATCTGGAACAAATTGTATCCGTGACCAATGTCCTCAATATATGATGACTAACGCCTTTCGAGGCTTAGCCTCTTCATCAGAGCCAGCAGGCCATGTCTAGAGCAGTGTTTCTCAACTCCGGTCCTCAGGGCACACTAACAGGCCAGGTTTGCAAGAAAACTGAAATACATCACAGGGGATATAATTTGCTGCTCAGTGATTGCAGTATTCTAGTCTGCATCTCCCCAAGGTAATACTTAAAATCTGGCCTGTTAGTGTGCCCTGAGGACCGGAGTTGAGAAACACTGCTCTAGACCACTCATTTATATAGCAAGTAACCCATACCACCTAGGTGTGGTCTACAACAACTCCTCCCCAGTGGGTGCAGTTCAAAAAAAGATGTTAACCCCTATTTGGATTGGACCGTAGGGGTTAACATCTTTTTTGAACTTCACCCACTGAGGAGGAGTTGTTTTAGACCACACCTAGGTGCCGGTATGGCTTACTTGCTACATAAATGAGTGTTCTAGACATGGCCTGCTGGCTCTGAAGAAGAGGCTAAGCCTCGAAACACGTAAGCCATCATATATTGAGGATATTAGTCACGAATACAGTTTGTTCCAGATGTTTGGATTGGATGTGCTTTTTTATACCTTTGTTTGTGAGTATATATACTTTTAATTAATAAAGCCGGTTATTGAGAATAATGCGCTAGGCCAGAGCGCCGGATCCACAGAGTTCCCCCTTGCACTGTAAGGGGGAATCCTGCAGACTCTTATGTAAGAGGGAACTCTGTGGACTGTGATGTAGAGGGGAGTCCTGTGGACTCTTGTGTAAGGGAGGGGGATCTGGTGACCAGAGACCTCCTTACATCAGAATTTCACTTTACACTTTTTCTGTAGCCTTCCCCCCCTAACATCAGAGTCCTCAGAGCTCTCCTTTACATCACAGTCAATGGTGTTCCCTTATACATCAGGATCTGCAGAGTTCCCCTTGCACTGTAAAGGGGAACCTCTGCAGACTCTGATGTAAGGGGGAACTCTATGGACTCTGATGTAAAGGGGAGCCTTATGGACTCTTGTGTAAAGGCTTGGAGAAGGGGGGGGGGAATCTGGCGACCAGGGACCCCTTACATCAGAGTTTTCCTTTATACCAGAGTCCGTAGCAACCCCCCTAACATCAGAGTCCTCAGAGTTCTTCTTTTCATCACATTCCACAGCACAGTTTTCCCTTTTACATCAGGGTCCACTAAGTCCCCCCTTACACTGTAAAGGGGATCCCTGCCGATTCTAATGTAAGGGGGAACTCTGTGCTGGGTTAAATAAAGCTGATGTTCAAGAAAAATAAGGAATATGTTTTCTGACTTTTGTTATACCTTAAGCGCATTGCTAATCACACTACCTACATGTTTGTAGCTTAACTATTGATTTTTGCACTGAAAACTATCATTATGGTTAACTTTTTGAACTGTCAGTAAAAAATTGTCTGTCAGTAAACTTTTTTGTGTTGTGTCGATGAATCTTCAGCATCATTTTCCAATTTAAGTTTATTTCTTATGATCGCCAGCACCCTCTAGTGGCAATAAGGCAGCAATTTTCCCGATTGAGGTATTTCAGGAAAACATACTGCGTTATTGCCACTAGATGGAGCTGACGATCCTAAGAAATAAACCTGCTTTGGAAAAAAGATGGTGCAGATTCTAGGAGCCTCGGTGAATAACTGATATAGCTGCACAGCAATTTTTTTTTATACTTAGGCACCCGAGATTTAAGGAGGACTACGTAAGCCTCCTAAAAAGCTTTGGGTGGAGGTGGGGGGGGGGGGATATTATGAGCTCAGTTTTTGGAAGTAGCGTGATATCCATAGTGTTATGTCAGGTTAGTAATTTAGTGATGTGTGGAGGGGACAGAAGGGGGTGATCAAGGAGTAGAGAGATGGATTTTGGGGTCTTCAGCATAGAGATGGTATTGGAAGCCGTAGGGGGTATCAACTGACCCAGAGAGGAGTTGTAGATAGGGAATAGAAGGGGTCCAAGGACAGAGCTGGGGGGACACCTAGGGTTAAAGGAGGAGGAGAAGATTGTGGTAGGTGTGCTGAGATAAGTAGGAGGACTCAGGGCCTTCTTAATAGCATCACGGGCCCCTGGGCAAAGTGAAGCAATGGGGCCCCTACCAGCCTGCCCCAATATGCCCACCTACTTTTAAGAATGAAAGTAAAACTATTTGATAGAATTAAACATATAAACTCCCCGGCCACTTTATTAGACACACCTGTTCAATTGCTTGATAACAGAAATTGCTAATCAGACAATCCCGTGGCGGCAACTCAATGCATTTAGGCATCTAGACGTGGTGAAGACGACTTGCTTGAGTTCGAACTGAGCATTAGAATGGGGAAGAAAGGGGATTTACGTGACTTTGAACGTGGCATGGTTGTTGATGCCAGATGGGCTGGTCTGAGTAATTCTGGGGTTTTCACACACAACCATCTCTCGGGTTTACAGAGAATGGTGGGAAAAAGAGAAAATATCCAGTGAGCGGCAGTTGTGTGGAGGAAAATGCCTTGTTGAGGTTAGAGGAGAATGGGCAGACTGGTTCGAGATTATAGAAAGGCAACAGTAACTCAAATAACCACTCCTTACACCCAAGGTATGCAGAATACCATCACTGAACGCACGACACATCCAACCTTGAAGCAGAAGGGCTATAGCAGCAGAAGACCACACCGGGTGCCACTCCTGTCAGATAAGAACAGGAAACTGAAGCACAGGCTCACCAAAATTGGACAATAGAAGATTGGAAGCACATTGCCTGGTCTGATGAGTCTCGATTTCACATGGTAGGGTCAGAATTTGGTGCATGGATCCATCCTGCCTTGTATCAACGGTTCAGGCTGGTGGTGGTGTAATGGTGTGGGGGAGGAGGGAGGGTAATGGTTCAGGCTGGTGGTGGTGGTGGTGTGATGGTGTGGGGGAGGAGGGGGGGTAATGGTTCAGGCTGATGGTGGTGGTGTAATGGTGTGGGGGATATTTTATTGGCACACTTTGGGCCCCGTTAGTACCAATTGAGCATGGTTTGAACACCACGGCCTTCCTGAGTATTGTTGCTGACCATGTCCATCCCTTTATGACTACAGTGTCCCCATCTTCTGATGGCTCCTTCCAGCAGGATAATGCACCATGTCACAAAGCTCCAATCGTCTCACCACTGGTTTCTTCACCATGACAATGAGGTCACTGTCCTCCAATGGCCTCCACACTCACCACATCTCATCCAATAGAGCACCTTTGGGATGTGGTGGAACGGGGGATTGGCATCATGGATGTGCAGCCGACAAATCTGCAGCAACTGTGTGATGCCATCATGTCACTATGGAGCAAAATCTCTGAGGAATATCTCCAACACCTTGTTGTATCTATGCCACGAAGAATGAAGGCAGTCCTGAAGGCAACCCGGTACTAGCAAGGTGTACCTAATAAAGTGTCCGGTGAGTGTATTTATTAGTACTATCAATCAAATACATTTTAAACAAGTAGTAGGGTAAGATGTCATTCCAATTGTAGATTTAGCCCAGATTCCGGGATGCTCTCCAGGACATGGCCTTCCCGGGACAGCTTAGTAAAAAGCGTGACTGTCCTGCCAAATCCGGGACAGTCGGAAAGTAAGGTGTAAAGCAGGGGTGGGGAACCTTTTTTATGCCAAGGGCCATTTGGGTATTTATAAAACCATTCGGGGGCCGTACAAAATTATCACCTTAAAAATGTACCTGTTATATTTGGTCAAACATTTAATTAACTCACCCCTAATGTGATGGCTGCAACTACTTCTCTTTGGTGAAGTGTGTGATGTTAGCTGGTATTGATGTTGCTACTCGCAACAGGTTTCCCAGGTTTGCGTCGGTCAGTCTGGAGCGCAGTCGACTTTTTTGAGGTGGTAAGTTTTGAAAAGAACTGCTGGCAGGTACTGCTGGTGGGTACTGCTGGCTCAGGCTGGTACTGCTGGCTTGTACTGTGCTGCGAGTACTGCTGGATGGTACTGCTGGCTCAGGTTGATACTGCTGGCTGGTACTGCTGTGGGTACTGCTGACTCAGGCTGGTACTGTGCTGTAGGTACTGATGGTTGGTACTGCTGGCTCAAGCTGGTACTGCTGGCATGTACTGCTGGCTAGTATTGCTGTGGGTACTGCTGGCTGTTACTGTGCTGTAGGTACTGCTGGCTGTTACTGTGCTGTAGGTACTGCTGGCTGGTACTGTGCTGTAGGTACTGCTGACTCTGGCTGGTACTGCTGTGTGTACTGATGGTTCTGGCTGGTACTGCTGTGTGTACTGATGGTTCTGGCTGGTACTGCTGTGTGTACTGCTGGCTCTGGCTGGTACTGCTGGCTCTGGCTGGTGGTGGGAAATGCTGGCTAGGAGAAATGTAGCAGCGCCACGCTGGAGGAAAAGGTGATGTTTCCTGTATTGGTCACAGACGGAGTGCATTTGATATCACTCTGCCTGTGACTCACTCAGACTGTAATAATGGAGCAGGAACTATACAGGAAGCATCGGCTCCATTCTGACAGATCAGCTGAGAGACACAGACTCAGCTGCATGGGGGGCCGGACCAGATGACTTCGGGGGCCGCATACGGCCCCCGAACCATAGGTTCCCCACCCCTGGTGTAAAGCAACATTATCATGGGGCCTCCATGCACCTGGGGCCCTTGGGCAGGACCCATGCATTGCGAAGGCCCTGAGGAGGAGAGTCAGGAAAGAGTAGAGTCATGGATGCTAAGGGAGTGGGGTTTTATATGGCCCTGACCGGCTTCTAATCCAGATGTACCAAACCTCATTACTCCTTAGTGCAAATCACTTCTTGACACACTAAAGTATTTTATTTCTTTGTAATTCATAAGTCAATCACCCATAAAAAAAAATGTCTGCTTTCCATAACTTAAAAGAGACAGGTTCTCTTTAAATCAGATACTTCTCCTAACCACATGACTCTAGCAGAATTAAGTTGCCGATGATGAGATGAGAAAAATGTCAGATCCTTTAGGACTCAAAAGTGTTAACAATTACAGAAAGCGCCTTGTGGGTATTGGATCCCAGTAACCATGGAGACTGGGATGCTGAGCAAAGAAGCGACTGCAGGTAAAACACATAGTGGGGGGTCATTTATCAAGAGGCAACGGGAGGTGCGAGTCCTGAAACGGCAACAATTCACATTAACGATCAAGTAAATTAAGTGTGCGACGTTTCCCGTAGCCGTGCCGGCATTTTATATGGGTTACTGAAAGAAAAAAAAAAAAAGGTTTCGATGGCTGCTATTGAAAACTAAATTACGTCTAGAAACAAAATTCTTTATGTGCTGGAAATTTGAAGGCTCGTAAAATAGGCCCAGAATGGGCGCATGACGCTCTCTGTCTGGCAGACACTCGGTCCCCGGTGCGCTATAGATTTTGTGTGTCACCGATCACCACTCATCCTTCTCAAGTCTTCGTAATCGGAGGTCAATTGTGAGAGGAATTTGCCACCTCCGCACAAATGCGCTGGACTGTGACCATCCAAACACAAAGGTACCTAAAATTTCTGATTCATGGAGGAAGAAGCATGGCCTCCCCGAAAATATTCTTCAGGGCAAAAGTAAACCCAACATAACGCTCCCAAAAAATGATGCACCTACATTGAACTAATACATGGCATGGACACTGTAGAGTTCAATAATCTTTTGGTGCCCCCTGAAAGGTGACATGGTCTCACTAGGGCAAGGAGTCTATGTGACAGCTGGTCTTCAACAGAACTCCCAAAGTTAGGGTTTCTGAAATTCCTGAATTCAGTATATGGAGGAAGGAGCATGGCCTCCCCCATAATATTCTTCAGAGCAAAACTAATGTAAACCCAACATAACACTCCCAAAAAAGATGCACCTACACTGAATTGTTTCATGGCATGGCCATTGTAGAGTTCAAAATTCTTATGGTGAACAATATAGGCTATGTGGGACTTTAAGTGAGACACCAGCAGGTAATGCCCAGCGTCTCCATCCCTGTATCAGAAAAACTGAAAGTTGAAAGGATTAAAAGAGGTGCATGGAAGCCAGCCAACCCTCCAGTCTGCCACCAACCAAGTAGACCTGTCTCACGATATAAATAAAGAACAGGGGTTTCGTTGACACGCATTTGCAAATGCATGTGTAAGCTGCAGGGCCACTACACGGCACCCTGTGTTACCTGCAGTCCTAACACTTTCTATTTTGAGTGTCTCCACAATGGAAGCACATGGCTGCTAATGGATAGATGGGAGACAGGTGGAAGGGAAGCAGACCAAACCTCCCCCAACCCGCTCCCATCTATGACTGGTCTAATATATCAAAACTCTAATAGCGATGTTGTAGCGATGGTACAAACTGAAAAGGACCAGCTGAGAAGCATACACCTCCGTCCCCTTGGGGGATGCAGTATAAAACACAGATTGGGACTTTATATGAGGCATTGGCCTATAAAGCTCAGTGCCTCCATTCCTAATTTCATAAACTATTTGGGACTTTAAATGAGACACAAGCAGGTCATGCTATGGTCTTCATCCCTGTATATGAAAAAACTGAGGTCAAATCAGACTGCATCCACCAAAAACGAACGAAAATCGCATGGTGGGACTTTAAATGAGGCACCAGCCTTTAAGCAAGGCGCCTCAATCCCTGGTTACATGAACAATATAGGCTATGTGGGACTCTAAGTGAGACACCAGCAGGTAATGCCCAGCGTCTCCATCACTGTATCAGAAAAACTGAAAGATGAAAGGATTAAAAGAGGTGCATGGAAGCCAGCCCCAAGTCTGATGTACTCACCTTCCAGTCTACCACCAACCAAGTAGACCTGTCTCACGATATGGCTGGCTTCCATGCACCTCTTGTAATCCTTTCAACTTTCAGTTTTTCAAAATTCTTATGGTGCCCCCTGGAAGGTGACAGTCTCACTAGGGCAAGGAGTCTATGTGATAGCTGATTGATCTCCAACAGAACTCCCAATGTTAGGGTATCTGAAATTCCTGAATTCAGTATATAGAGGAAGAAGCATGGCCTCTCCTAAAATATTCTTCAGGGCAAAACCTAAATAAACCCAAGGTTAACGTTCCCAAAAAAATGCACCTACATTGAATTGTCTCATTGCATGGACATTGTAGAGTTCAATAATCTTATGGTGTCCCCTGGAAGGTGACATTGTCTCACTCGGGCAAGGAGTCTATGTGACAGCTGGTCTTCAACAGAACTCCCAATGTTAGGGTATCTGAAATGACTGAATTCAGTATATGGAGGAAGGAGCATGGCCTCCCCTAAAATATTCTTCAGGGCAAAACTTAAATAAACCCAACATAACACACCCAAAAAAGATGCACCTACACTGAATTATCTCATGGCATGGACATTGTAGAGTTCAATAATCTTATGGTGCCCCCTGGAAGGTGACATGGCCTGAATAGGGCAAGAAATCTATGTGATAGCTGGTCTTCAACGGAACTCCTGATGTTAGGGTATCTGAAATTCCTGAATTCAGTATATGGAGGAAGGAGCATGGCCTCCCCTAAAATATTCTTCAGGGCAAAACTTAAATAAACCCAACATAACGCTCCCAAAAATAGATGCACCTACATTGAATTGTCTCATGGCATGGACATTGTAGAGTTCAATAATCTCATGGTTCCCCCTGGAAGGTGACATGGCCTCCCCATAATATTTTTCAGAGCAAAACTTAAGTAAACCAAACAGAGCACTCCCAAAAAAGATGCACCTACATTGAACTGACTCATGGCAAGTACATTGTAGAGTTCAATAATCTCATGGTGCCCCCTGGAAGGTGACATGGTCTCACTAGGGGAAGGAGTCTATGTGAGAGCTGGTCTTCAACAGAACTGCCGATGTTAGGGTATTTAAAATTCCAGAATTCAGTATATGGAGGAAGGAGCATGGCCTCCCCCATAATATTCTTCAGGGCAAAATTTAAGTAAACCCAACATAACACTCCCAAAAAAGATGCACCTACACTGAATTATCTCATGGCATGGACATTGTAGAGTTCAATAATCTTATGGTGCCCCCTGGAAGGTGACATGGCCTCACTAGGGCAATGAATCTATGTGATAGCTAGTCTACAACAGAACTCCTGATGTTATTGCACCTGAAATTCCTGAATTCGGTATATAGAGGAAGAAGCATGGCCTCTCCTAAAATATTCTTCAGGGCAAAACCTAAATAAACCCAAGATAACGTTCCCAAAAAAGATGCACCTACACTGAATTGTCTCATGGCATGGACATTGTAGAGTTCAATAATCTTATGGTGCCCCATGGAAGGTGACATGGTCTCACTAGGACAAGGAGTCAATGTGATAGCTGGTCTTCAACAGAACTACCGATGTTAGGGTATCTAAAATTCCAGAATTCAGTCTATGGAGGAAGAAGCATGGCCTCCCCTAAAATATTCTTCAGGGCAAAACCTAAATAAACCCAACTTAACACTCCCAAAAGAAGATGCACCTATATTGAACTGACTCATGGCAAGTACATTGTAGAGTTTAAAAATCTCATGGTGCCCCCTGGAAGGTGACATGGCCTCACTAGGGCTAGAAGTCTATGTAATAGCTGGTCTTCAACAGAACTACCGATGTTAGGGTATCTGAAATTTCTGAATTCAGTAGGAACATGGCTATTACCATACTTTATCAAAACCAGGGGTGTAGCGGGGGTTGTCAGCGTTCGGGGCAAGGCAGGTTATTAGCTCGCCCTAACCCATGGACTTACCTATTCTCAGCTCACTCCGGTCTGGTCACATGATTCCCCTTGTTAGTCAGCAGTGGCTGCAGAGGAGAGAGCGCTTGACAATGGCTTGACAATACCTGGAGCCGTGACATAACCCATAGGTTCCTATGTCCTATCTGTTGTTGGCGCTCCCTCCTCTCCCCTACATAGGCCAATGGCTCACATAGGGGATAACATAACCGGACTGGGGCAGCCTGAAAATAGGTATTTACATCTTTTCTACACAGATCAGCCATAATAGGTGTTAGGAGGGGGGGGGGGGGGGTGGGAGAATTTCTAAGGCTAGTTAGGTTTAAACTGGAAATTCTACTTTAATCCTTCCACATTGGTGGGTATTGGCAGAGTTAATTAAACCATTTGTGCTGCATTAGTGGCCACTGGCAGTGTTTTTTAACCCCTTCATAAAGGGGTTAATTAACACTGACACTGGTGCCACTAATGCAGCACAAATGGGTTAAATAACTGTCACTGGTTACTAATTCATCAGTGACCAGTGGCGGAACATTAAAGGGGAAGTAAACTTCTATCACTGACTTTTACCTATAGGTAGGTCTATAATAAGGCTTACCTAGAGGTAATGCAAATATCTCCTAAACTTGCACTGTTTAGAAGATATTTGCCTTACATGCAACCGGTGACATCACTGGCGCATGCGCTCTGAAGGAATGGCCACCCGTGTCGTTCCTTCAGAGCCCTGTGCCGTAATTGGCAGCTCCCGCGCGCACGCGCCAGAGTGATGTCATCAAGGCTCCGGCCAATCACAGAGCCGGGGACCACGAACTCGGAAGCAAGACGAGTAAAGATGGAAGTGGCTGCAGCGTTGACATCGCAGCGCTGGAACAGTTTCGTTTTAATGTTTCACATAATGTGCATACTAGCACATCATTACTTTACATTGCAGGGAAAAAAAAAAAAGGCCAGCGGTATGCCACCGCCTTAAACGTTTCTTGCTGCGATTTAATGACTAACGACACTGTTAATGAATTATACCCTTAACCCCCTCCAGGAGTTAACCAGTCCAGTTTACAGGAAAGAGAGACGGGGTGGGGGTGAGAAAGAGGGAGGGGGGAGAGAGAGGGGGAGGGGGGCTGAGAGAGAGGGAGAGGGGGGCTGAAAGTGGGAGGAGGTTGAGAGAGAGAGGGGGGGGCTGAGAGAGAAAGGTTGAGAGAGAGGGGGTTGAGAAAGGGGGTGAGAGAGAGAGAGGGGGTGGGAAAGAAGGGGTAAAAGCGAGAGGGAGGTGAGAGAGGGGGTGGGTAAGAGAGAAGAGAGATGACAGAGAGGTAGGGCTGACAGAGAGTAGGGTGATGGGGGAGATGAGAGAGAGAACCCTAGCCCCTAGAGAGAAAGAGGGAGGGAGGGAGGGGGGCTGAGAGTCAGAGGGGGGCTGAGAGAAAGAAAAGGAGGGCCTGAGAGAGAGAGGGGCTAAGAGAGAAAGGGGGTCTGGATAGAGAGAGGAGGCTGAGAGAGAGGGGGGCTGAGAGAGAGAGAGGGAACTAAAAGAGAGAGAGAGGAGGGGTGAGAGACCGGGGGGGGCTGAGAGAGAGAGAGGGAGGCTGAGAGAGAGGGGAGCCTGAGAGAGAAAGAGGGGGGGGCTGAAAGAGAGAGGAGGGTGAGAGAGAGGTAGGCTGAGATAAAAGAGAGGGGGGTAAGAGAGAGTGAGGCTGAGAGAAACAGAGGGGCTGATAGACAGAGGGGGGCTGAAAGAGGAAGGGGGACTGAGAGAGAGAGAGAGAGAGAGAGAGAGGGAGGCTGAGAAAGGGGGAGGCTGAGAAAGAGGGAGGCTGAGAGAGAGATCGAGGGGGGCTGATAGAGAGAGGAGGCTGAGAGAGAGGGGGGCTGAGAGAGAGAGAGGGAACTAAAAGAGAGAGAGAGGAGGGGTGAGAGACCGGGGGGGGCTGAGAGAGAGAGAGGGAGGCTGAGAGAGAGGGGAGCCTGAGAGAGAAAGAGGGGGGGGGGGCTGAAAGAGAGAGGAGGGTGAGAGAGAGGTAGGCTGAGATAAAAGAGAGGGGGGTAAGAGAGAGTGAGGCTGAGAGAAACAGAGGGGCTGATAGACAGAGGGGGGCTGAAAGAGGAAGGGGGACTGAGAGAGAGAGAGAGAGAGAGAGAGAGAGAGAGAGAGAGAGGGAGGCTGAGAAAGGGGGAGGCTGAGAAAGAGGGAGGCTGAGAGAGAGATCGAGGGGGGCTGATAGAGAGAGGAGGGTGAGAGAGGGAGAGAAAGTGGCTGAAAGGGAGGGGGTGAGAGAGAAGGGGGGCGAGAGAGAGAGAGGGCCTAGAAAGAGAGGGGGCTGAAAGACAAGGGGGTGACAGAGAGGGGGGGGCTGACAGAGAGGGTGGTTGACAGAAAGGGTGGCTGACAGAAAGGGGGTGAGGGGGGAGATGAGAGAGAGACCTCAGGAGACAGTCACACAGCACGCACCAGGCAGCAGGGTGGGACTCCGGGAGCAAGCAACTGCGCCCCCTAGATGTTGCGCCTGCAGCCACTGTCCCAGCTCCCCCCCCCCATGCTATGTCACTGATGAAAATCATGTTCACTTTAACAACATTCAGCCAATTTTAATTGTAAAAAAAAGATGTAAAAAAAAATGGGACAAATAAGAGATGCAGCATTCTGGGTTGACTAGGTCAACCGCGCCAATTTCTGCGCCAAGCAGGTCAGACTCAGAGTGTGTGATTAGCTGCTGGACATACATGGCTCACATTTTGGACAAGTCCTGTCAGCACCACCTGGCTTACCAAGCTTTGACTGAAAAATTAAAGGGCAGGGTGTAAAATTGTTGGTCCAACAGTGACTGTAACCTATCAGATGCATGGACTGGAGAACAACGCATTTAGAGAGTCTCTGAGAACTTTTAGGCCTGAACTTCGAAGAAGCTGAATAGCTCTGCCACCAATCAGTAGCTTGCAAGGGGGGCTTTCAAATGGCTAGAATTGAGGGCCAAGAGCGCAAGTTCCTCCCCCCGCTTCCACTCCTGCTAGAATGGTGACCCTCCTGCTTGAGGCTTTAACCATCCACCAGCTTGTGCCCACTTCATGCCAGACGCCTCCTCCTGACATTCCTGACCATCAACCTTTATACTAGTGATCGACCAATATCGTTTTTATATTGCCGATACTGATATTTTGGTCATCGCATATCGGTATCGGCCGATATCTGCCGATATTTTCGGACATTTAAGAAACATTTTTTTTTTTTTTTTTTACACAGGTACTCTTGTGGAGGGATCTGGGGGTCTAAAAGACCCCAAACCCCTCCTCTGCACTTAAAAGCATTCAAAACGCCAAGTTTGGATGTTTTGAATGCTGTAATTTTTTTGAATTTGGCGCCGAGTACCCGGAAGTGATGTCATGATATCACTTCCGGGTTTTTACATGGAGACCCAATCAGAGCCGAATGCGGCTTTGATCGGGTCTTCGGCGGGCGTGCAGGTAGAATGCCCGGGTCTCCCGGTGGGACAGGAGACCCGGGCGAGCCGCGGAAGGTGGCGGGAGGGGGGAGACGTCCCCTCCCGCTACTTGTAATGACAGCCGAGCGGCTTCTCAGCCGCATTGGTTGTCATTACAAGACAGCCGACCGTCGGCTATGGACGCCGGTACCGGGGTGATACCTCTAGCTGCAGGCATCACCACGGTACAGCACTTTCCCGAAATATCGGCAATATCGGTAACCTCAGGGGCTGATTCCGATATATCGGGGAAAGTGCATATAGGCCCTCGATATATCGGCTTTGCCGATAATCGGTCGATCCCTAGTTAAGGGTACGTTCAGCTGACCGATTTTCAAACCCGCATTTCAGTGCGGGTTGGAGGGCAATGTGAAAGATATCTGCACAGCTGTGTAGTCTATTGCCAAAAGTAGTGCAGGAACTCTTTTTTTGGAAATCTGCATGGCGCAAAGCCGGCGTCGCACCGATTCGGACAGCAATAGGCTGCGATTTAGCATGCGATTTGACGCGTTGACACGGGAATGGGCGCTAAATAAACTTTAGAAGTCATCCAATAGAAACTTGCCCATGTAGTTGAACTTATGATGACTTCGATGTTGCCTAAGGCACGTAATTCATTTTATTGTAAATGCGTTAATATATTCCCCCCGGCGCGAGGCTATCGATTGTATGCGAAAGGATTTGCGATCAGCGAATGGATGTTTATATGCTGTTGGTATGAAGGATCACACCGGCTTCCACCGATTTAGCTTGTGGGCAGGTTATCAACAAGGCAGCTGGGAGCCGTTCTGTGGTGTAATTATACAACCAACTTCCATAAGATAAATCAAATATCTCGCCTACCGGCTGCCAATATGGAACCTGGGCCGACAGTTCCCGCAATGAGCCAGCAGCAGCATATGCTTCCCTCCTAATTAGCCATAGCAAAATCTTCTGACATATATGTTGTAGCGTTTAGCGAAGGTGTTGCCGTAATCATGTCACAATCGTTGGGACTCGCGCGTTAAAATGTATCCAAACCGAAAAACAAAAATATGTGATACATTGCTGCCTACCAGTCCTTGGATGTGGCGGCTGCATTCGTTTTATTTCTTTGGGCCTTTTTATTGTTTCATTTTCATCTAATAGTCCTGGCAGAAGTTTTGACTTTTTCTATCCAAAGTAAAATAATGTAAAAAATTGTATCCATAACTGGGCTTTAAAAGTTAGGGTGACCAGACGTCCCCGGTTTCCAGGGACAGTCCCCGGATTGAAGACACTGTCTCGGTCCAAGTGTGTCCCCGGATTCAGGGCCGGATTAATGTAGACAGGGCATCCCATGCTGGCTGAGAAACAGCCTGGTGGCTCAGATGCAGACGCCCCCTGCTGGACGATCTCACTGTCGCTCCTGCTGCTGTTCAGTAGAGGAAAGGCAGAGCCAAAAATGAACTGTGTGTAGGGCTGAGACCGGGAGGTGAGCGGATGGGGGGGGGGGGGGTTGTCTGTTTGTACACAGGTGAGGTCAGTGGGGGGGGGGGGGGGGTGGGTCAGAGCTGATGAAACTGCATGGAGAGTTGCAGAGTTTAACTGTTGTGGGGGAAGGGCTAAGAGGTGGTTGCAGAGATAATCTATGAGAGAAGGGTGCAGAGGTGAGCTATGGATGGGGGGGCAGAAGTGTCCTCTGTGTATAGCAAACCTCTGAACCCTGCACTCTATGCCTAACACCCTCCTGTATATTATGTAGTCCTGTGCCCAGCGCTCTGTGTATTATGTAGTCCTGTGCCCAGCGCTCTGTGTATTATGTAGTCCTGTGCCCAGTGCTCTGTGAATTATGTAGTCCTGTTCCCAGCTCTCTGGGTATTATGTAGTCCTGTGCCCAGTGCTCTGTGTATTATGTAGTCCTGTGCCCAGCGCTCTGTGTATTATGCAGTCCTGTGCCCAGCGCTCTGTGTATTATGTAGTCCGGTGCCCTGTGCTCTGTGTATTATGCAGTCCTGTGCCCAGCGCTCTGTGTATTATGTAGTCCGGTGCCCAGCACTCTGTGTATTATGTAGTCCTGTGCCCAGCGCTCTGTGTATTATGTAGTCCTGTGCCCAGTGCTCTGTGTATTATGTAGTTCTTTCCCCAGCGCTCTGTGTATTATGTAGTCCTGTGCCATTTGCCAATAAAAAATAAAATGTCCCCGGATTTAATTTTAAAAATCTGGTCACCTTACCCCAGAGTCCCCCTTGCTTTCATCAGTGTCCCCAGTCTCATCCCCCTTTACATCAGGGTCCAAGTATTGTGAAGAACCCAGCCTTCATCAGGATCTGTTCCTTCTCATTGCAGCAGTCAGCTTCAGGACAGGTGGAAGCTGGAAGGCTGATAATTGGGACTGGGTAGGTTTGGAGGAAGAACTTCCTTCTCCTCCTCTGAATGTAGAGACTTGGGAGTGGTTAAAGCACATGATTGGTTACTAGGACATGGGTGGTCCTAGAAACCAAACCCTAGCACTGAACAGTGGGCGGGGGTGTATGCTGTCAGCCGCCATACATTCAAGGACAGCCCTGATTGATGCACAGCCTGCGATGTTGCTGAGTGGCATGCCTGTGGCAGCAGAGATGCTATTTGGGCAGGATGTGTGGGGTTGGGTTTAGACCCAGCAACAACTGGTTAGTTGGGGCCCAGGCCCCTCGGGACACCAGGGCCCCCTACATGTGTATGAGCTACCCTCCCCCCCCCCCCCATGGCGGCCCTCTGTTGCTGAGTGGCATGCCTTTAAAAGCAGGGACGCTGACCGGCTATTTGGGCAGGATGCTCAGGGGGGGGGGGGAGGGTTTGGACCCAGAGCGGCAGCTGGTTGGTTGGGGCCCAGGCCCCTCGGGACACCCGGGCCCCCTACATGTGTATGGGCTGTCCCCCCCGATGGCGGCGCTCTGTTGCTAAGTGGCATGCCTGTGGCAGCAGGGACGCTGACCGACTATTTGGGCAGGATGTTTGGGGTTGGGTTTGGACCCAGCAACAACTGGTTGGTTGGGGCCCAGGCCCCTCAGGACACCCGGGCCCCCTACATATGTATGGGCTGTCCCCCCTGATGGCGGCCCTCTGTTGCTGAGTGACATACCTGTGGCAGCAGGGACGCTGACTGGCTATTTGGGCAGGATGCTTGGGGGGGTTTGGACCCAGAGCCACAACTGGTTGGTTGGGGCCCAAGCCCATCGGGACACCCGGGCCCCCTACATGTGTATGGGCTGCCCCCCCCTGATGGTGGTCCTCTATTGCTGAGTGGCATGCCTGTAAAAGCAGGGACGCTGACCGGCTATTTGGGCAGGATGCTCGGGGGGGAGGGGGGTTTGGACCCAAAGCAACAGCTGGTTGGTTGGGGCCCAGGCCTCTCGGGACACCCGGGCCCCCTATATGTGTATGGGCTGTCCCCCCCCCCCCCCCGATGGCGGCCCTGTACCTATACATTATGTTTCCTCTGTAGTGGCACACTTATGCAGTGCTTTAGAAGTCTCCTGATGAAGCCAATGATTGGCGAAACATATCGAGCTGAAGTCACGGCACACACACTATGACTATGGATTTTCTGTGATGTTTTTTTTTTATCAAATTGTTGTTTTACTATTTATATATTACAATAAAATTTGATATATTTATTTAATTGGTTAAGTTAATTATGGCACCTTAAAAATCCCTTTGTTTTCTACATACGACTTCCAGGCTGAGGTCACTAACACAGGTAGGCAGCAGATATTAACAGGGAGGGGTAATCCAAGGCAGGTCAGATGGAGGCGGGGTCAATTACGAATCAAGCAGATTTGGGATCACGAATAACAGGAACTAAAGCTTAAAGACCATCCAGCAATGATCCCATGCAGGATTACATTATCCACCAGGCGCCAGTATCTAGTGGGGTGTTGCCCCTGAAACGCGGTGTCTGTTTTCATGACTTTTTTATTTTTTTACCAACAATTAACGTTATCTTGAACTCTTCTGTCCAGTCCTCATTTCTGTATTTTCTACGATGTAAGCTTGTAAGCAGGTGCAGTTAGCTAATCTGCCACTAGGTGGCTCTGTTGCAGAAGATAGGTAGTCTGGTTACAGACGATAGTGTCATCAGGTGCTAGGCCCCTTTTAGTTAGAGTATTCCTGTAGTGATGTCATGGGTGAGCCATTGCCCATATGGAAGTCAGGTTAGGAGGAGCCCTAGTACAGTTGGGGCATGGGAGCCATATACCCTACCATCAGGCAGAAGTAGCCAGAATGCGGAGGCCCTGGACTGGAATGAAGGCCAGGGAGGAGTACACCAGCACCCAGAAGAGCCGGCTGTAGATCTCCTGAACCTTATGGAGGTGACGGCTAGGGCGGGTTGCAAAAAAGGCCTTTTAGCATGGCTCCCAACTGTCCCTGATCTCAAGGGACCGTCCCTGATTTGGAACAAAGTCACTCTTCCCCCTCATTTGTCCCTAATTGTGGTCTGATCTATATAGTTGTATATAAAATGCACTTTTTATCTTTCCAAAAGTGTTTCCCAGCGCTAAACCTTTCATCCAATTTCTAAATTGCTGCATTTGTAAATTGTAAAAGCCAATATAAAGAAAGAGTAGGGGTAAAAAAAAAAAAAAAGCACTTATGAGTTTATTACTTTTTTTGTATAATTCTCCTTTAACTGCTTCCCGCCCGCTGTATAGACAAATGACGGTGGACGGGATCACCTCTTGTTCTGGGCCGATGTGAAATTATTATTATAATACAGGATTTATATAGCGTAGACCGTACAAATACAATACACTATAATAGAGGAGGAATCAGAGGGCCCTGCTCCTTAGAGCTTACAATCTGACATATGATGTCGCCCAGTCTCGCCGCGGTCGCAGGGGGCGCACAGCGGGGTGATCGCAGATGCAGCTCCTTACCCATGTGATCGGGTGTCCAATCACAACTGATCACATATAAACAAGGAGATGCTGGTTATCGGCTCTCCTCGCCTCACACTGACAGAGTGTGAGGAGAGGAGAGCCGATCAGTGGCATCTCGTCGCAGGGAAGACCTGTATAGCTGATCAGTGCCCTGATTACAGTGCAGCCCCAACAATGCCCATCTGTGATGCCACTCTGTGCCAATGTGTGATGCTAACCTGTACCCATCAGTAATGCCAATTTGTGCCCATCAGTGAGGCCAATCAGTGCCCATAAGTGCCGCCTGTCAGTTCCGCCTATCCGTGACACCTATCATCGCCCATTGGTGACACCTATCATTGCCCATCAGTGCTGCTTATTAGTGCGTCCTCATCAGTGCCACCTCATCAATGCTCATCATTAATGCAAATTTGTGCCCATCAGTTAGGCCAATCTGTGCCCATCAGTGATGCCAATCCGTGCTGCCTATCAGTGCCCATCAGTACCGCCCAACAGTTCCGCCTATCCGTACCACCTATCAGTGCCCATCAGTGCTGCATATTAGTGCCTCCTCATCAGTGCCCATCAGTGCCGCATCATCAGTGATCATCATTAATGAAAATTTGTGCCCATTAGTGATGCCAAGCAGTGCTGCCTTTCAGTGCCCATCAGTGCCACCTATCATTGCCCATAAGTGCCGCCCATCAGTGCCGTCTATTAGTGCTCCTCAGTGCTGCATATCAGTGCCACCTATCAGTGCCCATCAGTGCTGCATATTAGTGAGTCCTCATCAAAGCCATCCCATCAGTGCCCATCAGTGCCGCCTCATCATTCCTGCAGTTGTGGGCTCCCCCTCCACGGCCCAAGTGGCCTGCCAGCAGCGCAGGGCCGAGTGGTGCTTGCAACCTGCTCAGTTTGGCGGTGGGATGCACATGGGAATCAGGACTAATGCTTGGCTGGGGCTGGGTCGCTGGGCAGGGAGGGCCCCCAGGGCAAGTGGGGCCCCCGGGCAACTGCCCAGCGTGCCCATTCGGTAAGATGGCCCTGCCATCAGTGCCGCCTATCAGTGCCTACCAGTGCCGCCTATCAGTGCCCATCAGTGCCACCTATCAGTGCTCATCAGTGCCGCATATCAATGCCACCTATCAGTGCCCATCAGTGCAGCATATTAGTGCCTCCTCATCAGTGCTGCCTCATCAGTGCCCATAAGTGCCACCTCATCAGTGCCCATCAGTGCAGCCTATTAGTGCCCATCAGTGCCGCCTGTCAGTGCCCATAAGTGCCACCTATCAGTGCCCACCAGTGCTGCCTATCAGTGCCGCATATCAGTGCCACCTATTAGTGCCCATCAGTGCGGCATATTGGTGCCTCCTCATCAGTGCCGCCTCATCAGTGCCATTAAGTGCCACCTCATCAGTGCCCATCAGTGCAGCCTATCAGTGCCCATCAGTGTCGCCTTCATCAGTGCACATCAGTGAAGGAGAAAAATTACTTATTCACAAAATTTACTGACAGAAATTAAGAAAAACGTAATTTTTTTTCAAAATGTTCTGTCTTTTTTTTCTTTTTTAGTAAAAAATAAAAAACCCAGCGGTGATTAAATACCATAAAAAAAGCTCTATTTGTGTGAAAAAAATTTCTAAAAATGTAATTTGGGTACAGTGCTGCATGGCCGCGCAATTGTCATTCAAAGTGTCACAGCGCTGAAAGCTGAAAATTGGCCTGTGCAGGAAGGGGGTGAAAGTGCCCATTTTTGAAGTGGTTAACCACTTGCCGACCACCCGTGGCAGATATACTGTGGCAGGCTGGCTCGGCTGCGTGAAACCGAGGTATGGGTACTCTCCTTGGAATGATCGGCGGATCCTGGCAGCCATCGTGGCTGCCGGACCTGCTGATTGGCTTCCGCTGTGTCTAATCAAGGTGAGATTGGGGCTCCGGCAGCGCGCTCCCCAGGTCCTGTGTACAAAATCACGTACATGTACGTGATTTTCTGCAGCGGGGCCGCCCTGCCACAGTATATATGCGGCAGGTGGTCCAGGAGTGGTTAAGCACTTTACGACTGCCCACCGCAGATTCACTGCAGCAGGTCAGCTCTGTCCCGCGAAACAACGTAACTGTACGTCACTTTGCGGGACCGCTAGCAGGGGCGCACGTGCGCCCCCATTAGGCAGTGGGGGGGCCAACGGCCACAATTGCCCCCGGGCACCTGCGATCGCTCCCCATGAAAAGAGAAGAATGACGGTCTGCTGATGTAAACAAGGCAGACCGTTGTTCTCTCTGGAATGAACACAGAGCTCCTGTGATCCTCCTATATAGGATCACAGGTCTCTGTGTTGATTCCACAAGCCCCTCCCCCTCACAGTTAGAAAACACCCCTTAGGCACTTGTCCATAGTTGGAATCCAAATGGATGTATTAACTTGGCCAAGCCGATACAATAGCACCATTATGGCAAAGATAGGCAAAGCAGGGCTTTTTATTCAACAGTTCCACCACCTCCAGCACTAAATACATGTAATGGCAAGGGGTGCTGGGGTGGGCTGGAGGGTCCATTGATGTTGGCTGATGGGGGATCCATCGTTGCCTGGGGGAGATCTTTTGTGGGAGGGATCTATTGAGGTGGGTAGGGGGTGGAACCATGGGACAGTGCTTGGAGGTGGGTAGTGGGTGGAACCAGGGGACAGTGTTTAGAGGTGGGTAGTGGGTGGAACCAGAGGACAGTGCTCGGAGGTGGGTAGGAGGTGGAACCAAGGGAGAGTGCTCAGAGGTGGGTAGGGGGTGGAACCAAGGGAGAGTGCTCAGAGGTGGGTAGGGGGTGGAACCAAGGGAGAGTGCTCAGAGGTGGGTAGGAATTGGGTCCAAGGGACGATGTTCAGAGGTGGGTATGGGGTGGAACCAATTGATGGGGCTCAGAGGTGGGTATCCGGTGGACCCAAGGGAAGGTGCTCAGAGGTGGGTAGTGGGTGGAATCAAGGGACAGTGCTCGGAGGTGGGTAGGGAGTGGAACCAAGGGACAGTGCTCGGAGGTGGGTAGGGGGTGGAACCAAGGGACAGTGCTCAGAGGTGGGTAGGGGGTGGAACCAAGGGACAGTGCTCAGAGGGGGGTAGGGGGTGGAACCATGGGAGAGTGCTTGGAGGTGGGTAGTGGCTGAAACCAAGTGACAGTTCTCAGAGGTGGGTAGGGGGCGCAACCAAGGGATAGTGCTCAGAGGTGGGTAGGAGGTGGAAACAAGGGACAGTGCTCAGCGGTGGGTAGGGGGTGGAACAGAGGGATGGGGCTCGGAGGTGGGTAGGGGTGGAACCAAGGGAAGGTGCTCGGAGGTGGGACTAAAGGACGGTGCTTGGAGGTGAGAACGGGCGGAGACAAGGGATGACTTGGAAGATGAGAGCACCTGCACCTATTCTTTGAGTGAAAAAAAAGTCCTGGACAAAAGAGTTACTTATTTTAAGCTGAACTCCAGGTATTATCTGTATTGCATAGTTCCATTGGTCCAGCTTGGCACAAGGTAACTATACACATACAGTCAGAGCTACTACAGTGATTGCCACAATCGTCTGGGTCCCTCTGTCAAGAGACTGCCCCATCACATACTGACCACAGAGTAGAACAGATAGGCTAGACTGGAACAGTCTTTAGGTTCACAGCTGGGGACCAGGAAGCAGCTTGTAGAACAGATAGGCTAGACTGGAACAGCTTGTAGAACAGATAGGCTAGACTGGAACAGCTTGTAGAACAGATAGGCTAGACTGGAACAGCTTGTAGAACAGATAGGCTAGACTGGAACAGCTTGTAGAACAGATAGGCTAGACTGGAACAGTCTTTGGTTTCACGGCTGAGGACCAGGAAGCAGCTTGTAGAACAGACAGGAGGCTCTACTCATAGAACCCTGGAACAGGATCAGTCCATGGGTGCAGTCTCTTGTAAGCAGCTTGGCATCTAGTCCTAGGGGCACCAGGGGCAAGCAGCCCCTCTCCTCACAGCTCCATGATCCATTCTCTCAGGGGGAGAAGAGACAATCTCCTTAGGGCTCCAAACTATTTAGTTCTCCCCGCAACCATCTAGGCACACACCCCAGGGATTGGCTAGACCTTGCTCAATATTCAGGCTGGTCATTTAAATTCTCTCTCCCTAAACTCCAGAAACTTGTTCTAGAGGCAAGAGGGGACCGTATTTTCTTTAGAGCCGAACTCCAGGTATTACAATATCTTAATTGCATACTTACATTGGACTAGGTTGGACCAATGTAGTTCTGCGTTGCTGATACCTGAGGGACCGCCGTGGAAGTTGACAATCACTGTAGAAGTCCCATGTACTACAGTGATCAGCGCGATCTTCTGGGCCCTGTGCCAAGACATTACCACCTCTCTGCCTCGTCAATTTAGAGAATGCCTTGTATTCGTTGGGTAGCACCCTCCTAGTTAGGCTGCTAGGTAAATTTGTTTATTCATTATTTAGGCTAGTGTGGGGAAGAGTTGAAATTTTGGCCAGGTTTTGCTTTCTGTCAGTGACCCATAGGGGAGATTTCCCCTTACTTTAAGGTACTGAGGGTCCATCAAAAATATCTTCTAGCGGTTGCCTTGCCATCCAGTTTCTGGGAGTGTTTTTCCCATTGCTGTTATGCCATTAAAATCCCAATACCCAACACCTTGCGTGATGAGATACAAGGAGTGGCAGTTCACGCTCAGTCCTTTACCCATTTGGGGTTGCTGTACTGAACCTAGCTGGGATGGATGCACATCTGAAGTACCTCCTGGGGACAACAGGAAATGACAAGGCCCACAAGCTTGAAGAGTAGAAGTAACAGTGGACTAGGACAGACCACTACACAGTGTCTGGGGCAGCAAGAATTGAAAAATATTTAAAAAAAGCCACCAATTGACTGTTCAACAGGATCACTGATGGGTCTTCCATGGGTTCCCGAACCTCCAGTACTCTCAGGATCCATGCCATGCCCTCCAGGATTTTCAGAATAGCTAGGATCTCCACTACCCAGGACTTCCAGATCTTCCAGTAGTGACACAGAGGGTGTCCCCTAACCAGAAGGGCATTTAAGCACCAGTCTTTAACCACTTTACCGCTGCTCACTAGAGCTCTACTGCGGCAAAGTGGTTCGTTATCGTCTGGCGACATAGACCTACGTCACCAGACACTCCCCCTTCTCGGCGGCGCACGCGCGCCGCCGGAGGCTCACTCCCGCTGTATTCAGTCACAGCGGGAGTCGGGCCAGGGGAGGAGCAGCGGCGATCGCCGCTGCTCTTCCCCGATCGTCGGGGAATCGAGTCTGGAGATCCGCCCGCTTGTCTCCTAAGTGACAGGCAGGGTCAGATTGCAGGGTTCAGCATAGCTGAACATGCGATCTGTCCCTGTGTCACTCAGTCACCTCCCCCCACACACGTCAGTAAGCACCAGGCATACATTAACCCCTCCCTCTCCAATAAATTTAACCCCTTCCCTGCCAGTGTCATTTTTACAGTAACAGTGCATATTTATAGCACTGATTACTGTAGTAATGTCATTGGTAACCCCAAAAGTGTCAAAAATGTCAGTCAAGGGTCCGATCTGTCCGCCGCAATGTCGCAGTCCCGCAAAAAAAAAAACGCAGATCGCCGCCATTACTCGTTAAAAAAAAACACCAAAAACAACAAAAATCTTTCCCTTAGTTAGTAAACGCAATAACTTTTGCGCAAACCAATCAAAATACGCTTATTGTGATTTTTTTTACCAAAAATATGAAGCAGAAAACAAATTGGCCTAAAATGATAAAAAATTTTGATTTTTACATTTTTTGGGGGGGGGAATTTCATATAAAAGAATGTGAAAAATATTGTTATTTTTTCAAAATTGTCGCTCTTTTATTGTTTATAGCACAAAAAGTAAAAAATCGCACAGGTGATCAAATACCACCAAAAGAAAGCTCTGTTTGTGGGGAAAAAAAGGACGCAAATTTCGTTTGGGTACGGTGTTGCATGACCGCGCAATTGTCAGTTAAATTCGCACAGTGCCGAATCGCAAAAAATGGCCCAGACGTAAGACAGCAAAATCCTCCGGTGGTAAAGTGGTTAAAGTGGCTATTGCTGATTCTTTAATGCCAGTCACCCCAGGGCTTAAGAACTATAATACTTGCCTGCCAGTTGCTTGTTTGTTGCTGACCCCGATTGACCTGACTACTCCTCCTGCTTGCTGCCTGCTTTGACCTCTGCTTTGACCTGACTACTCCTCCTGCTTGCTGCCTGCTTTGACCTCTGCTTTGACCTGACTACTCCTCCTGTTTGCTGCCTGCTTTGACATCTGCTTTGACCTGACTACTCCTCCTACTTGCTGCCTGCTTTGACCTCTGCTTTGACCTGACTACTCCTCCTGCTTGCTGCCTGCTTTGACCTCTGGTTTGACCTGACTACTCCTCCTGCTTGCTGCCTGCTTTGACCTCTGCTTTGACCTGACTACTCCTCCTGCTTGCTGCCTGCTTTGACCTCTGCTTTGACCTGACCACTCCTCCTGCTTGCTGCCTGCTTTGACCTCTGGTTTGACCTGACTACTCCTCCTGCTTGCTGCCTGCTTTGACCTCTGCTTTGACCTGACTACTCCTCCTACTTGCTGCCTGCTTTGACCTGACTACTCTGCCTGGACCCCTTTGTGGACCTGTCTACTCTCTCATCTGCAGCCTTGTGAACAGTCTGCCCCACTGTAGCCTCTCTGTTGCAGCCACCCCTTTGGAGGGGCAATCTTGAGGTCTGCAATCTGGTGGAAGTTTGAAAAGTAAACTGGGACCACTAGGGTTCCTGGCTCATCATCTCCACCATCAGAAATTCTGGTTAAGACCAACTGCCAATTAGATTCCGGGTTAGCCTGCATTACCTGCTAGGGGGCACTGTATCAGACCGATTGGTTATCATTATGTCCAATGGGCATCTTGATAAACTGCACCCCTGGAGTCAGGGTTAGGGTTGGGAGTCAGGGTTGGGAGTTTGGTTTAGGAGTCAGGGTTAGGGTTGGGAGTCAGTGTTGGGAGTCAGGGTTAGGGTTGGGAGTCAGTGTTGGGAGTCAGTGTTGGGAGTCAGGGTTAGGGTTGGGAGTCAGTGTTGGGAGTCAGGGTTAGGGTTGGGAGTCAGGGTTGGGAGTTTGGTTTGGGAGTCAGGGTTAGGGTTGGGAGTCAGTGTTGGGAGTCAGGGTTAGGTTTGGGAGTCAGTGTTGGGAGTCAGGGTTAGGGTTGGGATTCAGGGTTGGGAGTTTGGTTTGGGAGTCAGGGTTAGGGTTGGGAGTCAGTGTTGGGAGTCAGGGTTAGGGTTGGGAGTCAGTGTTGGGAGTCAGTGTTGGGAGTCAGGGTTAGGATTGGGAGTCAGTGTTGGGAGTCAGGGTTAGGGTTGGGAGTCCAGGTTGGGAGTTTGGTTTGGGAGTCAGGGTTAGGGTTGGGAGTCAGTGTTGAGAGTCAGTGTTGGGAGTCAGGGTTAGGGTTGGGAGTCAGTGTTGGGAGTCAGGGTTAGTGTTGGGAGTCAGGGTTGGGAGTTTGGTTTGGGAGTCAGGGTTAGGGTTGGGAGTTTGGTTTGGGAGTCAGGGTTAGGGTTGGGAGTCAGTGTTGGGAGTCAGGGTTAGGGTTGGGAGTCAGTGTTGGGAGTCAGTGTTTGAAGTCAGGGTTAGGGTTGGGAGTTTGGTTTGGGAGTCAGGGTTAGGGTTGGGAGTCAGTGTTGGGAGTCAGTGTTGGGAGTCAGGGTTAGGGTTGGGAGTCAGTGTTGAGAGTCAGGGTTATTGTTGGGAGTCAGTGTTGGGAGTCAGTGTTGGGAGTCAGGGTTAGGGTTGGGAGTCAGTGTTGGGAGTCAGTGTTGGGAGTCAGGGTTAGGGTTGGGAGTCAGTGTTGGGAGTCAGAGTTAGGGTTGGTAGTTGGGTATTAACTGAACATTTGACTGCAAATACATTTTGACGTGAAGAGACATAAGGGCGAACAAAGGGCCACATCTGACCCACAGGCCACAGTTTGCAGGTCATTAAAAGTTTCAAAAAGTCCTTTAAGTGAAATGAACTTTCGTACCCGGCGCTCCTCTTTACACATCCACAAATTTACCCTCCAGCATTCATACCTGAGCTCACAAATGGACACAAATTCCCACAAATACACTCCAAAATCTTGTAGAAAGTCTTTCCAGAGGGGTGATGACTGTTATAGCTGCAAACAGGAAGCCAGCTCCATATTAATGGCCATGGTTTTCAAATGGAATATCCAACAAGCTCCTGCGATGGTCAGGTGCTCACAAAATTTTGGTGTATCCTTTGTCAACCCTTAAAATAATTCTAATTTCTCAGGAAGCCCTGGTAAGATTGGTCCATTGGGGGTCATTGGGAAAATGCTCCTTACATTGATGGTGGTAAGTGGGAAGAATGCCCCCCCTTATGGGGGTGACCAGAATGACATCCTTGCAGTCATACCATTGGCTCTGCCAAGTGCTGTTAGACATGAAACTCTGCAGAGTTTCGAATGGAAATTCAATTAGCCACAGCTCAAGGTACCCCTAGCCACCTCTGCAGGAACCCTAGGGTTCAACAGACATGTGCAGAACAAAAAAAATCTGTCTCGTTTTTGATTCGTTATTTACATAAATCCGTTTGGTTACATTTTTTTTATTCGTTTTCGGAATTTGTTTTGTTTATTTGAATCGATTCGAATTTTCCAAATTCGGTCGAATTTAGCTCCATTCAAATTACATTGGAAATCTAATTGATTCTATTTGAAATTTGAAATGTGGAAGATGGTTATATTCTTTCTTTCAATTATATTCCTTTAAACACTTGCCGACCGCCGTCAGTATATGTACTGCGGCAGTCAGCCCCTCCTGGGCAAAGTGACGTAGGGGTACGTCACTCGCCCACGAGCCTCTAGGGGGCGAGCGCGCGCCGCCGGAGGCGCGCTCCCGCCCCCGCTCGTTCACTAACATCCCCAAGCGAGTGATCGGCGGCTCCGATGTCCGCCGGCAACTCGCGATCTCCCGCTGGAGAGGGAGAAAGGCAGGCAGCTGATGTAAACAAAGCCGTCTGTCATTCTCTCTGGTGTAACTGCAGAGATCATACGATCCTGCTATGTAGTATATGTAGTGTAGTATGTCTCTGTGGTTACATCACAAGCCACGCCCCCCCCCCCCACAGTTAGAATCACGCCCCTAGGGATACATTTAACCCACTGATCACCAATAAAGTTAACCCCTTCCCTGCCAGTGTCATTTTTACAGTAACAGTGCATTTGTATAGCACTGATTACTGTAGTAATGTCACTGGTACCCCCAAAAGTGTCAAAAATGTCAGTCAAGGGTCCGATCTGTCTGCCGCAATGTCGCAGTCCCGCTAAAAAAATCGCAGATCGCCGCCATTACTTGTTAAAAAAAAAACAATAAAAATTACAGAAATCTTTCCCTTTGTTAGTAAACGCAATAACTTTTGCGCAAACCAATCAAAATACGCTTATTGCATTTTTTTTTTACCAAACATATGTAGCAGAAAACAAATTGGCCTAAAATGTAAAAAAATTTTGATTTTTACATTTTTTGGGGGAATTTCATATAAAAAAATGTGAAAATATTGTTATTTTTTCAAAATTGTCGCACTTTTGTTTATAGCGCAAAAAGTAAAAATCGCACAGGTGATCAAATACCACCAAAACAAAGCTCTGTTTGTGGGAAAAAATGGACATCAATTTCATTTAGGTACAGCGTCGCACAACCGCGCAATTGTCCGTTAAAGTCACGCAGTGCCGAATCGCAAAATAGGGCCTGGTCAGGAAGGGGGTAAAATCTTCCGGGGCTTAAGTGGTTAATTGTAAAAACTCGAGGTACATCACTGCCCTGGAATAGGCACGCAACCTGCGAAGTCAGAGAGCGCTTTCCTCCATCCAAGGCCGTCTTTGACACAGGGCAAAAGGGGCAGCTGCCCCGGACCCAGTCATTGTTGTGGGGCCCAAAGCAGCTGCCCTTTGGGCCCTCACTGCCCGCAAATAGTTGATATGTAGATTCGGGAGGGTCCAAGAAAATATTTGCCCAGGGTCCAACCAATATTAAAGACGGCCCTGGCTCCATCTAATGGTATTAAGCTTCCAGAGAGATTCCCTCCAAGCCGCCAGTGTGATGAGCTGTCATTATTGGGGTATTATTGGCAGCGAGTGTTATTTCTGGATGGGAATCAGACTGAGAGGGAGTAAAAAAAAAAAAAAAAAAAATGACAAGTTCTGTTTCATCCATATTAAGCTGAAGTAAGTGAGAGGGACATGAGAGATGAGACGGCGGTTCTGCGGAGCGCGGGAGATAATAAGGAGGAGAGATTGGGAGCTGGGAGATAAGCGCGAGGTTCATCTGCATACAAGTGATAGCGTATTTAATGAAAAAAAAAAATCACTAATAAAGTAATATTCATAAGCTGTACAATTTAAAAAAAAAAAAAACGCAGAGTAGCGATTTTGTACGTAATCCCAACCGCCATTTTTTTTTTTTTTTTTTTATATCGCAGGTGAAAAGTAAACAGGACGCAGTAATAGGTGTAGAGAATAATGTAGCGCGAATATCGGCACCCCTCGCTGGATCTTATTATGCCTCTGTTTAATTATTTAGAATTCCTCGTACTCCTTTCTGCTTATCCTGTGCTCCTTTTGGATTGGTTGTCACATCTCGTACCTCCATACAAATTGCTCCATCAGTCACCGAGGATTTATTTTGGATTGCTTGCCTCTCAGCATCACTGATAATTGATAAACTGCAAATGGCTGGGGGAGGGGGGGTTGCATCCACACTATATTGTCAAAAGTATTGAGACGCCTGCCTTTACACGCACATGAACTTTAACTGCTTAACCACTTAAGCCCCGGAAGATTTTACCCCCTTCCTGACCAGGGGTTTTTTTGGGATTTTTTACTGCGTGACTTTAATGGACAATTGCGCGGTCGTGCGACGCTGTACCTAAACGAATTTGACGTCCTTTTTTTTCCCACAAACAGAGCTTTCTTTTGGTGGTATTTGATCACCTGTGCAATTTTTTGATCATGCGCTATAAACAAAAAAAGAGCGTCAATTTTGCAAAAATAACAATATTTTTCACATTTTTTTATATGAAATTCCCCAAAAAAAATGTAAAAATCAAAATTTTTTAACTTTTTCGGCCAATTTGTTTTCTGCTACATATGTTTGGTAAAAAAAATCACAAAAAGCGTATTTTGATTGGTTTGCGCAAAAGTTATCGCGTTTACTAACAAAGGGAAAGATTTTTGTCATTTTTGGTGTTTTTTTTTTAACGAGTAATGGCGGCGATCTGCGATTTTTTTTGCGGGACTGCGACATTGCGGCAGACAGATCGAACACTTGACTGACATTTTTGACACTTTTGGGGGGGACCAGTGACATTTCTACAGTAATCAGTGCTATACATATGCACTGTCACTCTACTAATGACACTGGCAGGGAAGGGGTTAACTGTATTGGAGAGGGAGGGGTTAAGTGTGTCCTAGGGGCGTGATTCTAACTGTGATTGGACATGGCTACTAGTGTAAAAACAGAGATCAACGGTCCTACATAGTAGAACCGTCTGATCTCCATTTTTACACAGGGGAGAATGACAGGCGGCTTTGTTTACATCAGCCGCCTGCCTTTCTCCCTTCCCAGCGAAGGATCGCGAGTGACATCGGGTCCGCCAGTCACACGCACTGACTTGTTAGGGAATGAGCCGGGGGGGGGGGGCGCGCGCCTTAGCGGGCACGCGCTTGCCCGCTATTGGCTCGCTATTGGCTCGCAAGCCAGTGACAGGCTAGTGACGTACATATGGCAAGTGGTTAAGAAATACTTAATACTAAGTAATACTAATACTAAATACTAATACTAATATATTAATACTAAATACTATTTAATACTAAGTATTAAATATTAAAATAAGAAATGGGGAATACTGCGGCAGGCTGGCCCTCCTGCGCAAAACCGCCTTAGGTATACGTCGGGCGCGCGCCTGCAGCTAGGGGGCGAGCACGCGCCGCCGGCGGCGCACTCCCACCCCCCACTTGACAGCACGGACTGCGGTGCACAGGGCAGGCGGCTCCGATTGCCGCCGGGCACCCGCGATCGCTCCCCGCTGAGAGAGGACGGCCAGCTGTTGTAAACACAGCTGACCGTTCTTCTCTCTGGAATGAACACAGAGCACCTGTGATCCTTCTATATAGGAACACAGGTCTCTATGATCATTTCACAAGCCCCGCCCCATGTGAGGAAGGGAATGGGTTAATCACAAGTCCTTTATCCTCATAAAATCCTCTAAATTCACTTTGTAGGAAAAGTACAAGTATTTTATTACTGATGTTTTTTGATTACTGTGATTTGTTGAAAGCTTTTATCTCACTACGTCATTAACTCTATAAAAGAGTATGTGACGCAGAATAAAATTGAACATGCTGTGACATATGCCGTGTGTGCGTCGTTCCTTGTCACTCCGTGTTCCCAGCGCTGACTGAGGCCCTCTACTGGTCATCTAGGAAACAACTCATTACCAACACCCCATACAGTTAGAAACACTCCCCTAGGTACACATTTAACCCTTTGATCGCCCCTGGGTTGACCCCTTCCCTGCCAATGGCATTATTACAGTAACAGTGCATATTTTTAGCACTGATTACTGTAGTAATGTCACTGGTCCCCCCAAAAGTGTCAAAAATGTCAGTTAGGGGTCCGATCTGTCCGCCGCAATGTCGCAGTCCCGCTAAAAATCGCAGTTCGCCGCCATTACTAGTAAAATAAAAACAAAAATAATAAGAATGACATAAATCTTTCCCCTAGTTTGTAGACGCGATAACTTTTGCGCAAACCAATCAAAATACGCTTATTGTGATTTTTTTTTTTTACCAAAAATTGGCCTAAAATGTTAAAAATTTTGATTTTTACATTTTTTTTTTGGAAATGTTATATAACAGAATGTGAAAAATATTGTTTTTTTCAGAACTGTCGCTCTATTTTTGTTTATAGCGCAAAAAATAAAAATCACACAGGTGATCAAATACCACCAAAAGAAATCTCTATTTGTGGGGAAAAAAGGACGTCAATTTT
Source organism: Pelophylax lessonae (assembly GCF_965119305.1). Classification (NCBI taxonomy): domain Eukaryota; kingdom Metazoa; phylum Chordata; class Amphibia; order Anura; family Ranidae; genus Pelophylax; species Pelophylax lessonae. Next base: position 14,554,063 of record NC_138776.1, on the reverse strand, counting down.
ATTTGGATACAGCTTCGCACGGCCGCGCAATTGTCCGTTAAAGTAATGCAGCGCCGAATCGCAAAAAATGGGCTGGTCATAAAGGGGCAAATCCTTCCGGTCCAGAAGTGGTTAAAGCGGAGTTTCACCCAAAAGTGGAACTTCCGCTCATCTGCTTCCTCCTGTTTTTGACAAGAACTCTTCCCCACTTCTGGCGCGGCGCCGTCCCTCGGAAGTTCTGTCCCCCTCCTCCTTCCCCCCCCGCCGCCGAGCCAATGAGAATGTAATATATGAGAAATATATATATTTTTCACTTTCTGCTATATAACATTCTCCTCCCCCCCCCCAAAAAAAAAAAAAAAGTAAAAATCTAAATTTTTGACATTTTAGGGGGGACCAGTGACATTACTACAGTAATCAGTGCTAAAAATATGCACTGTTATTGTAATAATGAAACTGGCAGGGAAGGGGTTAACCTAGGGGTGATCAAGGGGTTAAATGTGAGCCTACGGGGTGTTTTCTAACTATGAGGGGGAGGGGCTTGTGGAATCAACACAGAGACCTGTGTTCCTAAATATTAGGATCACAGGTGTTCTGTGTTCATTCCAGAGAGAACAACGGTCAGCTGTGGGGACCAGTGACATTGCTACAGTAATCAGTGCTAAAAATATGCACTGTTACTGTAATAATGACACTGGCAGGGAAGAGGTTAACCCAGGAGCGATCAAAGGGTTAAGTGTGAGCCTAGGGGGTGTTTTCTAACTGTGGGGGCGATGGGCTTGCAATATCAATACAGAGACCTGTGTTCCTAAATAGGAGGTTTGTATGGTTGGGTTTTATTTATTGTTCTTTGTTTTTTATTGGTTGAGCCAGATGGACTTGTGTCTTTTTTCAACCTGACTAACTATGTAACTATGTAGCATGCACGGGAGTGACATCATCGCGGCTCCGGCCAGTCACAGAGCTGGAGCCTCGAACCTGATAGGAAGACCGAATAGAGATGGACACTGACTTCAATGATGACATTGCATCACTGGAATGTTTAGTTTTCAGGTAAGTTTAACATAATGTGCTAGTATGCGGTGCATACTAGCACATTATGCCTTTGCCTTGCAGGTAAGAAAAAAAAAAACAAAGTGCAGTGGTTCACAACTACTTTAAACAGTAGCTACAGCTAAGAGGACAACACTGACTCCCAACACTGACTCCCAACCCTAACCCTGACTCCCAAACCAAACTCCCAACCCTGACTCCCAACCCTAACCCTGACTCCCAACACTGACTCCCAACCCTAACCCTGACTCCCAACACTGACTCCCAACACTGACTCCCAACCCTAACCCTGACTACCAACACTGACTCCCAACACTGACCCTGACTCCCAACACTGACTCCCAACACTGACTCCCAACCCTAACCCTGACTCCCAACACTGACTCTCAACACTGACTCCCAACCCTAACCCTGACTCCCAACCCTAACCCTGACTCCCAACACTGACTCCCAACCCTAACCCTGACTCCCAACACTGACTCCCAACACTGACTCCCAACCCTAACCCTGACTCCCAAACCAAACTCCCAACCCTGACTCCCAACCCTAACCCTGACTCCCAACACTGACTCCCAACCCTAACCCTGACTCCCAACACTGACTCCCAACACTGACTCCCAACCCTAACCCTGACTACCAACACTGACTCCCAACACTGACCCTGACTCCCAACACTGACTCCCAACACTGACTCCCAACCCTAACCCTGACTCCCAAACCAAACTCCCAACCCTAACCCTGACTCCCAACATGGACTCCCAAAGGAAGGAAACTCACTGCTGTACACCGGTGCACGTCCCGGCTCGCCTCCGTGGATAATCAATAAAGATTACCAATGATTAAGCACACATTGTAGTGTGTGAAACGCATCTACCTTGCCACTATTTGTCACATTGGGATGTCCAGTCAATAAACCTGGATTTTGACCTCATCTGGAGTGCAGCCGTTCCTTTTTTCTTTACTGACTCCCAACACTGACTCCCAACCCATACCCTGACTCCCAAACTAAACTCCCATCCCTGACTCCCAACCCTAACCCTGACTCCTAACCCTGACACCAATTTCTGACACCAAACTCTGACACCAAACCCTAGCCCTGAATCCTAACCCTAGCCCCGACTTCCAACCCTGACTCCCAACCCAGAGTCCCATCCCTGACTTCCACCCCTAAACCTTACTCCCAACCCTAACCTCTAACCCTGACACCCAACCCTGACTCCCAACCCTAACCCTAACCCTGACTCCTAACCCTGATACCAATTTCTGACACCAAACTCTGACACCAAACCCTAGCCCTGAATCCTAACCCTAGCCCCGACTTCCAACCCTGACTCCCAACCCAGAGTCCCATCCCTGACTTCCACCCCTAAACCTTACTCCCAACCCTAACCTCTAACCCTGACACCCAACCCTGACTCCCAACCCTAACCCTAACCCTGACTCCTAACCCTGACTCCCACCCCTGACTCCCAACCCTGACTCCCATTCCTAACCCTGACTTCCAACCCTAAACCTTACTCCCAACCCTAACCACTAACCTTAACCCCTAACCCTGACTTCTAGCCCTGACTCCCAACCCTTACCCTGACTCCTAACCCTGACACCCAACCCTGACTCCCAACCTTAACCCCGACTCCCAACCCTGACTCCTAACTGTAGCACACCCAATGTAGGAGCTGCAGATGAAAGGGATCCTCCACTCTAGCACAGCCAGGCACACCAAATCTTCACAAGCACTCAGAGACAGGGAATAGTCCATGACTTTGTTTTTATGTTTTAATAGGGGGTTTCAACTTGGATAGGGATGGGAGGTTATGGGATGCCCACTTTACCTTCAGCAAAGCTTCAGGGACATTCTTCCTATACACAGTCTATACATATACAGCTTCAACTTCTTCCTCCAGCAAGCACTTGCTTGTTCCAGCTATGTCACTCTATGATGATCTGACAGGCTCCAGTCAAATATAGCAATGCCCCATTACAGGCAGGGACCCACAGCCCCAATGAGTGTAGAACAGTAGAGTGACACATCTTGTACTTCCTCTCATGTCACTTCCTCTCTGTGGTCACTGATCCCAGCACCACCTCTTCAGGCCCTGCCAGCACTCCTGGCTGCAACAGCTCCTTTCACTAGCCCTCCAGACTGACACTCACCAGTTCACCCGGCTGACTATGTGTGGCAGTCTTCCCCCCTTGTAATCCCCACAGTGCTACTCACTCTGTCCTCTCTCTTGCTCCCGTGCCTACAGGAAGGGCTTCCTCCCGTGTGTTGTAGAAGGATCCTTCCAGCACCCTAGCCCTGACTCAAGGCCACCTATCTCCCCCATACTGGGTCACCCCTGAGGGCCACCAACACTCTCCCCTTAGCACTGCATCTCCATCTTCCACTGCCCCCCCCCCCCCGGCATGTCTCATGCCTATTTAGGAGGTAGACTCAGTCCACCGCCAGCCCACTACTGGGGATTGGTTTCATAGGCCTCATAAATATTAATAGCAGCCCCTCCTTACTCCCAACCTCTAGTTCTAGAAGGTTCTACAATCTTCCAGACTAGGGGGAAGTGCCAGAGATAGCTGGCAGATGAGTCATCCAGCCCTGACTCTCTGAACCATGACCCAAATTCCACAGCTCAGGCTTAGTCCTGAGCTAAACTAAAATGTACCTATTCTAAACCCCAACACTTCCTACACTACTTTTAGCACACACTAGAGGGTGCTACATAATCCTAACTCCTAAACCAAACCCTTACTCCTAACCCTAACTCATAACCCTTACTTCTAACCCTTTCCCATACTCCTAACCCCTAACCCTATCCTCCAACCCTAACCCTAACTTCTAACTCTTACTTCTAACCCTAACTTCTAACCCTTACTCCTTACTCCTAACCCTAACTCATAACCCTTCCCCATACTCCTAACCCCTAACCCTTACTTCTAACCCAAACTCCTAACCCTTACTCCTAACCCTAACTTCTAACTCTTACTTCTTACCCTAACTTCTAACCCTAACTCCTAACCCTATCCTCCAACCCTAACCCTTACTTCTAACCCTAACTCCTAATCCTTACTCCTAACCCTAATCCTTTCCTCTATCCCTAATCCTTACTTCTAACCCTAATCCCTAACCCTTACTCCTAACCCTAACTCCTAGTCCTAACTCCTAACCCTTACTTCTAACCCTAACTCCTAACCCTAACCCTTTCATCTATCCCTAACCCTTACTTCTAACCCTAACTCCTAACCTCTAAAACTAACTTCTAACTCTTACTTCTAACCCTTACTCCTAACCCTTACTCCTAACCCTTACTCTTAACCTTATCCTCCAACCCTAACCATTACTTCTAACCCTTACTCCTAACCCTTACTCCTAACCCTAACTTCTAACCCTAACTTCTAACCCTTACTCCTAACCCTTACTCCAAACCCTTACTTCTAACCCCAACTCCTAACCCTTACCCCTAACCCTAACCTCTAAACCTAACTTCTAACTCTTACTTCTTACCCTAACTTCTAACCCTTACTCCTAACCCTTATTCCTAACCTAACCCTTACTTCTAATCCTAACGCCTAAGTCTTACTCCTAACCCTAACCTCTAAACCTAACTTCTAACTCTTACTTCTTACCCTAACTTCTAACCCTTACTCCTAACCCTTACTCCTAACCCTAACCCTTTCCTCTATCCCAAACCCTTACTTCTAACCCTAACTCCTAACCCTAAACCTTACTTCTAACTCTAACCCTTACTCCTAACCCTAACCCTATCCTATATCCCTAATCCTTACTTCTAACCCTAACTCCTAACCCTTATTCCTAACCTAACCCTTACTTCTAATCCTAACTCCTAAGTCTTACTCCTAACCCTAAACCTTACTTCTAACTCTAACCCTTACTCCAAATCCTAACGGCTAACCCTTGCTTCTAGCCCTAACCCTTACTCCTAACACTATCCTCTAACTTTAACCCTAACCCCTAACCCTTACTTCTAACTCTGACGCTTACTTCTATGCTTTACTCATAACCTTAACTCTTACTCCTATTCCTAACTGCTAACCCTTACTTCTAACCCTAACCCCTACTCCTAACCCTATTCTCTAACTTTAATCCTTACTTCTAACCCTTACTCCTAACCCTAACCTCTAAACCTAACCCCTTCTCCTAACCCTTACTCCTAACCCTATATCCTGACCCTATATTCTAACCCTTACTTCTAACCTGAACCCTTGATTTTAACTCTAATCCTTACTCCTAAACCTTACTCATACCCCTAATCCTATTGCAGAAATAATCCAGCTTCCCTTTAAAAATTAAGCACAAGAGATGTTTGATGTACCGAAGATTTTCCATCCTCCCGCCAGGTGCAGTACCGGGACTTCTTGACCTTGCCTGATGCCGCTACACCTTGTACATTTCCATAAACTGGAATAAATAAATACGAATAGCCGTCATGGCATTTGTAAACATCACCGATGTCAGTGAAGCTGTTTGGCGTTCTCTCCGCGAGTGTTGTTTATTCCATGCCATGACCTTGACATTTCGCTGCTGTTCAGAAAGACATTTGGTTCAAGTGGACCGTCAGGAATAAAATCTGGGAAATCCCAGCACTGATTGTTTTTGAAGATTCTTCTTCCCGGATCGTCATTCTCATTCCGCCTCACTACTTAAAGTTGAACTTTACAAGTCCGCCTCAATGCATTATGACATGTCGCTACATACAGCAACAACAGAAAGGAAGAACTCCATCTTTTATCAATAAAAAAATCCTCATTGACCTCCATTCAGGGACTTGGCTTAGGCTGAGATGATGTGATCAGTCTGCTGCAGGCAGGAGGGAGCATTTCCCCAGTCTCCTATTTATCAATGATCAGACTGCAACAGGTCTTTACCTACCATTCTGCCTTCCTGAAGCATCTGCGGAAGAGGTGACTTAATAGGGGGTGTCCTGAAGGGTGTGCAGTCTTCTGCCATTGGACAATACAGGGGAGTCCTGTCTACTTGCACCATAAGGTACTAAGCTTCCTGCAGCTACTCAACCGTTTGAAGAGAACAGTTTGCTGGTCTCGGCGTAAAGGGCCATAGTCTATATGGAATGTTGGTAGCTCAGACTCTACAAGTTAAATTTTGTCACATTTTGGGTGTCCCGAGCCCCAACCCCTTTCCCCTTGATTGTTGTGTTCTAATGAATGCTTCTGGAGTTTCTTTGGGTCATTACAGTGAATGATATCCATGGAAAATGGAGGAACTTTTAGGTTTTAATATAGACACTTTAGACCAGTAGGTTACAATCAACAGGCCATGGTCTGCTGTGAGCATGTGGCCTCCCTCTTACTGGGTCTCAAGCCAGCTGCAGATCTCCTAACCTCCCGCAGTGCCTACCAGGGTCATTAGTGTCCCCCACACTTCCATTGTGGACCACTGTTCCCCTCAGCCCGCACAGAGGTCCTAACCCTCTACAGTGCTCTCCAACCTTGTCTAGCGTTCCCCAGCCTAGTGCAGAGCCTCCAGACAACCCACAGTGTCCCTAAATTCTAACAGTGTCCCACCTTGCCCCAAACTTCCACAGCCCCCCCCCCCCTGCTGCACTCTCCAGTCTTCCATAATACCCCTGCAAAACCTGGGCCTCTAACTAGCTATGGATCTCCTAACCTCCCACAATGCCTACCAGCTCCCTTAGTGCCCCTTAAACTTCCATAGTGGACAACTTTGCCCCTCAGCCCCCACAGTGCTCCCAGCCTTCCACAGTGCCCCCCAGCCTACTGTGGAGCCTCCAGCCTCCAGTGTGTCCCTAAGCTGCAGCAGTGTCTTACCCTGCTTTAAAACTTCCCACATTGCCCCCTGCAGCACTCTTTAGTCTCCCACAATGCCCCTGTAAAGCTTGGACCTCCAGCCAGCTGCAAATCTCCTAATCTCCCACAGTGCCCTCCAAATTTCCATAGCGGACCACTGTTCCTCTCAGCCCCCACAGTGCTCTCCAACCTCCCACAGTTCCCCCCAGCCCACTTCAGAGCCGTAGGCTCTCCAGAGTGTCCCTAAGCGCCAACAGTGTCCCACCTTGCCCCAAACTTCCCGCAATGCCCCCTGCGGCACTCTCCAGTCTCCCATAAGTCCACAGCCTCCTTGAGAGACCCCAAGTTTCCCTCAGCCCTCTACAGAACCGCATCCTTTACAAAGCCACCAAGCCTGCTAAAGAGTCCCCTAACCCCCCCCCCCCCAAAAAAAAATCTCCATATCCCCCCACAGTGACACCCAGCCCAATATAGAGCTTTCCAGAATTTCAAGAAATGTTTTGTGTTCCTATATTTTATTGTGTGTTTGTAAACGTTATTTCAAGTTTTGGTGCATGAAGGGTTTTTGGAAGAATTTACCTGGTCTGATTAGGGTTGAGAACCCTTGCTTCAGACCATTTTCATGCCCAGTGGGCCACATGGATACACTTCTGTCCTACAGGACTCTTAAAAATTGGACTCTAATATAGTTGCCCTCAAAATACAGTCCAAGAAAAATAACTCCTTAATCTACATTCTACGTTACAATAGCTTTATTTAAGGCCAGGCTCTTTCCTCTCCTCGTTTTCTCCTTAATTCCTTCTTCTTCTACACTTTTCTTCCCTTCCTATATTCTTTCCCCTCTATACTTAATGTAAATCCTGCTTGTTATTTATACAGCACAGATAGCTTTTCTCCCAGTGGAACCCGTTACCCATCTATAGTGCTTGGTTGATGATCTCGGTATGTGGGGGGGGGTACCTTGTCCCCATGTTAATGAGAAAAAGGGCCTCTGCCCCGCAACCGTGGCCCATGGTTGACTGCCAAGGCCTTTTCTATCTGTCTTGGGGCCCTTACCCCTTTACTCCCATTGCGGGACCCTTTATAAGACTCCGACACATAAAGTTGCATGACAAGTCAAAACACATTTATTTTAATGGATAATTTGAATGCCATAGTCTGCAATGTTAAATCATAAGTCGCAAAGTAAATCGCAAGCAAGTCACAAGGAATTCAAGAAGTTGCATGACTTTGGGGTCACAGCAGTGTGAACCAAGCTTTGCTGTCTGGCAGGGCCATGGTGGCGGTACGCCACGGCCCAGTTGCAAGTGCGACCCTGGTACTTCTACCACTATATCAAAGCAAAAACAAATAAAACAATAAGATTCGGCTGGGAGCAGTGATTTTACTAATACTTGAAGTAATGGGGGAGAGGTTCCTTGTCCCCATGTTAATGAGAAAAAGGGCCTCTGCCCGGCAACCCTGGCCCAGTGGCTGTGGGGGTCTGAAATCTTTTTTACAATAAGGGGGAATCCTGATATCAGCTTCCGCCTTGTAAATGAGTAAGGGGCAAATCGTACCCCTACGATGTAGAGCCACGTCAATCAAGATGTCTGACGCCTGCCGTAAAAAAAAGATCCAACCAAGTAGGACAACACCAGTCGTCAAATGACAGCTATATCAACTAAGTAACTGTTAGTGATGAGTTACATAGTTACATAGTAGGGGAGGTTGAATAAAGACAATAGTCCATCCAGTTCAACCTGTGTAGGTGTGTGTAGCTGTAATCATCTCACATACCCCTGAATGTTCTGATCCTTGAGATGTACGTCTAAGAGTCTTTTGAAAGCCACCATACTACCCGCAGAAACCACCTCTTGTGGTAGAGAATTCCACAATCTTGTAGCCCTAACAGTAAAGAACCCCCCACGTTGCCTGAGGTTAAAACGCTTCTCCTCTAATCGCAGTGTATGCCCTCGAGTCCACATGCAATACCTTCGACTGAGCAGCTTATTTTGTAAGCTGAGATCCCCATTGAGATATTTAAAAATTGCTATCATGTCCCCCCTCAGGCGTCTCTTCTCCAGGGAGAATAAATTGAGCGATTGCAGACGCTCTTCATAATTAAGGTCCTCCAATCCCCTAGTCAGTTTAGTTGCCCTTCTCTGGACTCTCTCCAGCTCCAACACATCCCTCCCTAGGACTGGCGACCAGAACTGGACAGAATACTCCAGATGCGTTCGGACCAGAGTTTTATAAAGTGGAAGGATTATAGACTTATCTCTGGAATACATACCTTTCTTTATGCATGCTAATATTCTGCCGGCTTTGGCAGCTTTGCCGGCTTTGAATGTACCTGGGTTTGGTACAAGAAGGTTTTGGTACAAGAAGGTTTCAAGCAGACGAACCTTGCAACTGTTTGGGTGCCGAATCTGAACCCCAACAAAGTCAATGGGAGCCAAGTGTTAAAAAACTGTTTTGGGCTAATAGACAAGAAATTGGCATATGGCATTGAGGGGGGCTAGGCAGTACCCTGGGAGACATGTACCAAAGCAAAAACATTTTTTTTATTTGGATTTGGCTGGGAGCAGTGATTTTACTAATGCTTCAAGTAATGGGGAAAGTGTGTGTGTGTGTGTGTGTGTGGGGGGGGGGGGGGGTGTGGTACCTTGTCCCCATGTTACTGAGAAAAAGGGCCTCTACCCGACAACCCTGGCCTAGTGGTTGTGAGGATTTCCAAAAGACAACAATATCTCTCCTGCGCTCGAGTGGTATGCGGAAAGGTGAATGTTCTAGGTGGTTTTATGACACAAATGAAGTGGTCTTGCTGCCCCCCTCAGGACCAAGGGTATCCAAAAGGCACTACAAGAAAACAACAAGAGAAGAGCGCAACCCTGGCCCAGTGGTTGTGAGGGCCTGAAATCTTTTTTACAATAAGGGGGCACCCAGATATCAGCTTCCGCCATGTGAATGAGTAAGGAGTACATCGTACCCCCATGATGTAGAGCCACGTCAATCAAGACCCCTTTCCACACCTGGGGAAAGAAAAAAAAAAATCCAACAACCAAGTGGGACAACACCATCGTCACATGACAGCTCCCCAACTTTATCAACTAAGTTACTATTAGTGATGAGCTGAATATACCTGGGTTCGGTACAAGAAGGCTTCAAGAACGTTTAAGTCCCCATTCACACTAGCGCGACTTGTCAGGCGAAATGGTCGCCTGACAAGTCGCGGTGGGTCGCCTGCCATTGATTAGCACAGGACCCGTTCTAATAGGAGCGACACAAGTCGCTCTGACTTAGAAAAAGGGTCCTGTACTACTTTGGGGCGACCTGGAGGCGACTTGCATTGACTTCAATGATATGAAGTCCGTGCATGTCGCCCCGGCAAGTCGTGTCGCCCCTGTGTGAATGGGCTCTTAAGGTTACAGAAGTTTGGGCGCCAAATCTGAACCCCATTGAAATCAATAGGAGTGTTAAAAAAACAGTTTCGGGCTCATATACAATTGTCAAACAAACACTTTTTGGGGGGGCTGGGAAGTACTGTATCCTGGGAGACATGTACCAAAGCAAAGGCATAACTAGAACCTTCAGAACCCAGTGTGAGACCCCATGAAGGGCCCGTCTGACTGCCAAGCCTTTTCTTATCAGTCTTGGGGCCCTTCCCCCTGATCCCGGGGCCCTTTACTCCCATTGCGGGACCCTTTATAAGCCTCCGACACATAAAGTTGCATGACAAGTCATAACACATTTATTTTAATGGATAATTTGAATGGCATAGTCTGCAATGTTAAATCATAAGTCGCAAAGGAAATCACAAGCAAGTCACAAGGAATTCAAGAAGTTGCATGACTTTGGGGTCACAGCAGTCTGACCCGAGCTTTGCTGTCTGGCAGGGCCATAGTGGCGGTACGCCAGGGCCCAGTTGCAAGTGTGACCCTGGTATTTCTACCACTGTATCAAAGCAAAAACAAATTAAAACAACAAGATTTGGCTGGGAGCAGTGATTTTACTAATGCTTGAAGAAACGGGGGAGAGGTTCCTTGTCCATATGTTGATGAGGAAAAGGGCCTCTGCCCAGCAACCCTGGCTCAGTGGACGTGGGGGTCTGCAATCTATTTTTACATTAAAGCGGTAGTATACCGCTTTTTGACACTTTTACCTACAGGTAAGCCTATCATAAGGCCTACCTGTAGGTACAATTAATATCTCCTAAACCGGCACCGTTTAGGAGATATTTGCAGTGCATGCAGCCGCTCACGCGAGCAGCGCATGCATTCTGAAGGTCCGGGGGGACCTTCAGTTTTCCTTGCCGGGAGCTTGCCGGAAAATCACTCCCGCGCGCATGCGCGGGAGTGACATCGCGGCTCCAGCCAAATACAGCGCCGGAGCTGCCGAACCCGGAAGAGACGCCGAGGGATCATGGCAGTGCCCGCAGCGATGTCCGGGGGTCCGTGTCAGGGCTTCGTTCTAAGGTAAGTAATACATAATGAGCTAGTATGCAATGCCAATTGGGATGACACCACTTGTCAAATGACAGCTCCCCAAGTTGTCATTAATGATGTAAGGGAAGGGGATAGAGGGTGACATTGTAGCCTTTTAATGGTTATATGACCATATTTGGGAAATAACGTAACCGTATTCCTTACGTGGCGGAGTATTCCAAGTACTGAATTATTTGAATCGCTATCAGGAACCTGCATTCTCACTCAGCGAAATGTGAATGGGGCCTCAGAGAAGTGTCATTGCTAACTATAATATTACAATTAATAAAGTCATAAATAAAATAGTAAAAAGTAGGGATCGACCGATTATCGGCAAAGCCGATATATCGAAGGCCGATCTGCACTTTCCGCAATATATCGGAATCGGCCCCGGAGGTTACCGATATTGCCGATATTTCGGGAAAGTGCTGTGCCGGAGGGATGCCTGCAGCTAGAGGCATCACCCGGTACCGGCATCCATAGTCGACGGTAGGCTGTCTTGTAATGACAACCGATGCGGCTGAGAAGCCTCTCGGCTTTCATTACAAGGAGTGGGAGGGGACGTCCCCCCTCCCGCCGTCTTCCGCGGCTCGCCCGGGTCTCCCGTCCCACGGGAGACCCAGGCATCCTACCTGCACGGCCCCCGAAGACCCAATCAAAGCCGCATTAGACTCTGATCGGGTCTCCATGTAAAAACCCAGAAGTGATGTCATGACATTCTGGGTACTCGGCGCCAAATTAAAAAAAAATTACAGCATTCAAAACAGCCAAACTTGGCGTTTTGAATGCTTTTAAGTGCAGAGGAGGGGTTTGGGGTCTTTTAGACCCCCCAGATCCCTCCACAAGAGTACCTGTAAAAAAAAAAAAAAAATACTTTTTTTTTTAAATGTCCGAAAATATCGGCAGATATCGGCCGATACTGATATGCGATGACCAAAATATCGGTATCAGTATCAGCAATAAAAAAACGATATCGGCCGATCACTAGTAAAAAGTGCTACCAGCTTTCATCTTTATTCACTAATGTAAAGTGGAATTTTGATTGCTATGGTTACTGCCCCTCGCTCTTGCTTTGTTAAATAAGTGTTCGTTTAATGTATTTAGTGGGAAAAAAAAAAAACCCAAAAAGAAATACGGTAGGGTAGATTCTTCCCACTCACGGATGGCTACATTTTTGTTATGTGGACAGTGCCACCTAGTGGAAGCACGCATAGCAACATGTTATCAGTTCAATTTACTGGTTTCCCAAAACAGTTACATTTACCACTTCAATACCTACACCAGTTACAGGGCCTTAAAAAAAGTATTCATGTGCCTTGAAATTTTCCACATTTTCTCATGTTACCACCAAAAACGTAAATGTATTTTATTAGGATTTTATGTGATAGACCGACACAAAGTGGCACATAATTGTGAAGCGGAAGGAAAATGATAAATGGTTTTCAACATTTTTTACAAATAAATATGTGAAAAGTGTGACTGCATTTGTATTCACCCCCCTTTACTCTTTAACTAAAATCTAGTGGCACCAATTGCCTTCAGAAGTCACCTAATTAGTAATTAGAGTCCACCTGTGTGTCATATAATCTCAGTATAAATACAGCTGTTCTGTGAAGCCCTCAGAGGTTTGTTAGAGATCCTTCGTGAACAAACAGAATCATGAAGGCCAAGGAACACAGCAGACAGGTCAGGGATAAAGTTGTGGAGAAGGTTAAAGCAGGGATAGGGCAGAGGCGGCTCTAGGCTTTGTGAGGCCTTAGGCAAATCTTAGACATGAGGCCCCATTTACGCCCAAAATGGGAAAAAAAAATTCAAGGGATAGAAATTAACTGTATAGATTGCATATATTAAGAGCCTTAAAACCTATGAATTATGAATTTACAGTCTCTAGAATTTTCTCTAACTGATTACTCTTTAATAAAATATCATTAAACATAGGGTATACAGTATCTCTCAAAACTAAGTATACCCCTCACATTTTAGTAACTATTTTATTCTATCTTTTCATGTGACAACACTGAAGAAATGACACTTTGCTACAATGTAAAGTAGTGAGTGTGCAGCTTGTATAACAGTGTAAATTTGCTGTCCCCTCAAAATAACTCAACACACAGCCATTAATGTCTAAACTGCTGGCAATGGATGTTGATAACAATGGGGTACGGGGTGGGGGGTGAAGAAGACAGGGTGGGGTGGAAGGAATCTGGCAGAGGGGTGCAGGGGGGGATGAAGTTGAAAGTGGGGTGGGATGGCAGGAAGTTGGCAGAGGGGTGCAGGGGGTTGAAGTTGACAGGGGGGTTGGGTAGTAGGAATCTGGCAGAGGGCTACAGGGGAGATGAAGATGACAGGTGGGATGGTAGGAAGCTGGCAGAGGAGTGCAGATGAAATAAGATGACAGGGGGGTGGGTGGTAGGAATCTGGCAGAGGGGTGCGGGGGGGATGAGGATGACAGAGGGTGGGATGGTAGGAAGCTGGCAGAGGGATGCATGAGGGATGAAGATGACAGGGGGTGGGATGGTAGGAAGCTGGCAGAGGGGTACAGGGGGGATGAAGATAACAGGGGATGGGGTGCAAGGAAGCTGGCAGAGGGGTACAGGGAGGGTGAAGATGACAGGGGATGGGATGGAAGGAAGCTGGCAGAGGGGTACAGGGGGATGAGGATGACAGAGGGTGGGATGGTAGGAAGCTGGCAGAAGGGTACAGGGGGGATGAAGATGATGGGGTGGGATGGTAGGAAGCTGGCAGAGGGGTACAGGGGGATGAGGATGACAGAGAGTGGGATGGTAGGAAGCTGGCAGAGGGTGCATGAGGGATGAAGATGACAGGGGGTGGGATGGTAGGAAGCTGGCAGAGGGGTACAGGGGGTGAGGATGACAGGGGGTGGGATGGTAGGAAGTTGGCAGAGGGGTACAGGGGGATGAAGATGACAGGGGATGGGGTGCAAGGAAGCTGGCAGGGGGGGGTGAAGATGACAGGGGTAGGGTGGTAGGAAACTTGCAGAGGGGTACAGGGGGGGTGAAGATGACAAGGTATGGGGTGCAAGGAAGCTGGCAGGGGGGTGAAGATGACAGAGGGTGGGATGGTAGGAAGCTGGCAGAGCGGTACAGTGGGGGTGAGGGTGACAGGGGGTTCAGGGGTGGAAGGAAGATGGCAGAGGGGTGCAGGGGGGTGAAGATGACAGGGGGTATAGGGGTGCAAGGAAGCTGGCAGAGGGGTGCAGGGGGATGAAGATGACAGGGAGTACAGGGGTGGAAGGAAGCTGGCAGAGGGGTGCAGGGGGATGAAGCTGACAGGGGGGAACAATGGTGGAAGGAAGCTGGCAAAGGGGTGCAGGGGGGATGAAGATGACAGGGGACGGGATGGAAGGAAGCTGGCAGAGGGGTACAGGGGGGATGAAGATGATGGTGGGGTGGTAGGAAGTGGGCAGAGGGGTGCATGGGGGATGAAGATGACAGGGGGTGGGATGGTAGGAAGATGGTAGAGGGGTACAGGGGGATGAAGATGACAGGGGTACAGGGGTGGAAGTAAGCTGGCAGAGGGGTGCAGAGGGATGAAGATCACAGGTGGTGGGATGGTAGGAAGCTGGCAGAGGGGTACAGGGGGATGAAGATGACAGGGAGTGGGGTGGTAGAAAGCTTGCAGAAGGGTGCAGGGGGGGATGAAGTTGACAGGGGAAGGGGTGGTAGGAAGCTTGCAGAGGGGTACAGGGGGGATAAGGATGACAGGGGATGGGGTGCAAGGAAGCTGGCAGAGGGGTGCAAGGGGGGGGGGGTGAAGATGACAGAGGGTGGGATGGTAGGAAGCTGGCAGAGTGGTACAGAGGGGATGAAGATGACAGGGGGTACAGGGGTGGAAGGAAGCTGGCAGGGGGATGAAGATGACAGGGGGTACAGGGGTGGAAGGAAGCTGGCAGAGGGGTGCAGAGGGATGAAGATCACAGGTGGTGGGATGGTAGGAAGATGGCAGAGGGGTACAGGGGGATGAAGATGACAGGGGGTGGGGGTGGTAGGAAGCTTGCAGAAGGGTGCAGGGGGGATGAAGATGACAGGGGGTGGGGTGGTAGGAAGCTTGCAGAGGGGTACAGGGGGGATAAGGATGACAGGGGATGGGGTGCAAGGAAGCTGGCAGAGGGGTGCAAGGGGGGGGGTGAAGATGACTGAGGGTGGGATGGTAGGAAGCTGGCAGAGTGGTACAGAGGGGATGAAGATGACAGGGGGTACAGGGGTGGAAGGAAGCTGGCGGAGGGGTGCAGGGGGATGAAGATGACAGGGGGTACAGGGGTGGAAGGAAGCTGGCAGAGGGGTGCGGGGGGTGAAGATGACAGGGGGTACAGGGGTGGAAGGAAGCTGGCAAAGGGGTGCAGGGGGATGAAGATGACAGGGGGTACAGGGGTGGAAGGAAGCTGGCAGAGGGGTGCAGGGGGATGAAGATGACAGGGGTACAGAGGTGGAAGGAAGCTGGTAGAGGGTGGCAGGGGGTTGAAGATGACAGGGGGTACAGGGGTGGAAGGAAGCTGGCAGAGGGGTGCAGGGAGGTGAAGATGACAGGGGGTACAGGGGTGCAAGGAAGCTGGCAGAGGGGTGCAGGGGGGTGAAGATGACAGGGGGTACAGTGGTGCAAGGAAGCTGGCAGAGGGGTGCAGGGGGATGAAGATGACAGGGGGTACAGGGGTGCAAGGAAGCTGGCAGATGAGTGCAGGGGGATGAAGATGACAGGGGGTACAGGGGTGCAAGGAAGCTGGCAGAGAGGTGCATGGGGTATGAAGATGACAGGGGGTACAATGGTGGAAGGAAGCTGGCAAGGGGGGGCAGGGGGATGAAGATGAGAGGGGACGGGATGGAAGGAAGCTGGCAGAGGGGTACAGGGAGGGATGAAGATGACAGTGGGGTGGAGTGGGGTGGGTTGGTAGGAAGCTGACAGAGGGGTGCTTGGGGGATGAAGATGACAGGGGGGACAGGGGTGGATGGAAGCTGGCAGAGGGGTGCAGGGAGGTGAAGATGACAGGGGGTACAGGGGTGCAAGGAAGCTGGCAGAGGGGTGCAGGGGGGTGAAGATGACAGGGGGTACAGGGGTGCAAGGAAGCTGGCAGAGGGGTGCAGGGGGGTGAAGATGACAGGGGGTACAGGGGTGCAAGGAAGCTGGCAGATGAGTGCAGGGGGATGAAGATGACAGGGGGTACAGGGGTGCAAGGAAGCTGGCAGAGAGGTGCATGGGGTATGAAGATGACAGGGGGTACAATGGTGGAAGGAAGCTGGCAAGGGGGGGCAGGGGGATGAAGATGACAGGGGATGGAAGGAAGCTGGCAGAGGGGTACAGGGAGGGATGAAGATGACAGTGGGATGGAGTGGGGTCTGGTAGTAGGAAGCTGGCAGAGAGGTGCATGGGGTATGAAGATGACAGGGGGGACAGGGGTGGAAGAAAGCTGGCAGAGGGATGCAGGGGGATAAAGATGAAAGGGGGTATAGGGGTGGAAGGAAGCTGGCAGAGGGGTGCAGGGGGGTGAAGATGACAGGGGGTATAGGGGTGGAAGGAAGCTGGCAGGGGGGGGGGCAGGGGGATGAAGATGACAGGGGACGGGTTGGTAGGAAGCTGACAGAGGGGTGCTTGGGGGATGAAGATGACAGGGGGGACAGGGGTGGAAGAAAGCTGGCAGAGGGATGCAGGGGGATAAAGATGAAAGGGGGTATAGGGGTGGAAGGAAGCTGGCAGAGGGGTGGAGGGGGATGAAGATGACAGGGGGTATAGGGGTGGAAGGAAGCTGGCAGAGGGGTGCAGGGGGGTGAAGATGACAGGGGGTACAGGGTTGGAAGGAAGCTGGCAAAGGGGTGCAGGGGGATGAAGATGACAGGGGGTATAGGGGTGGAAGGACGCTGGCAGAGGGGTGCAGGGGGATGAAGATGACAGGGGGTATAAGGGTGGAAGGAAGCTGGCAGAGGGGTGAAGATGACAGGGGGTACAGGGGTGGAAGGAAGCTGGCAGAGGGGTGGAGGGGGATGAAGATGACAGGGGGTATAGGGGTGGAAGGACGCTGGCAGAGGGGTGCAGGGGGATGAAGATGACGGGGTATAGGTGTGGAAGGACGCTGGCAGAGGGGTGCAGGGGGATGAAGATGACAGGGGGTATAGGGGTGGAAGGACGCTGGCAGAGGGGTGCAGGGGGATGAAGATGACAGGGGGTATAGGTGTGGAAGGACGCTGGCAGAGAGGTGCAGGGGGATGAAGATGACAGGGGGTATAGGGGTGGAAGGACGCTGGCAGAGGGGTGCAGCGGGATGAAGATGACAGGGGGTATAGGGGTGGAAGGAAGCTGGCAGAGGGGTGCAGGGGGGTGAAGATGACAGGGGGTACAGGGGTGGAAGGAAGCTGGCAAAGGGGTGCAGGGGGATGAAGATGACAGGGGGTATAGGGGTGGAAGGACGCTGGCAGAGGGGTGCAGGGGGATGAAGATGACAGGGGGTATAAGGGTGGAAGGAAGCTGGCAGAGGGGTGCAGGGGGGTGAAGATGACAGGGGGTACAGGGGTGGAAGGAAGCTGGCAGAGGGGTGGAGGGGGATGAAGATGACAGGGGGTATAGGGGTGGAAGGACGCTGGCAGAGGGGTGCAGGGGGATGAAGATGACAGGGGGTATAGGTGTGGAAGGATGCTGGCAGAGGGGTGCAGGGGGATGAAGATGACAGGGGGTATAGGGGTGGAAGGACGCTGGCAGAGGGGTGCAGGGGGATGAAGATGACAGTGGTATAGGTGTGGAAGGACGCTGGCAGAGAGGTGCAGGGGGATGAAGATGACAGGGGGTATAGGGGTGGAAGGACGCTGGCAGAGGGGTGCAGCGGGATGAAGATGACAGGGGGTATAGGGGTGGAAGGACGCTGGCAGAGGGGTGCAGGGGGATGAAGATGACAGGGGGTATAGGGGTGGAAGGACGCTGGCAGAGGGGTGCAGGGGGATGAAGATGACAGGGGGTATAGGGGTGGAAGGACGCTGGCAGAGGGGTGCAGGGGGATGAAGATGACAGGGGGTATAGGGGTGGAAGGACGCTGGCAGAGGGGTGCAGGGGGATGAAGATGACAGGGGGTATAAGGGTGGAAGGAAGCTGGCAGAGGGGTGCAGGGGGGTGAAGATGACAGGGGGTACAGGGGTGGAAGGAAGCTGGCAGAGGGGTGGAGGGGGATGAAGATGACAGGGGGTATAGGGGTGGAAGGACGCTGGCAGAGGGGTGCAGGGGGATGAAGATGACAGGGGGTATAGGTGCGGAAGGACGCTGGCAGAGGGTTGCAGGGGGATGAAGATGACAGGGGGTATAGGGGTGGAAGGACGCTGGCAGAGGGGTGCAGGGGGATGAAGATGACAGGGGGTATAGGGGTGGAAGGACGCTGGCAGAGGGGTGCAGGGGGATGAAGATGACAGGGGGTATAAGGGTGGAAGGACGCTGGCAGAGGGGTGCAGGGGGATGAAGATGACAGGGGGTATAAGGGTGGAAGGACGCTGGCAGAGGGGTGCAGGGGGATGAAGATGACAGGGGGTATAAGGGTGGAAGGACGCTGGCAGAGGGGTGCAGGGGGATGAAGATGACAGGGCGTATAAGGGTGGAAGGACGCTGGCAGAGGGGTGCAGGGGGATGAAGATGACAGGGGGTATAGGGGTGGAAGGACGCTGGCAGAGGGGTGCAGGGGGATGAAGATGACAGGGGGTATAGGGGTGGAAGGACGCTGGCAGAGGGGTGCAGGGGGATGAAGATGACAGGGGGTATAAGGGTGGAAGGACGCTGGCAGAGGGGTGCAGGGGGATGAAGATGACAGGGGGTATAAGGGTGGAAGGACGCTGGCAGAGGGGTGCAGGGGGATGAAGATGACAGGGGGTATAAGGGTGGAAGGACGCTGGCAGAGGGGTGCAGGGGGATGAAGATGACAGGGCGTATAAGGGTGGAAGGACGCTGGCAGGGGGGTGCAGGGGGATGAAGATGACAGGGGATGGGATGAAAGAAAGCTGGCAGAGGGGTACAGGGGGGATGAAGATGACAGTGGGGTGGGGTGGTAGGAAGCTGGCCTGGCAGAGGGGTGCAGGGGGGATGAAGATGACAGGGTGTGGGGTGGTAGGATACCAGGCACAGGGGAAATATGATGAGGATGGAGATGATGATGACAGGCTGACAGTGGGGTACAGGAGAGGTGATAGGAAATATGATGACAGGGGGTAGGGTGGTGGGATGCTAGGAACAGGGACATGATGATGGGAATAATGATGGCAGGGGGTCAGTAGGTGGCATCATATGCCAAATGGCATAAATATCGTCAAGGCTGTGTGTGTGAGGTGACGTCACAGGCGGCTGTCACGGGAAGCTGTCAGTGTCGTCGGGCAGGACAGTCATACTGGCTTCTCGATGATTGCCAGGGGGTGGTGCCAGCTCTTGTGGTCAGTCACTAGCTGTACTTACCTTTTTCTCTCGTCTTCTGCTCTTCTCTTCTCCTGGTACTGCAGGCGGGAGAATGCAGGGGAGGGGTTACGTCGCGTCGTGACGTCATCGCTTCCCATTGGCCGATTGCAGGAGCAAGAGGAGGAGACTCACAGTGCAGTGTGAGTGCGGGGCCTGGAATTATGGTGTATACTAGCGCCGGCGCTGCGCCGGCAATGTAGTGGATGGGGCCGCCGGCAGCCTGGCAAGTGTGACAAGGCAAGGTTGCTAGGATTCTCATAATTAAAAAATTATATTTTTTATTGGGCAGGAAAGAGACTGCGAGGCCCCTTTAAGTGCGAGGCCTTAAGCGGCCGCCTTAATCGCCTAATTAGAGAGCCGCCTCTGGGATAGGGTATAAAAATATCTCCAAAGCTTTGAACATCTCACAGAGCGCTGTTCAATCCACCATCGGAAAATGGAAAGAGTATGGCACAACTGCAACCCTACCAAGACATGGCCGTCCACCTAAACTGACCAGCCGGGCAAGGAGAGCATTCATCAGAGAAGCAGCCAAGAGACCGGGCAAGGAGAGCATTCATCAGAGAAGCAGCCAAGAGGTCCATGGGAACTCTGGAGGAGCTGCAGAGATCCACAGCTCAGGTGGGAGAATCTGTCCACAGGACAACTATTAGTCGTGCGCTCCACAAATCTGCCCTTTATGGAAGAGTGAGAAGAAGAAAGCCATTGGTGGAAGAAAGCCATAAGGAGTCCTGTTTGCAGTTTGGGAGAAGCCATGTGGGGGACACAGCAAACATGTGGAAGAAAGTGCTCAGTCAGATGAGACCAATGTAGCACTGCCCCCTTGAGGGCTTCTGAATTTCTCACCTTTTAGGTCCCCCTGGGTTACCGATAGCAACTGCATGCAGAATCTTAACACTTTACTTTCCTGGCTCAGTCTAGGGGTTGTTGTTTTAGATGGGGATGGGAGGGATGAGTGGGATACTCCAACACTTGAATTATTTACAATGCTGAGGACTTCTATCTGAGAATGCGGCAAGGCCGCAGCTTCATCCTGTCACTAGATCAATCTGAGGTAATGTTCTTTAGCACTTATCTTCAGGGTACTCGCCTAGTACCCCCTTTCTATCCACAAGCTGGCACCCATCCTCTGACTACTCTACTCCGGGTGACCCCCTTCCTGGTCAGGCCCTTAGACACAATCCCCTGTACTCACGATCAGGGCCGGACTGGCCTACCGGGATACCGGGAAATTTTCCGGTGGGCCGCTTTAAGATTGTGGCCGCTTTAAGACGCGGCCGCTATTGGGACCACGCCGCGTCCGCGCTGTGATGGCCGCTGCAGCCCTGGTGAAGTCTTTCCTACGTCAGCCGCTATGAGCGGCATGACGTCACATCTGGCGGGAGTGGCTGCGCGGCGCCGGCGGTGGATTATGTGACTGTCAGCAAGACGGACGGTCACTGCGCCGAGAGTACCCAACACAGTACACAGTGTGTACTACACAGACACCAGCAGCATGATTGCACCTGGGGAATCGAGTCAGACTGACCAAGTTAGTAAGAAAAATCAGCAGTGCAATTATTAATCCCATCCTCCGACCTCCACCAGTCCAGACCACCACCCACCACTGCACCCTGCTGATCTCACCACCCCCACAGATCTTATCCCTGAGCCACCAACCCCACCCCCCTCACCACCACCGCTGCCACCCATCCCACCCCCCTCATCACCACCACCGCTGCCACCGACCCCACCCCCCTCATCACCACCACCGCTGCCACCGATCGCACCCCCCTCATCACCACCACCGCTGCCACCGATCGCACCCCCTCATCACCACCACCGCTGCCACCGATCGCACCCCCCTCATCACCACCACCGCTGCCACCCACCCCACCCCCCTCATCACTGCCACCGATCCCACCCCCCTCATCACCACCACCGCTGCCACCGATCGCACCCCCCCTGTACCATGTCTGCACAGCCTCTGACATCTCCTGTAGCATGTCTGCAACCTCTGACATCTCCTGTACCATGTCCGCACAGCCTATGACATGTCCTGTACCATGTCCGCACAGCCTATGACCATCTCCTGTACCATGTCCGCACAGCCTATGACCATCTCTTGTCTTTTATCATGTCTGCAGTCTCTGAGAGGGAGTCTGGAGAGGAGTCGGGAGTGGGAGAGCAACCGGGATGGGGGTCACGGGAGAAGTCAAATGTCTGTGGACTGTGGAGAGAAGACTATAGGATAAACCCAGAGCCAACAAGCTGGGGCCAACTGGCTGAGCCCTGCACGGTCCCCCTGAGAGGAGGTCATTGACACCACTGCCAGACCAGTCTGAGTAGGGGTCAGTGACGTAAGGGGGAAATGAATACAGTATAATGTAAGGGGGCATTGATATAAAGGCCCCCCTTATATAAGTAACCCCTCCTTCTTTCTGCGGAAGGTGGTCTATGGTCACATTTCCAGAGTTCCTGGGGTTCCCCTTTACATCAGAGTCTGCAGCATTCCCCATTACAGTGCAAGGGGGAACTCTGTGGACCCTCATGTAAAGGCAGACTTTGATTATTTTTTATTCTGGTAATATATCACCATCGCAATAAGTGGACTGTTCTTGATAATTGCTCCACTTTTAACTGGAATTTGCTCGTATGTATGTGTGTATAATATATATATATATATATATATATATATATATATATATATATATATATATATAAATCCCTATGTGATTTCATATCTGTCTTATCTACATATAATACACACTTCACATGTGCTTTAAAATGCATGGTTTTCCCTTTTATAATCAAGAAAATGACGCTATGCTGTTGGGCCGGTATAAAAATGCTATGGGGCTGGTATGAAATTATTTCCAGGGCTGGTTTTTATCTCCAGTCCGGCCCTGCTCACGATACTGCTTTTCAGGTTCTCCAGAGTCTCAACTCCTCCTAGTCAGCTTTCCTGGACCCCTGGGTTCAGCTCCACACATCTGGCTCACCAGGTCGACTGCCTGTGACCATACACCAACTACTGCAGAAGAGGCAGCCGCTACCCTTCTTCCGGGACTCTGCTCACCAGCCAAAGACCCCAAGCACATGTGCTCCTGGCTTTTATACCACACCCCACAATGCACCGAGACAACCAGTCTGTGCCAACCACTGAGGCTGTATCAAAGCCTGTGTGCCCATTGGTCAGGTTTTCTCCACTATCCAATGTGCCTCCCCATTGGACCAGTGGAGACACTCCCCCAGACCACATGAAACACACACTGAGCACATTGAGCAGACCTAATTCACAGATCCTGCTCCATGTTAAGCAGAGTGCAATATAGAATTTACCTGCTGCTCCTCTGAGAGGCAGACAGAGCCAAAACTATACTCACTCTCTAGCCCCTACCTAGGAGGGCGCTACACTAAAATTGAACTTTTTGGCCTAAAATCAAAATGCTATGCGTGGCGGAAAACTAACACTGCACATCACCCTGATCACACCATCCCCACCGTGAAACATGGTGGTGGCAGAATCATGGTGTGGGGATGCTTTTCTTCAGCAGGGACAGAGAAGCTGGTCAGAGTTGATGGGAAGATGAATGGAGCCAAATACAGGAAAATCTTAGAGTCTGCAAAAGACTTGAGACTGGGGCGGAGGTTCCCCTTCCAGCAGGACAACGACTCGAAACATCCAGCCAGAGCTACAATGGAATGGTTTACATCAAAGTATATTCATGTGTTAGAATGGCCCAGTCACAGTCCAGACCTAAATCACATTGAGAATCTGTGGCAAGACTTGAAAATTGCTGTTCACAGACGCTCTCCATCCAATCTGACAGAGCTTGAAATATTTTCCAAAGAAGAATGGGCAGAAATGTCCCTCTTTAGATGTGCAAAGCTG